>NC_043700.1:115078327-115391113 GCF_006229205.1 Suricata suricatta
TATTTCTTCTCTGCCTGACTTATTTCGCTTAGCATGACACCCTTGAGGTCCATCCTCTTTGCTACAAATGGCCATATTTCATTCATTCTCATTGCCATGTAATACGCCATTGTATGTATATACCACATCTTCTTGATCCATTCATCAGGTGATGGACATTTAGGCTTTTTCCATGTTCTGGCTATTGTTGATAGTGCTGCTATGAACATTGGGGTACATGTGCCCCTATGCATCAGCATTTCTCTATCTCTTGGGTAAATCCCTAGCAGGGCTATTGCTGTGTCATAAGGGAGTTCTATGGATACCTCCACACTGTTTTCCAGAGCGGCTGCACCAGTTTACATTCCCACCAACAGTGTAGGAGGGTGCCTGTCTCTCCACACTCTCGCCAGCATCTATAGTCTCTTGATTTGTTCATTTTAGCCACTCTGACTGGCATGAGGTGGTATCTCAGGGTGGTTTTGAAATAAATGTTTTTCTACCTCTTTTTTTGTCTGTGACAATTCTTAGCTTTATGACCCATCTCTAGAGGACTGTGAATTCCAACCTAATTTCCCTACCCTATCCAGCAGCTCTCTCTTGGGCTGCCTTTTATGCTCAGGAAATCTCAACAAAACAATTTTGGAGGGTTAATCTGGTATATAATTAATCATCTTGTGCATGCAAACCAAGTAATAATGTCTTTAGGATTGTTTAGCATTTTATCACTTCTTTTTGTTTTCTGCATTCACATAGGGTCTATCTTATTCATAGCTCTGTTGCTTTTCCCACAGTCTGTTCTCCTCTATTCCAAATTAACTTTTGATGCCAACTACATTACAGCACTTACCACCTTTGACTATTAGATCCTAACCATTTCTGCCTTCAAATTGGGCCATTCATCTCTCCATCTATTATCCATCCACTCAACAAGATGGTTGAACAAGACATAATATTTACTTTCAGGAGACCTATAGTCTAGAAGAGTGGTCAGACAAGGTAGTTTTGTATCCCTGTGGTAATTGCCAGGACAGGGCTCAAGTCCAGAGGGTTTGGGGTAAGATATATAGCAGGAGCACCAAACCTAGTCTTCAGGAATTTGAATTCTTGAGAAAATGAAAAGCTAAGCTGAGGTCTGAAGAAGTTGTAGAAACTAACTAATAAGCAGGAAGCAGAGAAAGCACATTCTGGGCAACAATACCAACATTTGAAAATATCTAGGAGAGAAAAGTCTGTTTAAACACTGATTGGAAAAGCAGATAGAAAGGAAGAGGTTGGTTTCTCCAGTGTCTGAAGGGCTCCTTTTCTTTACCCCGGTTCTGAGAGAAAAGCATTTCCAAGTCAGACAGACTGAGTTTTGCATCCTTACTTGTGAGGCCTTTCCTCATCATCCTATTTAAAATAGCTGGCCTTCTTGTCTATTCTTTAGTTCTTTTGTCACTTTATTTTTCTCTATTTATCACCATATGATGTACTTTATATTTTACTTGTATATTTGTTTATTGTTCATCCCTCTCCCAATTGTAAATTTAATGTGAACGGGGATTATTTTTGACTATTTTATTCACCACTATAGCATCTGAAACTGTGTCTAGCAGAAAGTAGGTGATCGGTAAATTTTTGTTGAAAAAATAAACCTCAGTCCCACTCCATTACTTTGTTATATGACTTTTGGCAACTTACTTAACCATTCAGAGCCTTGATTTTCTCATTGGTTAAATAGGAATAACATCTAATGAGGAGGAAATGAAACAATTTGTGTAAAATAGCCAACATTGTAAGACTATACAATTCTCTGTGTGAAATCTTTGTGGACCAAATGTAGTTCGGAATTCAGAATTGTTCGTATTTTAGAAAGGTAATGAGGAGCATATACTATACATTACATAATAGCACTTAACATCTAGTGAGCAGCCCAGAAGCTAATAGTTACATTTCTGCAGCAACAGATACAAATAGTCACACTTAAATGGGATAAATGAAAACCCTGTAGCAGCTTCACATCCAATCAGGTCAAATTTTGCCTCTAAAAGAGTTCAAGTCAGGTTTCAGCGTCAAAGTAGTTATAGAATAACTTTCATTTTTCAGAGCTTTATGGATATTGGAACACGGATATGTGATTGTGGACCTGTGCCTGACACACAGTAGGTGTTCTATAAATGCCCCCTTTCACTTTTTTTCTGTCACATAGTTTCTAAACATATCTGGGAGAATGGGTCTCTACAAAGACAGGAACCATTCTCTGTTATGTTCACTAATATATCTCTGGTGCCCAGAACACTGTCTGCCACGTAATTGGGGCTCAATAAGTATTGTTGGTTAAACAAAGGAAATCTCGTGTTTATGGAATAAAGTGTTAATATTTATTAATTATCAAAGTAGAAACATCCAATTTTAATTACTATAAAGAAGACTGCAAAACATTTTTATTGATGTGTGATTATAAATAGATTTCTGTAATCTCATACAGTGTCTTTTGTCTTTTTTCTTTACTTTGTTCATTTAATAAATGTTGAATGCTGTCATTATTTTTTTAAGTGTATTTGTTTTTAGACAGAGAGAAGGAGCATGTGTGGGGGAGGGGCAGAGAGAGAGCGAGCGGGAGAGACAGGATCTTAAGCAAGGTCCATGCTGTCAGCACAGAGTCCGAAGTGGGGCTCCATCTCATGAGCTATGAGATCATGACCTATCAAGAGTCAGATGCTTAACCGACTAAGCCACCCAGGTGCCCCTGAATGCTGTCATTATAAAAGGAGAGCTAGGGCTCAATTATTCCAGAAATATTTACTGAGAGCCTATCCTATATCGAGCACTATGATGGCTTATAGGTTCAGTAGTAAAATAAGATCAGTCTTGTCTCTGAGAACTTTGAGTCATTCTGCAGTTCTTTACCTGCCAGTGAACAATTATGCCTGAGATCTTTCTACTTGTTACTTCAAGCGATACATATGGAGCATTTCTAAAGTCATGAAGGACTCCATGGAAAATGTTTAAAATGTTACTGTATTCTAGTGAAGGAAAATTATTAGGTTTGGGGGAGAATATTAGCATTTAAAAGTCTAAATGTTCTGTGCTCCATTCTGAGTATTTTTTTCCTTCATATTCTTTAAGTATCCAGGCTTAAAATCTGTTAACACCTTTAGTTAGCTGTGTAAATAATCTTTAAAAGTTTGCTCATCAGAATGATATTGGGTGTAACAAACATTTTTGAGCCCTATGATGTGTATTATTATGAGATTTTACCTTTCTTAGAGTGGCACAGATGAGTTTTCTTTAGAATAGCCGGACTGAGTTACTTTGCATTGACATTTACACCATAGGGTACTTGTAATTGTTTAACATGCACTAAATTATTGCTGTGATAATTGGTTAGGTCTACATTATGTGACAACAGAACTCTTGGAATGCAATACATATTAAATTAACCCTTAACTATGACGTACTTGTGAAGAGCTTTGGAATTTCTTGGTGCACTTAAAAGTACTATAAAATTATTCTCGCTCTATCATCTTAGCTTCAGCGTGTGCTCTGTCCTTCATCCATGATTGTTATGGGCTTTGCTTTACTTCTCTGTAGTTGTGATAAGGTGTACCAAGGACATTCTCATGGCCGACTCTCCATAGACTGGAAAAAGGTTAAAGGAATGGTCTGTGGTCAAAAAAAAAAAAAAAGAATGAAGCAATAACCTTTAATGGGATAAGCTATCATTTGATACGGAGGAAATAATCCACAGACAGTTCTTCCTAGCATTCTAATAAATACAAAAACTAGAGATATTTCATGAAGTTCTTCCTGGAAATTTACATTGTGACACACTCTCTTGTTCACAGCATAAACAGATGTAAAAATTACTATGAAGTACTTGGAGTTACCAAAGATGCTGGTGATGAAGATTTGAAAAAAGCTTATAGAAAGCTTGCTTTGAAGTTTCATCCAGACAAAAACCATGCACCTGGAGCAACAGATGCTTTTAAAAGTAAGCTTTTCTTAGAATCCACTTTACAATGTTTTAGAATATTAAATTCTGCCTTTAGACTGGTTCATTGAGAAGCCAGCTTAAGCAAGTGTCTTCAGAATCCTCTAAAACTAACTAATTTGTTATACCAAGAGCCAAACAGATGCAGTGTGGCTTCACAAAAGCAAATGCCAGTTTTGGCAAAGTCCTAAGTAACTTTTCTAGATAATCATGCATGCTTTCTAGTTTACTATACTTGTGTGTGGTATACATAAGCTTCTAGTGTATTACCATTTGCTTCCAAGGGAACTAAAACAAAATGTAGCTTTTGCAAGTTTTTAGGGTAAGAGAGACTGTCTAGAATTGAGAAATTGCTTGGAATTTCTGTCTGCCCCGTGTTGTTACATTTCTGTTAACTGGCCAATTTTTGCATTTTTTTATATGTGGTTCTAACTAATGTGATTTTTTTTTCCTTTTTTAAGAATTAGTTTCCTGAGGGCTCCTGGGTGGCTCAGTCAGTTAAGCATCTGACTTCAGCTCAGGTCATGATCTCATGGTTTGTGGGTTTGGGCTCTGCATAGGGCTCTGTGCTGACAGCTCAGAGCCTGGAGCCTGCTTCGGATTCTGTGTCTCCCTCTCTCTTTGCCCTTCCTGGCTCATGCTCTGTCTCTCAAAAATGAATAAATGTAAAAAAAAAAAAAAAAAAAAAAAAAAAAAAAAAAAAAAAAAAAAAAGGAATTAATTTCTTGAGGCACCTGGCTGGCTCAGTTGGTGAAGCCTATAACTCTTGATCTTGGGGTCATGAGTTTGAGCCCCCGCCCCCCCACTGGCCATAGAGCTTACTTTATTATTTTTTTAATGTTTTTTTGTTTGTTTTGTTTTATTTTGTCTTTGAGAGACAGAGAGAGACAGCATGAGCAGGGGAGGGTCAGAGAGAGAGGAAGATATAGAATCTGAACAGGCTCCAGACTCTGAGCTAGCTGTCAGCACAGAGCCTGATGTGGGGCTCGAACCCATGAACCATGAGATCATGACCTGAGCCAAAGCTGGATGCTTAACCAACTGAGCCACCCAGGTGCCCCTACCTTACTTTAAAAAAAAAAAGAAGTCTTTTTCCTTATGCCTACTATTCTTTTTTTTTTTTTCATTTTCTTAATATTATTTCAGGGCTTTTTGTTGTTGTTGCCAGTTTCATAAATGAATGTCAGCTAATTTTATAATTTCATATTTTGTTATATACAATTTACTCATAATAGTTAAGTTCTAATTCATAGGAAAATGCTTAAATTTGTGATTGTTCCTGGGCGCCTGGGTGGCTCAGTTGATTAAGCGCCCAACTTAAGCTCAGGTCATGATCTTATGGTTTGTGGGTTTGAGCCCCATGTTGGGCTCTGTGCTGACAGCTCAGAATCTGGAACCTGCTCCAGATTGTGTCTCCCTCTCTCTCTGCCCCTCCCCTGCTTGTGCTCTGCCTCTCTCTCTCAAAAATAAACATAAAAAAAATTGTGATTGTTCCTTCTTGTGAATTTGGCACTTTTAGAACCACATATAATGTTTGCAGTGAAATACTGGGGTCCTGGAATAATAGGATGGAGATACTAATTTTTAAAATGCTCCTAAAAGATAGATGATTCCATTGGTCTTTCTCAATATACTGTTAAAATTATTTCCAAAACAGTTTTATTTCTTGAAGGAAGTTGCCAAGTACAATTTATTTTGAGAATTATAAATATATTTCAATAAAAGCAGCCATCAAAGTGGTGCTGGTGGAAGTAAAATGTCCCTGTGACAGTGAGCACCTTTTCTGTTTTCTTCAGTTAAAAGTGGCATCTTGAAAATACAGAAAATGTTTCTTTGCTCAAAAGCACTAACTTTAGCACATAATATGGAAAAAAATAATTTTTTCCACATTATGAATTAAAATCATTTAATTTAAAATTGTTGTTGTTGTTTTAAATTTTATTTAAGTAATCTCTAAACCGAATATGGGGCTCAAACTCATGACCCTGGGATCAAGAGTTGCATACTCTACCAATTGAGCCAGCCAGACATGCCAAATTATTGGTGCTTTTAAATAGCGAAAACATCTTGGCAGAGAGTTATTTGTTATTTGTGTGTTTGTGATCTGCTAAGTGATATCAGTATTAATTCTCCATTAACTTAAAAATGTTAAACTGTTTGTTCCTCTCACTTCATATTGAAGTCATGTTAGCATTATTAGTCTGGGAATAATAGTGAATGGATCTACCAATATTTTTACATTTATGTTACATTTTGAAGAGGTGAGCAGCACAAATGTCACTTGAACTAGACATTAAGAAGGAGCTTGACCAAGGTGATTGTACTTTGACGTGGTACATTTCAGAGTCTAATGCTCTACTTTGCAAACTAGAGACTTTATATTTATCAACATGCTGGGAGGTAGCTCATCTCTAGAGAGGAGGCTCACAGTATTCAATACACAGGGGGTTGTCTGTAAATCAGAATGCCAACTTATTAATCCCAGAGGGGATCAGAATAGGGAATTGGTTGATGAGCCCATTTTTCATTGAGTGGATAGAAAACTAGATTGTAATCCACAGATGCTGGGTGTGCAGAGGTGGTTAATTAGAAGATATTACGGCTAGTGTCATCATATAGGAATCATGTATTGAGGATCTTTTCATTATCCTCTGAATCATCTTACTTTATTTTATTTTGTTTATTTATTTTGAGGGAGAGTAGAGCTCGAGCAGGGGAGGGGTAGAGACAGAATCCCAAGCAGTCTCTGCACTGTTAGGAAGGGCTCGAGCTCATGAACCATGAGGTCATGGTTTGAGCCAAAACCAAGAGTTGTCCAGCTAACAGACTGAGCCGCATAGGTGCCCCTCATTGAATTCTTAACCAGTTGATCCTAACTTCTGTTTTTGAGATACCAAGCTGTTTATTTTAAGCAAATACTGTCGTTTTTCCTTTTGTATGAAAGGTAAGTATAGATTGATTGCTCTAACCACCAAAACACTTTTTACAGAATATGAAAACTACTTGCTTTTTATTTCCTTCAAGAATAAAAAAAGAAGATAATCAGATTAGGGAATTAAATTAGATAGAAGAGATATTTTCATTTGTGTGGGTCATTTATTTATTTTTTAGTAAGCTCAATGCTCAATGTGGGGCTTGAACTCACAACAGTCATACACTATACTGACTGAACCAGCCAGGCTCCCCTTCATTTGTGTGTTTTGTAAAGCTTTAAAGGTAGCAGAGGATAGACTAAATGAACTCTTCAGTTCTTTACAGTTAGGATTGTAACTCAAGTTTCTCAAAGCAGGAAATATTTTGTTTACATCTAGAGAGTAAATTGCACAGTGTATATGAACATGCTTTTAAAAAAAATTTGAATGAAATGGATCCCTTTCCTTCTGTCTGATGTGGATGTCTTCAAAATACACCCTACCTACTTAAAAAAAAATTAGAGAGCTTTTCTTTTCTTTTTTTTTTTAATTTTTATTTATTTTTGAGAGAGAGAGAGAGACCATGCAAGCAGGGCAGGAGCAGAGAGAGAAGGAGACACAGAATCTGAAGCAGGCCCCAGGCTCTGAGCTGTCAGCACAGAGCCCAATGTGGGGCTCAAACTCCTGAACCATGAGATCATGACCAGAGCCAAAGCCGAATGTTCAACCGACTGAGCCACCTTGGTGCCCTTATCTACTTTATCTTCAAAGACTCCCAAGTATTTCAGAGACCATTTGAATAGTACCTATGCTTGTTGACCTACACATAAATGTAATAATAAGGGAAGTGAATGAGCTGTTCATGGGTTTACTTCATAAACAGTAATGGATCAGATGCTGTTACCCATTTTACGTCTGGTAGTTCAATATCCTTAACATCTGGACTAGTGTTTGTAGTAAAATATAGGAGGAGAATATGGGATATCTTCTTACTCAAAGAATTTGTAGTTCATAAAAGAGAGAAAAGTTTTAAACAGAACATTTGGAATAATAGTAATACCAAACATATGACAAGCATTTGACAGTTTTTCATTCCTATTTTTTATTATTTAATGCCTATTAAAAATCTTAAGAAATAGTCAAGGGACCAGTGTCATCCTTTTTTCACAAATAAGAAAATTGAAGCTTAAAAAGATTAACTGATTTACCCAGGATCTTCCAGAAGACTGAATATAATTAAATATCAAAACATTGAATAAAAATGTTTGGAGAAAAGATAGAAAAATAAAGTAGCTTCATAATCAGAGTTAGTTGGAGAAGCCTGGATATGATAAGTGAGAATTAAGGGTTTTCTGGACAGAAGTGTGATTGCTATGCTTAGAGAAGGTAGAAAATGGCAGAAACTTGTGTATGAGAATGAGGCAAATGATTTAAAAATCAGAGAGGACTTCCACTTTGAGTAAGATGGAATAGACATACTTTTCCCTATTCCTTACATATAGTACAATGGAATGTTAGTTATAAAACAATCATTAAAAAACTTCAAAAGGTGGTACATGAAAGAAGAAGGTACATGAGCTAGTGAACTTGGGACCCAAAGAACTACATGGCAATAATTGCTTGTTTTTTTTTAAATCTTTATTTTGAGAGAGTGAGTGAGGGATCACAAGTGGGGGAGGGTTAGAGAGAGGGAGACAAAATCTGAAGCAGGCTCTAGGCTTGGAGCTGTCAGCACAGAGCCTGATGCAAGGCTCAAACCCACAAACAGCGAGATCTTGACCTGAGCTTAAGTGGGACACTTAACTGACTAAGTCACCCACGGTCTCCTAAATTGCTTGGATATTCATTTTGCCTTTTATATCTCAGACGAGGTGCTGGAAAATCAGACAACCCAGAAATACCAGTGAGCATAGATAAACAGCCCCCAGGAAAATACTGCTTTTTCTAGCCAAACAACCAGGAAGGGGACAGCCTGCTAAGGCAGAACCATTTTTAAGCAATAAACATTCTATTACAGCCAAATACCAAAGAATAAACTGTGGTCACACCCACATCAGCAAAGACTGAGTAAAGAGCCTTAGCGTGTCACCTTCTCCAGGCTGTAATGAGATGCCTTGACACCCCTACCTCCTTTACTAGAGTAACAGAATAGTCAAGCAGGGAAGCTGGTTCTTCTGCTTGACAATAACAAGGTGTCCCTTTGCCTCCCCACTGGGGTAGTGTCATAAGTGGCCTAGTGGAGAATCAGGACCTTTACTACCATTTAGAGGAAAACAAAGCCATATCCTTTTGGTGTCAGTGAAGCTGTCTAGGAACCAGTAATGTGGCACCTCTACTCTTTCCAACCAGAGATATCAGTGGAGGTGTAATGGGGGACTAGGAGTCTCATCCCTGCACAGAAGTTACAAGGAGCTCCTTCTTTCAGATGTCATCAGAGGCCAAGGGGGAAACCTAAACTTTTATTCCCATATGGAAGTAAGAAGGTGGTATTCCCCCTTCCTGTACCAGGATAATGTCAGAGTAGGACAGTTAAAAACAGAGGTTTAGATAGGTCCAGAGTCTCATAAGATAATACCTAAGATGACCACATTTCAGTACAAAATCACTTGTCATACTAAGAACCTCAAACTATATATTAAAAAGTCATAGATACCCACATGGAGGTGACAGAGAAATTAGTAGTGCCTGACAAAGATTTTAAAGCATCCATCATAAAAATGCCTCAATGAGCAATCACAAATATGCTTTAAATATATTTCAAAAAATAAGAGTCTCAGCAAAGAAATAGAAAATTTGAGCAAATAAACAAAAGGTATTAAGAATCAATGGAAATATTACAACTTAAAAATACAAAAAACAAAATAAAATCTAGCAGTGAATGGAATAAACAGTAAAATGACAGAGGAAGGAATCAGTGAACTGGAAAATGGAAAAATAGACATTATCTAATCTAAACAGCTCCAGGGACAAATGGGACTATAACAACAAATAACATTTATATCACTGGGGCGCCTGGGTGGCTCAGTTGTTTAAGCCTCTGACCTGATTTTGGCTCAGATCGTGATCTCATGGTTTGTGAGATCAAGCTTCATGTCAGGCTCTGTGCTTACATCGCAGAGCCTACTTAGGATTTTCTCTCTCCCTCTTTCCGTGGCCCTACCTCTCATGCTCTCTCTCTCTCTCTCTCTCTCTCTCTCTCTCTCTCTCTCAAAACAAGTAAACATTAAAGAAAAACACATTTATATCATTGAGGTCCTAGAAGGAGTGAAGGAAGAGAGTGTAGCAGAAAAAGTTACTAAAAATAAAAATTTTGAAACTTCTCATACTTGGCAAAAGATAATAAGCGTATATAATTCAAGAAGTTGAATGAACCCCACGTAGATAAACCCAAAGAAATTCACACCAAGACACATCATAGTCAAACTTCTAAAGATAAAGATAAAGAAGAAAAATTTTAAGGCAGCAAAAGAGAAATGACATCTTATCTATTGGGGAAAAGCAATTTCACATCAGAGACCATCCAGGCCAGGAGGAAATGGCAAATTTTGCAAGTACTGAAAGGAAAGAACGTTCACCTAGAATTGTATACCCAGCAAAAATATCCTCAGGAATGAAGGGAAAATCAAAACATTTTCAGATGAAGGAAAAATAAGAGAATTTGTCATTGGCACACATACCCTAGAAGAATAGCAAAAGGAAGTTCTTTAACCAAAATAAAACAGTGAAAGAAGACATCTTGGAATACGAAGAAGGAAGGAAGAGAGAACATGGTAAGCAAAAATATGGGTAAATGCAGTATACTTTGCTTCTCCTGTTGAAATTCTAAATTGTTTGACATTTGAGGCAGAAATTTCTACATTGTCTGATATGGTTCTAAATGCATGCCAAGAAAATATGTAATATAATTATGTTCTAAATGGGTTGGGATAAAAGAAAGTAAGAAAAAGTAAGGGTTTCACAGTATACTTGAATCAGTAAAATGATATCCATAGATTGTGATAAGTTGTGTTTGTATAATATAATACCTAGAGCAACCAAAAAAGCTGTATAAACAGGTCCATGCCATTCACATAAATTTACCACTTAGATGAAATGGACCAATTCTTCGAAACACAGAAGTGATCAAAATACACTCAGTCTGAAGTAAATAATGTGAACAGCCCTATAACTGTTTTCTGTTTGTCTCAAGTTCTCAGCCTTATAAGTGTTAAGTAAATTAAATTAGCAATCAGAAACTCCCCAATAGAAATCTCCAGGCTCAGATGACTTTACTGGAGAATCCTACTGACCTTTTAAAAAAAAATTTGAACTAATTCTACAGTTTCTTCCTGAAAATAGAAGGAATCATTCCCCAATCCATTTTATTGACCAGTTCCTTCATGGAATAAACCCAGATATCCTTAACAAGATAATTAGAATTAAGCAATATATATATTTATGTATATAAAGTTGTATACCATGACTAAGTAGAGTTTATTACAAGAATGCCAGGCTAATATTTGAAAATCAGTCAGTGTGATCCACTATATTGATAGGTTAAAGAAGAAACATCTCATGATTGTATCAAGCAGTGCAGTAAAAGCATTTGAAAAATTTCACCACTCATTTGTGACAAAAATTAACAGAAAAAAAGATCTGACAGAATTAACAGGAATAGAAAGGCATTGCCTCAAATTGATAAAAGAACAATTACAGAAAACACTATACTTAATGGTAAAAGACTGAATGCTTCCCCCGAAGATGGAGAACAAAGCAAGAATGTTTCCTTTCACCACACTTAGCATAGTGTTGGAAATTCTAGTCAGTGCATTAAGGTGAGAAAATAGAAGAGATATAGATTGGAAAAGAAGAGATAAAGCTGTCCCCATTTACAAATAATATAATTATATGTAAAAATCTCAAGGAATGCACCTCCTCCCCCCAAATTTTAGAATCAATAAATATATTTTGCAAGATTTTAGGATACAGAAAGCAATTATTCTGTTTAGAAATATTTAGTACATTTCAGTATACTAGCAGTGAATATATAGACACAAATTAAAAATGTATTTTCAATGTAATCAAATACATACACACAAAAAATACTTAGGTGTAAATTTAACAAACCTTTTACAGCATTTTTATGCTGAATGCTATATAATACTAGTGAGAGAAATCAGGGAAGGTCTAAAAAAAATGAACAATATATCATGTTCATGGATTGGAAGACCCAGCATAGTAAAGATGTCGAGTGTTGTTAAATTGGCATGCATATTTAACATAATTCCTGTCAAAATCCTAGGAAGACTTTTTTTATAGATTAAAGTACGTTTGCTTACTTTATAGAAAGATAGAACCTGAATAAGTAAGAATAATCCATTAAAAGAATGGATTAGGAGTCATCAATTTATCTGATTTCAGGGCTAACTTTATAGCTACAGTAATCAAAAGAGTGTGGTATTGGCAGAGGGTAGACAAATAGATTTATGGAACAGGATAGAAAGCCTTACAAATATACCTAATTGGCTTTTGACAAATGTGCAAAAGCAATTTAACAGAGGAAAGATAGACTTCTCAGCACATGGTCTTTGAACAATTAGGTAGTCTTAGGTGAAAAGAGTTAACCTTGACCTAAGTCTTACACTTTTTACAAGAATGAACTTAAATGAATCATAAACTATAAAAAAAAATACTTTTTAACTCTTGACAAAAATAATGGGAGCAAATCTTTAGGATTTTGGGCTAGACAATAATTTCTTATACTTAGCACCAAAAGCACAGTTCATAAAAGGAAAAGTTGATAAGTTAGATTTCATCAATTTTTTTTTTAAAGTTTCCTCTGTAGAGACCTCATGCAAGATGAAAAGGCAACAGGATGGGAGAAAATATTTGCCAAACACATATCTGAAAAGGAATACTATCTAGAATATAAAGAACTCCTCAAACTCAAAATTTTAAAAACAGACAATTCAATTAGAAAATGAATAAAAGACATTTCACTAAAGATGTCATACAAATGGAAAGTAAGCAATGAAAAGATTCTTAACATCATTTATTAGCCTTTAGAGATAATGTAAAGTAAAACCAAATGAGATATCACTGATGGCTAAAATAAAAAATAGTGACGGGGCACCTCAGTTGGTAAAGCAACTGACTTTGGCTCAGGTCATGATCTCACAATTTGTGAGTTCAAGCCCTGCACTGGGTTCTGTGCTGACAGCTTCGAGCCTGGAGCCTACCTTGGATTCTGTGTCTTCTTCTCTCTCTGCCCTCCTCCATTTGCTCTGGCTCTAACTCTCAAAAATAAATAAAACATTGAAAATTTTTTAAATATAGTGACAGCATCTTTGATGTTAGATGTGGATGTGGAGAAACTGGATCACTTATACATTGTTGATGGGATGTAAAATGACACAGTCATTCTGTACAAACAGTTCGGCAGTTTCTCAAAAAACTAAATATTCAGCTACCATACAACCCATCAGTTGCTTTCCTGGACATTTATCCTAGAGAAATGAAAGTTTATGTTTACACATAAACCTGTACATTAATGTAATTGCAGTTTTATTCATAATATCAAAAACTAGAAACAATCCAGATGTCATTCAGTGGGTGAATGGCAAAACAAACAGTGGTACATCCATACTGTGGAATACTCATCAATTAAAAGGAATGAACTATAGTAGTCCCTTCTTAACTGCAGGGATATGTTCCAAGACCCCCAGTGGAGTTTTGAAACCACAGACAGTATTGAACCCTAGATATACTGTGTTTTTTTCTATACATACATACATACCTATGATAAAGTGCAGTTTATAAACTAGACACAGTAAGATATTAGCAACAATAACAATAAAATATAACAATTTTAACAATATACTATAATAAAAGTTATGTAAATGTGGGGTCTGTCTCTCTGAAAGTATCTTATTGTACTTCATTCACCCTTGTTGTGATGATGTGAGATGATAAAATGCCTATATGATAAGATGAAGTGACATGAGTGATATAGGCATAGTGATGCAGCGTTAGGATATTGTTGACCTTCTGATGACAAGTCAGAAGGAGGATCATCTGCTTCCAGACAATAGTTGATAAAGGGTAACTGAAACCATGGATTGGAAGTGAAGGGGAGACTATGGTTTTGGCTTACCTAACAACCTGGATTGATCACCAAAGAATTATGCTGATTGAAAACAGCCAATCCCAAATGGTTTCATTCCATTTATATGCTGTATTCTTTTATTTATATAATATTCCTGAAATGCCAAAAATATAGAACTAGAGACTAGATTAGTGGTTGTTAGGGATTAAAGAGGAGATGGACGGGAAGGAAATGGGTGTGGTTATACAAGGGCAACAAGAGGGTGGTGGTGGAGATGTCCTATATCCTGATTATATCAGTATCAATATCCTAGTTCTGATAGTACTTTAATTTTACAAGATATTGCTGTTGGAGAACTTAGGTAGCAGGTACAGAATATCTCTCTGTATTATTTATTACAACTTCATGTAAATTTAAAGTTACCTCAGAACTAAAAATTTAATTAGGGGCACCCTGAGTGGCTCAGTCAGTTAAGCATCTGACTTCGGCTCAGGTCATGATCTCACAGTTCATGGGTTCGAGCCCTGCTGCAGGTGAGTTCTTGTCCCACTTTGGATGAGCAGGAGCCCCACTTTGGGTAAACATGAGCCCTGCTTTAGGTGAACCCTGCTTCTCTCTTTCTCTCCTCCCCTCATGGGATTCTCTCTCTCATTCTCTTTCTAGCTCTCTCTCCTCCCCCTCCCCTCTCTACTCCTCATGACATTCTCTCTCTCTCTCTGTTTGCCCCTCATGGGATTCTGTTTCTCTTTCTCCCTCTCTCTCTGCCCCTCACTCAGTTGAGTCCTCTTTCTCCCACTTGGTCTCTCTAAGAAAGAAAAAATAAATAAAAATTTAATTAAAGAGAAAAGAATATGGTGGAAGGTACCTTTGGTGAAATAAGTGAGACTGGGGTAGAAATGTATTTTGTAAAGGTTTTGAATACCAAAATAAGTTTTGGACTTAATTTTTTAGGTAAGAAGGAATTGAAAGGAATGTTTGATTATAGGTGTAGAACAAAGTAAATAAATATAAAATTAGAGTAGATAAAATAAATTATTTTACACATACAATTATGAGTTATAACAGTATTTCACAGAGATCTTCTAAAATATCTTGATGTTTGGAAATTACTTTTTTAAAAAGCAAAACCTGTTTTAAAATAGGATGGAGATGCCAGTGTATCAGTGATTTAAAAAGTAACAGCCCTATGAAATTACTTGAAATAGTCTATTTGTATATAGACTGATATTAGTGGAGGTACAACTGATATTATTGGAAGTACAACATTGGCAGATATTGATAGATATACTTCTCTTTTAGGTATGGGTTAATACCTTGGTGTTGTTTGTAAGTACATTGTTTGGATCTCTGATCATGCTTTCCCATTAGAGCAGCATTATAAATAATGGCTATATTTCTGAGTCATAGATCTACTTGAGAATCTAAAGAAAGTTTTGGACTATCTCCTTAGATAAATGGACCATCCAACTAAGTTTTCATATACTGGGATTTACAGACCACCTACGAGCTATCTCTGAATCCCAGGTTTTAGAATCTCTATAAGAAGAAAAGTTCCAGAGTATATGTATATAATTAATTTCAGTGTGATATGTAATCATCCAAAAATAACTATCTAATGAGCATCTATTTGCTTGCACAGTACCTATGGCAGCTACCACATGGGACTCAAAAAGTATTTTTAAAATATCCCATATTGCAAAAGGCTTACAATCTACTTTAAGAAGCAAGCTGTATTTATGAAATTATTATTACAAGTGTCAGAATGAGAATGGGGTAATTCCTGCTTTTAGATCAATGCATTACAGCTTTTATAAATTACCTCAAAAAGACATTTTTGTAACCAACATACCATTGCCTCTTTTGAAATGGGAGTATGAGAAGGGAAATAGAATTCTTTATAAATAAATATCACAAAAGTAGCAAAGTGAGATATCTGGATCCATTCAGAAGCAGATTTTACAAGTGGACCATGGGATACTGCAGTGAAAATATAGACAATTGTCCGTACCCTCATGGCGTTTACAGTTTTAAGAGGAATAAATTGTTCATGAATAGAACAAAAAATAGCTCATGGTGGGCTGGTATGTGCAACAGTGTAGGTTGTGTAGAGTATACTTATTGTGCTAAAAAATATTTTGACCTTGAAGAAGTTCCCTAACCTTTTTGAGCCTCAGGAGACTCATCTGTAATTTAGGGACACTAATGAATAATGTAATAAGATACTGGGTTCAGAGCCTGACATTAGGTAGCTATTGCTATTATTATTGGTTTGAATAGCTCTAATGAATGACTAGATTAGGATATTCAAAAGGAAGAAGTAGGATATTAGGGGATGGAGCACAGCAGTAAGAAAGCAAGATGTACATTCCTTTGTATTCAGCATAGTAGGGAGACTTCCCCATCTTATATAAAAATTTGATTGGGAGGTAATAATATGTGTAATGGCAGGCAATGTATATGTCTTTATAAAAATCTTATAAGAAAATAAATTTTTAACTGTTTACTGTTTTCTTGATTAGCCTCAAGTAGGATTTGTTATATTTTGGGTTTTTTTGTTTTATTTTGTTTTTGGTTAATATGACAATAGCTTTTATATGAGGAAGTCTTTTATAATACAACAACTTTACCTTACCAACTTTTACTCATTACCTTTTCAGAGATTGGAAATGCTTATGCTGTTTTAAGCAATCCAGAAAAACGAAAACAGTATGACCTCACAGGCAATGAAGAACAAGCATGTAATCACCAAAACAATGGTAGATTTAATTTCCATAGAGGTTGTGAAGCTGATATAACTCCAGAAGACTTGTTTAATATATTCTTTGGTGGTGGATTTCCTTCAGGTATTTTAATTTTAGTATAAATATTATATTTTATGAAGCTAGAGAGTCTCACCTCTACTTAGGCTATGTAGAGATGTATCTGCATTCTCCCCTCCATTTCTTATAGTATTATGATCCTCTGATGATTTTTCATGAAGGTAGAAAAAAATGTTAGACTTACTACCGTCACTGTAAGTCTGACTTTTTTCTAGAATATGTTTTATTTTTTTAAAGAAATGAGTACAGATACTCTCTATTTTTATAAAGTTGAAAAAGGATGTATAAGTAGGAGATCCAGTCGCAGTGTCTTACAGAAGGTATCTTATACCCTAGATGACAATTTGACATTGGTTTTCTGAAGATCTTTGTAGCTGTTTTATTCATAACACTATAAATTGGTAATTTGTGTATATGTAGAAGTACTTTCCATTGAAATATGTCTGATTCATAGGTTATATCTAAAGTCAGCAGGTTTTAAAAATTAAGGTAGAAATTGTTAATTGTATTAGGCTATCAAGGTAAAATATTATAGAGGTACTACTTAAATGAATAGATTTGATAGTGCCAGCTTAAGTTGTATTGAACATTGTTTACTATGAGTTGTGTGAAAATTAATTTTCTCTAAGAGTATAGCTCCTGTAAGGTAGTTAAAATTAGAGCTCCAGTAATGATGACATCATTTACTTAAGGTATTAAGTTAAACATTCGATTCCAAATTAGGAGAATCTTCATGAATGTAGCAGTATAATTTGGCCTGATGGCCCTGTCTGAATATTACTGAGAAAGATTGTGGTCATTGATAGGGCAGATTGTAAAGCATCCTTGAAGGAAAGAGAATGTGTAAATTCAGATTTATGACAAAATTTAACATGTATTTTGATATATTAAGATATATAATTACTTCTTACAGAAAAATGATTCAGACTAGTAATTTTGATGGAAAATATGCTAGGAACAATCAGGAATCTTTTGGGTTAATAGTGAAGTTTCAGATAGTTGAATTATAGTTCTTTTGCTTTGTCAGCAGTAGCTCTTTCTGATTGGTCACCTTATTTAAAAAACAACCTGAATATCTGTCAGCAGGAGAATGCTTGAATAAATTATGGTCTACCTCTACCATAGTATATTATACAACTGTTTGGTTTTCTTTTTTTTTAATGAGTCATAGCACTGTCTTGATTTCTAAGGGTATTTGTGATTTCATTGATAAATGCAGAAAGCAGAGTGTCAGAGTAAGACCCAAGATTTGTAAAAACAACCAACCACAACAAAGTCCTCTATGGCTGTGATATTAGGGAGGACTCTTATTCAGGTTTCCATGAAGAACTTCCATTTTAAAGGAAGCAAAGTATGGGAAGAATCATTTCTATTTCTATCCACCCTTTACTCACAGAAGTAAAGGGCCATAAGCATTCACTACTCAAACATGCATTATTTTAGTTATTTTTAAAAGTTAAATAAAAATGTGAAAAATAAACAATTGTTTTTATCACAGTTGCTCTCCTTAGTTTTACCTTACTTTTAATTTTTTAGGTAGCGTACATTCATTTTCAAATGGACGAGCTGGTTATAGCCATCAACATCAGCATCGACATAGTGGACATGAAAGAGAAGAAGAAAGAGGAGATGTATGTTTATGATATGATTAGAAATCTCAAATGGCACATTTCAGTTAAGGAAAAGCAATTAGGGTTGTCTGAAAATAGGGCAAGTTGTTTTAAGAGGAAGTAATGAGTTTTCCCTTACCTGAGGTATTCAATAGAGACTAGAAAGTCCTTTAGGGATCCTGAGGGAGCAGGGGTCGAAGTCAAGGTAGAGGGTGATGGGCAAAAGGGCACCTTTGAATTTGGTGTTCTGGGATTCTGATGAATATACCCATGCAGTGTGCATGCTTTGGAGAAAACTTCTCATTGTTGATCCTAAAGAATTTAGAATTAATACTGAAAAACTTAAGTGAGAAGTTACTTTCCTTGTTCTAATACAGTTATACCCAGTTGCATATAGCACTTAAGTTACATGAAGAAGAACGGTGAATGGAAAGAACACTAGATTAGAAATTAAAAGGCCTGGGCCCCAGCCCTGCCACTCATCTGCTTTATGTATCACCCTCAAATTCAAGGGAGAAATTATTTTGTAAAAGAGAGAACTTCTTCATCTATTACATGAGATCAGTTTATGTCAGTGTTTTCAAATCAGGATATCTACATATCTGCATATCTCTAACTGGAAAGTGGTGTTTTTAAGAATCACTCCAGGAAGCTGGTATGATCAGACAGATTTGAAAGCACCTAGCCAGATGATCTCAAATGTCTTTTCTGCCTCTAAAAATATATGACACCTGTTGGCTTATAGACAACTACAGTTACATTATAATTTGTTGTTTTTTGGTTGATTTTTTTTATAGGGAGGTTTTTCTGTGTTCATCCAGCTGATGCCTATTATTGTATTGATCCTCGTGTCATTATTAAGCCAATTGATGGTCTCTAATCCTCCTTATTCCTTATATCCCAGATCGTAAGTAGCCACGTGAAATTTTCCAAAAAAAATTGTTGTTTCTTATCTAGCTTCCTTTAAAGGGCCTTGTGTTCTCTTCAATTTTTAAGTAACTTTCTCTTACTACAAGTGTACCAGATTTTAAAATTTCTAATTAAAAAAAATAGTTGCTCAAGTGATAAATTTGTATTATCTTGTTAGTTTACATTTCTGTTCCATTGCAGATAAAGACAGAAGTACTATATTCAAACTTGATAACAATTTAGTGTAATAGGTAATATGTAGAGTTCAAGACAAAAGATAGTTTGAAAGACAAAAGTAGAATTGTAATAGATGTTACATAGATTTGTATCATTGAGGAGTAAATGACTTTACTCTTTTGTTTGTACAGGTGTAATTCAAAAAAAGCAAATATTACTTCTTTGTTATATGAAGTATTTTTCCATAATATACTTTATATATAAGAGAACAGGACATAAAGGAAATTTAATGCAACATCCATTCTAGAAATGTAATACAGTGAACATATAAGAAACTTGGTAAAATCATATTGCCTGTGATTTTACAATATTAAAAACAGTTTGGTGTAAAAATAAGAAATAAGTTTTCCTATCTTCTAAATAAGATTTTAATAAATTGAAAAAACTTGTAAGAACATAGTGTATATATTAAAATAGGATTACTTTTTTATTACATGAATGCTGGTTTTAGGCAATTTGAAATAATGTAAATAAATGGTTACTAACATTAACTTTTTAATTATTTTTAATTGTTTTGTTAACTTGGTTTGTAGTAGCAGGATCAGAATGTACAATTTTAATTAAAAAAAGAATGATCAAGCATTTCTTTTGCAGTGGATCAGGGCAAACTATTAAAATGCAGACAGAAAACTTGGGTGTCGTTTATTATGTCAACAAGGACTTTAAAAATGAATATAAAGGAATGTTATTACAAAAAGTAGAAAAGAGTGTGGAAGAAGATTATGTGACTAATATTCGAAATAATTGCTGGAAAGAAAGACAACAAAGTAAGTTTATGAAATGTTTAACATTTAAAAACTTATTCAGAGTCTTTGGAATTGATTATTATAGATTTCCCTACTCAAGGATTGTTCTAGAATTGCCTGGCACATAATTGGAGCTCAATACTTAAATAAGACAATACATTTTAATGTACATGTGGCCTTATAAGAGTATAAGCACATAGTTTATATAGAAAGCACTTAATAAGTGGTATTTGTGTTGTTATCAATAAATATTTGATTAAGTGAATAATACCAAATCTCATTGTATTTAAGATGTTAATTGTAACATGCGTCATTATTTTATGTACCACTATGGAAGAAAAAAATTCTGGCACATTCGTTATGTCATCGATTTTAGTATGCATCCTGGTTCAGAGTGAAGTTTGAAACTCTTCATTAATTTAGCTTAAGCATTTAACACTTAATGTATAATGAGTTTTCTTGACATTTCGTTTTCTTTTATTCTGTACATGAAGTCCTTAGGAACGCTTAATCAGTTTGTTTAGCCTTTTCCAGCCTCCGCTTCCTTAATTTAAGAAGCAGTTCCACCCGTAAAACGCTTGACCTTAAGAATCTGCAGAGATGGTGCATGTGAACCTAGTGTTGTTATGGTTATTGTTTTTCTGACTGTTACATGTAATAATGTAGACCGTATAAAGTAGACTTTGGGTTTAAACAGACTAAAGTTGAATCCTAGCTCTGTAATTTATAGCTGAGTGATTAGGGCCAAATATTCTAACTGTTATGAGTTTCCTCCCTCAGGTGTGTAATGGCTGATGCTGACTAGTGGGAGGAGGAACTAAGTGTCATTTACATAATAGTTAATGTTTCAGTCACTGTCCCAAGCACTTTATATATATTAGTAACTCACTTAATTTCCACAACAACATGATGAAATTATTATACCCATTTTATATATGAGGAAACTGAGACACAGAGATTTAGTAACTTGCCCAGAGTCAGAAAGGTAGTCTGTGATTCAAACCAGTCAATCCAGGCACTGTGTTCCATAATCTTCTCAATAATACCCAACTTTATGGGTTTGTCATAAAAATTAAATCAGACAACGAAGTGTTTCACATGTAGTAAATGCCCAGAAAGATGGTGGCAGTTATCATCATCTCCCATCCACTAGGGAAAAGTTGATAAAACATAACCTTTGTATACTTCCAAGAAAGTTCTTATCTCTGATTTTGGTTCCTCGTCTACATAGTGGCAGTTAGAAGAAAAGTGGCAGTTAGAAACCCTCTTGGTTTCCAAGGCTCTGAGCCTATGAAAGCCGTCTGGTCTCAGTGTGGAGAAGGTTATATTAGACTATTGGTTTTTAACTGGAAATGATTGGCCCCTGCTTCACAGTATTGTTTGGTAATGTCCAGAGACTGTGTGTGTCAGTGTGGGGGGAGGGGCGGTGGAAGAGATTGCTGCTGGCATCCAACAGACTGAGGCCGTGGTGCCGCTAAACATCCTGCAGTGCACAGGACAGCCCCCCAGCAGAGTTCTCCCACCCAAAATGCCGATATTGCTGAGGCTGGGAAACTGCATTAGCGGGAAGTCGTAATGACAGCGTATACCAAATTTGATTTATTCCATTTCCTTTCCCTTTTTGATCTCTAGTGCCTTGCACAATCCTTGGCATATCTCAGCATATCATAAGCTTTTGATGGATACATGAATAATTGGATGAAAGATGAATGAACTCATAAGAATGAATGCATGAAAGACCTGCTTATTTTTTGTTAAAAGAATGACTAGCACATTAGGTATATCATCTTTCAAATACAAATTCTAATCTCAGCCATAGATGGGTGATTTTTGGGTTGTGCATACTTAAATTCTCTTACCTTAGGGAAATTGGCTGAATAAATAGAAAGAAGTGAGGAAAAGATACTCATATTTGTGGAAGATAATGTGAAGTTATGGTAAAAGTGCAGGCTCTGAGACTATCTTGCGAGATAATATTCTGGCTCCTAGGCCAAGTTACTTAACCTCTCTAAATTCCAGTTAGCTCATCATTAAAATGTGGACCATAACATAATATAGGTTAACACTTAGCATAGTATCTTGCACCTGTAAGTGTTCAATATTATTACTCACGGTAGTTAAGATTATTTTTATTCTATCCATACTACAAACCAGTGTTTTTGCTTGGCATGCTTAAGTTTCATCTTTTAACAGTCTGGCAAGATTGGTGTTAATGTTCATAGGCTTTGCATCTGTTCTGTTTGCCAACTTGTCTACGGCTATGTTGTACACAGTTACGTGCATGTCTTTTAAATTTACTACCTTTAAAACAAGTTTTAACTAAAATCTGATTTTAATAAGTCATTATTTCTAAAACAACTTGGTTGCATTCAAGAATATCAATGGAACAAGATTTAAAGACTAAAAAGGAATGACAACTAAACATAATGTACGATCCTGGATTGGATACTGGATGGGGAGGGGAGGAAATTGCTATCATGGACGTCCTTGGGACAGCTGGTGAAAGTTGAGCAAGGACTGTACATTAAGATAAGAGGATTATATTAATGTTGAATTTCTGAATTTATTGTGGTTATGTAAGAGAATGCTCAGGTTCTTAGGAGAAACATGTGGAAACAATTAGGAGTGAAAAATCATGATTTCTTGCACCTTATTCTCAAAAGGTTTTGTAAAATAATAATCACTGCCACAACAGTAACAGCCTCTATTGAGAGAGCTAGAGCAGATTTGACAAAAGGTGAAGAATTGGTCGGTCAAGGTGTAAAGGGTTTTAGAGTGTTCATTGTAGTACTCTTTAGTGTAGGTTTGAAAATTTCAAAATGAAATTAATAAATTCAGCACAGCTACAGGTTAGGGGTTTTAAGTGAAGATGGAAGTGGGAGGAGCTCAGTATAACAGCAATTAATCCATTGATTAAATGTTTTATTTGTTGATTGGGATGAGCTCATCTTGTTTTATGAATTGATAGCATTAAAAAGGTTGTTGGCCAATAGATTTCTTTTTACCAGGATTTTCCTGTTCTGCAGTCACTTCTAACACTATCTAATGTCTAGGTTGGTAAAATAGGTGTTTTATAAAATACAAGCAGTAATTTGAAGTAATGGAAAGAATAAGAGTAACAGTTTGGAGGTTTGGCTTGGAATCTAGACCTTGCTGTTGACTAGCCCTGTGAACTTTGTTTTATCTACCTCATCTGGGAAGAAACAGCCACAAAAGGATTTTACAACTGCTTCATTTGTAAATGAAAGGGATGGAGTGATATTGACTGAGTTGTTAAATCCTAGATGGATTAACTGAATAAAGATCTGTTCTGAAGATCTTTGCCAGTAGAATACACTCTTACTGTAAGTATTATTTTGAATGTGGTCCTGACAAATGTCCTTTACTTTGGCCATTGTTTTCCCGAAAGTAAGTGACTTTTTTCCGGGTCTTATTACATTTTTTTCCTAAGTGCCCCCACCATTGGAAGTGTTAATAAACAGATAGATGACTGAGAGTAACCGGAAGATAGCAAGAAATCGTTCCAGATTTCTCGTCCATTTCTTTTTCTTTAGTAAGGCTATCCACGTGCTGAAGGAAGTCTCAGTACTTATCTGCTAAATACCACTACTGTGATTCTGTAGCAAGCTATTTTCTGTTATGTGTTCCTTCAGTAAGATTTTTTAAATTCAATTTTTATTTTTTATTATATATATATATTTTTTTAAAGTTTATTTTTATTTATTTTGAGAAACAGAAAGCAGGGGAGGGGCAGAGAAACATAGAATCCCAAGCAGGCCCCGCACTGTCAGCCCAGAGTCTGTTGCGGGACTCCAACTCATGAACGCTGAGATCATGACCTGAGCCCAAATCAAGAGTCAGACGCTTAACCTACTGAGCCACCCAGGTGCCCCAAGACTTTTTTTTTTTTTAATTCAAGCCAACTCAGGACAAGATTTCAAATTTTTCTACTCAAGTCCTGGCATAATGAATTAATCTAAACCTTAACAAGAGGTCACAGCAGAAACAACCACTAGCAAGATTGAATAGCATATGATATCTTTAGGATGGAAGGCCAAGATAATGCTTGAGAGCAGTAGTTTTTAAACCACTGGAACAGGAGTGAGGGAAAGGATTGAGAAGATTTTATTTTCATTTCCTTCCCAGAACAGCTCTGTGTTGGTTTTACACACTAGGTTTCCAAAGGCTTTTAGGAGTAATACTTGGATTTCTTTGTTTTTTAAAAAGAGTCTGTAAATAGAAATATATTGAAGGGCTTCTATTAAACATCATTTTGGCTTACATAACTAGGTGACCTAAATTATTATCTACTTAGCAAAATATTTTTGTTTGTTAACAGAAACAGATATGCAGTACGCAGCAAAAGTATACCGTGATGATCGGCTCCGGAGGAAGGCGGACGCCTTGAGCATGGACAACTGCAAGGAGTTGGAGCGGCTGACCAGTATTTATAAGGGAGGATGAACTGGGATGGTATTTATATCTTCTAGTGTGCTCTTTATTTCTCCTGTAAGTAAGGTTAGTTTCATCGTGAGAGCTAAAGAAAAGGATTGGGTGTTAAAAACCAAACTGAATAGTTGGTCCCTGAACTCTTGGACTGTTTATGACCTACTGGCTCCTTTAAATAGTAAGGAACTGAAAACTAAAATTAATATTTTAGTTATGCTTCTGCAGTTATTTTCACTTTAAAAGCTTACATTATTCCTAACTAAAAATGTCTTGAGAAAGGATTATCACACCTGTGGCAGTTTCCAGTTTTAGTGATTCTCCATGTTTCCTTTCATCATGTAAATATTTCTGGAATGATCATTTTCTGTACATATGGGTTACTACATTTTTATTTAAATTCGTTTAGCATTTAGCTCCATGAGACACTTCAGTTTAAACTGATAGAATAAATGTCCTATGACAAAATTACATTTTTCTTGTCGGATGTTGAATGTTTGTGGAGTTTAAGCAATGAAACGTTTTCAAAAAGAAAAGAAAAAACAAAAATGTTTAACTTTGTGTAAATCTTGTAGCATTATCAGCTTAGAATGAATTGATATTTTTAATATTGCTATTATATTCCAGAATATATATTGAGATAAATGAACTGGTGTAGAGTATCAGTTTGCTATTTAGTTTTATGAATTGCTAAGCCATGCATAGAAATGAAATGCTATACTGATAGATTTTAAAGAAAAATATGAGGAAATGGCTATGTAGATATTAAACAGAAAGGGCCTTCAACAGTAAATTGCAGTTATGTCATTTGCAATTCCAGTAATTATGAGGCCCCCAAATGTTTATATATCTGTCATTGAAGGCTGCTAAGATTTATGAAGAAGACCCACCTGTTTTGCCCCCCATGGAAATTTAGTTTTTTTCTTAGTTATCATTTAAGTAGCATCTCAAGTAAATGGGTTCTTCTACAAATGAGTTTTAAAAAATAATACTACTAAAATGAAGCTTTGTGCCTTTTAACCTGATTGCCAACTCTTAAACATATATGTAGACTACAGCACACTGATCTGATCAGAGCATGATCTGTTTGGCCATATGCAACAGTGAGCGACATATAGCAGCAGGTAGAATAGGATTTATAGCAAGTTATCCTTACAAAATCCTGAGCTAAAATCTATTCTCCATTGAGTAATTCAATTAATCGTATAGGAATAAGCTCTCTGTAATTCAATCCATAATATAAATTAGAAAAATAAGCTGGAAATTAAAGGTTTTGGTGCCTGTATATTGAGTATGAACCTATTTGATTTCTAATCTCCATTTAACAGCTGTAATATTTTAATGATTTTGCTTCATACTCAGTTAATGGAGCACAAATGCATCTTTGGTAGTTTTTTGTTTTTTGGTATGTGAGAGGATGCCAGTAAGAGTGGCAGTGTTCTTTTGTTTAAAGATTTTTTTTCTGAATGTAGTTAATTTTATAGCACCTGTTGAATAAAACTGCTAAAATGGTCATTCTTTTTAAAATGTTCTCTTACATCCCCTTGTCCAGGTGGATCAGTAGAAATACCTGAATGAATTAGTGGGTTAAACTAAACAATCTACTGTCCCAGGAAAACTGGACAGTTTGACCAGTTTTCTTTTAGAAATATTCATTTAAAGAAATAAAATAATAGTAGTGCTAAAAGGAAATACAAATTTAAATGTATTCTAATTAACTTTGAAAATTCATGTACATCAGAAAACTTACAAAAATTTAAAAGAAAAAATTTCACCCTTTTATTTTTCCAGCTTTCATGGGAAATTTACACTATTGTGACTGATGCTAATGTGACTTGAACTGTTGTTGAGTGAGTGATTCTTTTTCCCTTAATCTCGACTTTAAGGTGATAGTTGAAGTTATCGAGTGAAGTGAAGTTATATGTTATGGAGTCATATGGCTTCGGGACAGTATTATGTTTCAGTTGCATCGCTGCATTCTGTCACATTTCATAAAATGGGGAAATGTGTTTGATAAAATAAAATTTTCAGACAACTGTATGAAATACCTGATCGAGTGCCTGATAATATAAGCCACATACAAAGTATACAATGAAAGATTAAGTCCTTAATGTCATCTATATTTTGGTGTAAAAGCCCAATCAAGTGTCTTAGAATTTTGGGTTAATTCTACCAAGTAAGAAGAGTTTAACTGTCTTGAGATAGAAGATGTTCATGTTTTCTACTCTTCTGATAAAAAAAATCTCAGCATTTTGCCATCTTATTTTCAGCTACATGAGCTTTGCAGTTTCATTTGATAACTTGTACTGTTCGTTTTAATCTTTGCTTCAAAGCTCTCAGTCTCTGAGTATTGCTTTACTAGCTGTTCTAACTAGTATTTGAGAAGTTTGGCTGCAACTATATTTATTAATGCTTTACATTTTTATCCCTTTTTACATACATCCTTACAAACATCATTGTCCTTGTAAGGATTTGGGGGAGAGTAAATAGCACCTTTCCTCCTCCTTTTTTGATTCCTTAGTTCCTAAATAGACTGGTGCTAGTCATTTATAGGTTTCAGAATTTATTTTGATCAAATCCGAGAATGTCGACCTCAATGCAAAATTCAAGTTTTAATCCATCTAATATGTAAAAATAATATATTTTGGGAACAGATTGCATTTGAATGCTTAAATAAGTCTTTGTTTCAGAATCATTGCATTTTTATTTATAGTAGAGATTTGGTAGAGTAAATCCTTATGGCGTGTACATGCCAGTGTGCTAAGCTACTCTGCTTTCGTGTCAGCTCAGGTGTTCACAGGAACAGGAATGTGGAGTCTCCGCCCTTCATGTAATTGCACTTTTATGCTTACATTTCCTTCCTTTTAAGTCTTCAGCTACACTAGTATGTAAAATAGTGTATAGTGAGAGAAATAATCGCCCTCTTCATTTCTCTTTGGTGATCTGTAATAGTTTTAAAATGTAGCTGTTATTTAATAACTATGATATATATTAATAACATAATCCCACATATTTCGTTAAAAATAAATAAATCTCCCATTCCCACTGTGTTAAGACAGTGAAACATTCTTTGATGTTGACCTGAGAACCAAATGAGCCATCTTTCCAGTTAAGTAAGTATTATGTCAAAGGACCGTATGGTTCAAAAGGAGAATTTGTGCGTTCATTTAGTTTCCCCAAATGAAGCTTACGGTCAGGACTACCCATATTACTATCTCTCTTCATATTGAGTGTAGCACACTGAAAGGGCATCATAATCTTTATTCTTATCTGAACAGAAAAACTAAAAATGAACAATAAATCTGGATTTTAATCTTTACTAACTAGCCAAAAAACCATGTCTATTGGCCACATTGGACTATTGCTTAGTTAAAATCCATAACATTTTCCACAAACCAATGAAAAAGGAAAGAGTAGTATAACAATAACCTACAAACCATTTTTTATTTTAATTTTTAAGTACAAATAAAAAGTGAGTAGAATGAGGATTTCAAGGAATTCTTGTACCTCCCTTTAATAATCTGGCAGGTAACACAGTCCTAGAATTCAGACTTCCTTTTTGGTTTTCATTACTATTAAATAGACACTTTCGTATAAATGGAAACATCTTCCTCAAAACATTAATTCAAAACATACTCCTTATATTAAGGATTATATAACCACATTTTTTGTAAGTTCCCTCTGTGTGTAACTTTTTCCTGTTGGTATGTGATTCGTTCTCATTTAATTTTATTATCTGCTGGTTTTGGGGCCAATGGACTTGTGAATATTCTGTGGATGTGTCCATGTATAGGTGTATATATATATACATATATATATATATTTTTCCAGCTAATACCTCAGATGTGTGATTGTTTAATATATACCACACTATGTTTGCACAGAGCAGGGCTTCCGTTAGCCGTGGATATTCTTACTTCTGACTTTGAAAATCATTCCACAGAATTTCATCAGTGTGACTTCTTTCTGTTGATCCGTTTCAAATTTTAAAACAGAGGTTCCCGTTATAAGACCCATACTTCAAATATAATTGTATGTTTCTGAATCTAGCAGTGGAAATATGTCGGGGTAAGAAGTGTTTCTTGAAGTGTCTAGTAAGTTTTTGATTAACAGTTGGGACTACTGGTTGCCGAACTGTGTAGTAACTGCACAGTGATGACACAGTCATACTCACTTTGACCCAGGAGTCGGGACATTCCAGTCTGACTCTACTTTGCCATTTAAGGGTGCCACTAAAATAACGGAGGTCTTCCAGTGGCACTGGGTATTTTAAGCATCAATTTCAAAATGAATTGTTTTTGAGTTGGCTGACTATACCAATGAGAAGAAAGAAACTCACACATAAATGATATTTTATGACTTATTTATATTAAGAAATGCTTCTTACCTACTTTGGTTTTGTTTTTGTTTTTTGGATGGCTACCTAAGACTTTTCCATTTAAAGTTTAAATCATGTGTTTTTTAAAGCTGCAGGTAATTTTCAAGGTGTGATGGAATTTTAATGGAAGCCTTGTATAAGTTAAATGAAATGAAACTGGTAAAGGAGATCTAACTTTATTTGTCTATAGTGCATTCAAGATTATACAATTAGATTTAAAAATGAAATGTCTGATTTGTAAAATACTTAATGTTATATCAGGCTTATAAAATTTTCTGTGTGAGAACTCTGTTAAAGAAAATGCATTTGATTTTTAATGAATGTTCTGCTGAATGATTTGTGATGAATTTTTGTCTTTCGGTCTCTGCAGTTTATCTCAATATATGAATAAAAAGAAGGTCTGTTCTCACGGTAAAGGATTTGTTTTTAGCATGTTTTATATTCCTAATATGCACTGTCTTTCATTCACTCAACCATTCAACAAATGTCTGAGCGGCTGCTGCATCCCAGGCAGTGAGCTGAGTGCTGGGAATTAATCACCGAAGAAGACAGACATCCTTATGGAGGATCATCTAGCCAAGAAAAGAAATGTCAAGTAAATAGCTAACTATAATTATGATGACTAGTACAAAGAAAAGTCCAAGGTACAGATAGAGCATATGTCTAGAAGATGTAACCTACTCCGGGAAGGAGGATCAGGGGAAGTCTGAGAGAAAGTGAGCTTAAGCTGAAGCCCAAAAGAGGAGATAAATAGGAGTGAGGTGAATGCTAGAGATACAGTTCAAGCGGAGTGTGCTTAATTGGTAAAGCTTAGAAACTTTACTGGAGTGAAGACAAACTTGTATGAGAACAAAATTGTATGATAATGGCATAGGAAAGGCAGGGGGAGTAGGGAATTAAAATGAGATGGGGCCAGGTTCTCTAAGACCATAGCAGTGGAAATATGTCGGGGTAAGAAGTGTTTCTTGAAGTGTCTAGTAAGTTTTTGATTAACAGTTGGGACTACTGGTCGCCGAGCTGTGTAGTAACTGCACAGTGATGACACAGTCTTACTCACTTTGACCCAGGAGTCGGGATGATTATGATGATTATAATTGGACTTTATCCATTAGAAAATCTTTGAGATTTTTAAGGAGGTAGTTATATTATGAGACTTGAGGTTTTAAACTATCATTTTAGTTTTGTGCCGAGATCAGAGGGCAAAAGTGAATGTAGGATTGGCAAAGAAGAGATAATTCTGGCTTGGGCCAGAGTGGGAATACAGATAGATGAACGATTTTGAGAGAGACTCAGGAGATAGAATCAAGAGAATTATTTGTTTGATTAGATTTGGGATAAATAGAGGCAGCAGTTAAAAACTTTCTAAAAATTTGGCTGTGAGAGGGAGTAGAGTAGGATGTTAGCTGGAAGAGGTAGTGTTTTCTTTCTTTCTTTCTTTTTGTTTTAAACACTTATTTTTGAGAGACATAGTGTGAGTGGGGGACGGGCAGAAAGAGAGGAAGACACAATATCCCAAGCAGGCTCCAGGCTCTGAGCTGTAAGCACAGGGCCTGATGTGGGACTCAAATTCATGAGCTGTGAGATCATGACCTGCGCCAAAGTCAGTCACTTAACCAACTGAGTCACTCAGGCGTCCAGAGTATGTGGTTTCTAAAGAAGGCTTCTAAGTTTTCAATGATTAATTATATGAAATCTTATTTTATATATTAATATATTATATATTTTTTATGTATTTATATATGAAGTCTTTATTACATGAGATCTGTTTTGTTCTCTTGTTTTTCATTCTGATGTAAAGGGGCAGGTAGAAAGTGAAAGAGTAAAGATAGAGAAAAATGGACAGTAGCAGTAAGTGCCTGAAACTTCCAGAGGGTATTCTGTCCACTGGCCAGATGGAAGAATTACTTCAGCTAAGAGGCCACAGCATTCTTTCAGAAAGGAATGCACCAAGGATGGGTGCAAAAGGCAGGTAGATTTGCCGTGTTGATAGTAAGGTATCATGGCTTGCTTGCATTGGCTTGATGAGTAGGCAGTTTACCTGTATAGAGTGGGGGGAGGGGCAGAAAAATAAACCGAGGCTTAGGAAGAAGACAGTGTGAAGGAACTTTTTTTTCACTCAGTCAACTGACTAGTGAAAAGTAGGATTTTTACAAATCCCAGGTTGGTGACAGAATTTACAGTCTGTTAAGTTGTGTGTATTTTCTCCAGCCTAACCCAGCAGCCTAGGCATAGGTCTGAGGAATACAAATCGTTGAACTCCTCCAAATTTGGGGTTCTGGCAGGCAGGAAAGAAGGTAGGGGAGTTTAAGATGTTGACAAGTGAGTGGTTCAGGGATTGCCTATTTTTTTGCAAGCCCGAGATTAGTGGAATTAGTGATTACTTCGGTGGCTGCCTAAATCCAGGGTGTGATGACAATGAGTAGTGGTATAAAAGAGAAAGTTATTGCCATGATCTTATAATTGTATACTCAGTGGGCCAAATCTCAAGACTTGGCCAATCTAAGTGACAAAATTTTTATTTTTGTATATTGGAAGATCAGCATGAGTTTGAATACCTAGAATTTTCACAAAAATACTAGAGCCAACCTAAACCAAAATGATCAATAATTTTTCATAGGAAAGAAGAATTAACAAATTGAGGGGTTCCTAGATGGTTCAGTCAGTTAAACATCCAACTCTTGATTTAGGCTCAGGTCATGATCTTAGGTTGGTGAGTTTGACCCCAACATCAGACTCTGTGCTGACAGCACGGGATCCCCTTGAAAGGCTCCCTTTCTCTCTGTCCCTTCCCTGCTCGCACTCTGTCTTTCTCACAAATAAATAATAAAAAATGTTTAAAAAAATCAGTATATCTCTGCCATATACAAAAGCTAAGAGAAACTTAAGCTAAAAATAAGCAGAAGCAAAGGCTGTTGATACAGCCAATAAAGTTAGAACTTCAACGACATGTACATGTTCAGCTATTTAATATATTATATATGCTAGTATACTCTCTAGTATGCTGTGTACTAGAAAACCTGGTAACATAAAAATTTGGGGCATGCATATATACAATTTCTATTAATTTCTTCCTGAACCTCAGGGATCATCTGGTACACCTCACTTTGGAGAACCAGTACATAGTGCTGATCATCTTTTAGACCAGTAAATATTTTCCCTAGTCGTGTGTCAGCAGCAGTGAGTAAATTCAAATAGATCAATCTGAATATGTAAGGAACTTTCCCTTTGACTGCAGTAATTTGGAAATCACCACACTTGGAAATTTGAAATCTTGTTAGTTCGTTCAATTTGAGGACATGGTGATATTTGGAGAGCTTAGAAAACTATATTGCCCCTTTTTGCCACCCAAAAAGAAGAAAAACATCAGCAGTGTTTTCTAGGTCAACTCTCATGTATTGAGGTCATTAGGATGGAAAATGTTGTCAGTATGAAAAGTAGCACTTGAAGAATTTAAAAGAACTTGCTACAGTTCATTTTTTAAAATGTTTATTTATTTATTTTGAGAGAAGTGAGAGCCAGGGGAGGAGGTGCAGAGAGAGAGAGAACTCCAAGCAGGCTCTGCATTGTCAGCATGAGCTGGACCCAGGGCTTGAACACATGTAGTGTGAAATCAAGACCTTAGCTGAAATCAAGAGCTGGGCGTGTAACCAACTGAGCCACCCAGGCTCCCGGAGAGTTCATATTTTCACTAGCCTCTAAACTTGGAGGTGGGGACACCTGAGTAGCTCAGTGGGTTATGCATCTGACTCTTGATTTCAGCTCAGGTCAGCATCTCGAGGTTCATGGACTTGAGCCCTGCCTTGGGCTCTGTGCTGAAGCTCAGAGCCTGGAACCTGCTTCAGATTCTGTGTCTCCCTCTCTCTGACCCTTCCCCACTTGCACTCTGTCTCTCTCTCAAAAATAAACATTAAAAAAAAAATAAACTTGGGGGCAAATGGTGAAGGTCAGGACCAGATAAGAAGTTTTAGTCAGGGTCAGGATTAATAAATCTTTTTTTTTTAAGTTAATTTATTTTGAGAGAGAGAGAGGGCACATGTGCGTGCAGGGAAGGAGTAGAGAGAGAGGAGAAAGAGAGAATCCCAAACAGGCTCCATGCTCTCAGTGAAGAGATGACGTGGGGCTTGATCTCAGGAACCATGAGATCCTAACCTGACCTGAAATCAAGAGTCAGATGCTTAACTGACACTCCAATAGTCTCTTTCAATCACTGTTATTCCACAAATACTGAATGAGTCCCTACAGAGTGCAAAACTACTTAGGCATTGCTAGAAACTGGAAAAAAAAAACCAAACTAATGACCCAGCTTTTTAGACATTCAAGTCTCAATTGGGGAAACTAACCCAAACTATGACACATGATTATGCACAAATATCAGTTATTCTTGGTAACATATAACAGCATTCAAGAGAATGTGATGGGTGAGAAGATATTATCAGAAAATATTTGAATAGCTAAAGTAGAAAGTGAAGGGGTTCAGAAAATTTTACCCCCAAATATACTTTAGGTATATTGATTAGTTTGAGCTGACATCCCTAAGAAGACAGATGCAACAGGGGTTCTTTGGCCTCGCCCTTTTTACCAAAAGGTCATAAAATTGCCTGTGAGCAAGGTGACCTTCCTCTACCAGGAAGAGAACATTCTTATCACCAGAGATGAGACTGATGCCAAAATGGACCTATACAAACAAGCCTATGAAAATCATCCTCATCTTCCATTAGTTTCACTCATATACGTTGTAGTAACTGTCCCACAATTTACTGTCCCTTGCCCAAGCCCCCTTTTTTTGTCACATCCCCACAATTTATTGCTCTTTATATAAAAAGGTATTTAAAATTTGGGCCTAATGACTTCTTTGGATCTTCATTTCCTTTTCAATACTCACATATAAACCTAAGAATATTAAATAAATGTGTTATGTTTTTCATCTATTAATCTGTCTGTTTAATGTTTATACCCAGCCACAGCACTAAGGGGTAGAAAGTAAGTCTTTCCTCGCCTACACGAGAAATAAGCATTTCGGATTAAAGGACCGTCAGAACCACACTGGAGAAATAATAACCAGTGATGGAAGGATGAGCTAATCAGTTTTACTGGAGTATAGGACTCACATTAGAATGCATTCAGGGGGTGCCTGGGTGGCTCAGTCGGTTAAGCGTCTGGCTTCAGCTCGGGTCATGTTCTCTGGGTTCGTGGGTTCGAGCCCCGTGTCGGCTCTGTGCTGACAGCTAGCCTGGAGCCTGTCTTCAGATCCTCTGACTCCTCTTTCTGACCCTCCCCTGACAGCTAGCCTGGAGCCTGTCTTCAGATCCTGTGACTCCTTCTCTTTCTGACCCTCCCCTGCGCACACTGCCCCTCTCTCTTTCTCAAAAATAAATAAAAACATTTAAAAAATTATTTTTAAGAAGAATGCATTCAGAAGTAAAATAGATTATTTCTGTATCAGATTAAAGACTGGCAACTTTATTGTCTGCAGTGGTACATCAATACAGATTTTTTTGAGCAGCAGTAATGTGCATTGCTTTGGGAAGATTTATCTGGCTATTATTAGGTAGCTATTAATATAGTCTTGATAAAGAAAAGGGTTTGAATGATGAGCTGGAGAAAATATATATGCAAAAATCATTGTTAGGGAAGAAAAGCTGACATGAGGAACAAAGTGGAAACAATACAGATACATATTAGGAAACAAAGGTTTATTGGAGAAGTTTTTGGAGCTTCTGAGTCAGAACTGACAGGCGTACATGTAAAAAATATCCAACAACCAGCAGCAGAAAATGTGAACCTAGAACTCTGATGAAATGTGCAGACTTACGATTCACATTCTGGGGAAATTGTGGAAAGAAAAAGAAAAAAAAAAAGACAAGCTGTGTCATCATCTAGAGAATTAGGAAACTAGAGTGGGCGAGGGTCTAAAATAAGTAGTGCAGAATCCCAGAAGCTAAGGGATCCAAGGGTTATATAAGAAAAAGGAAGGGATTTTTCAATGATTTGAGTTGCTGTTAAACTGTCAATGATTAGGGGAGGTCATCTGTAACTTTTGGAAGCTCTATAGTTTGTCATTTAGTCCTCAAGGGTAACTAGGAAATAAACATCCAACTTTTCACCACGTCTTCAGCTACAGTTAATTCCTTTTGCACGCCTACTTTTAGGGATTGCAGTTGAAGATGAGTTGTCAACCCGTTCTGATAGTCTTCGTTTTCTTACCACCTACAGTAGGTTTTTGTCATATGTGCAAACAAGCAAGACACCAAACAAAAAATAATACGGGCAATCCTTAAAAGGCTGCGCTTTCTGAGAGTCGACGAAAGAAGGTTGTCCCGAGTCTGCATTGTTTTTAGTTGCGCAACTGTGAGAACTCCAGAAAGCCCACAATCTAGGTACAGATTGAAACTTGTATTCAATCTAGACAAGACCTTGAGTAAGAGCACGTGGGTGGCAGCCAAGGAAAAGCCAAGGCAGACTAGGGCACTGGCGTCAGAAACCTATTAACCTTGGGACTTCTAATCACAGGCAATCCAGGCTCCCAGGCTTACGTTCGATTTGTAATTACCACCCCTTCAAATTTTTTCACCTACAAGAAAAGGTTTTAAGATAACAGGCCTTGAGAAACTACATAAATTTATGTATCATACAACAATATTCCCTCGCCCACATTTTTCCGGGGGACTTTTAGTGCCGAACCGTCTGGTTCGGATGCCTTCTCCTCCAGCCCGGGTCCCGACGGCCCTCTGCGCTGCGCAGGCGCAGGGAGCAGCGCGCAGACCCGGGTGGAGAGGCGCGGGGAGGGGCCGACTGGGTCGGATGCAAAACGCGGCGGCGCGATCCAAGGCCTCCGTGCCTCCCCGGAAATCTCGTGTCATCGGGCCTCGGAGGCGTAGTAAGTGCTTCCTGGAGCACGGAGGAGGTCACAAATCATGTGACGACGGCTTTTGGAGGAGACTGATTTTGGAGCTGTCCCTGAATTTACAGCTGAGAGAACACGGCAACCCAGAAAACCAGGTAACTCGAGCCGCTTTGCTCGTTATTCAGCCCGGGCCCGCAGGTGGCGCGGGCGGCGTGACGCCTGGGAAGGAGAGGACTCCTCTCTCCCGTTGCTTTGGGCCTAGATCTTGGCGGGCAGAGGGTGGTGTGGGCTGAGGTAGGGCATCCCGGCTGCCGCCTGGGTATTTGGGAACTCCCGACTTAGCTCAGCTTGCCTGGTGCGGGTCCTGGAGCCGGGAATTCTTGCCTGGATTTGATGAGAGTTGACCCCGCTAATCAGGTTGGAGGTGGGAAGAAGTCTTGAGGGGAGAATCACCAGGAGTTTCTCTTCCAGGAGTGGAGATTGATCCTGCGGGAGAAAGGGGTTCATCATGGCGGATGTGAGTTTCCACACAAGAGGAAGGGGAGGGTGGGGAGTTTGGTGGAGACCTGCTGGGTGGGGAGAGTAAAGCTTCCCAGGTAGAAACGTATCCTTTCAGCATCCCACCCCGCCCCAGATATTTTCTTTAGACTCTGGAGTGAGTAACTAATATGAATAGACTTGGGGGAGATTTGGGGGCGGGGGGTGCTGAGTTTCTGCCCACAATCGGGGTGGAGGACACTCAGGTGTCTGAGGTTGAGGAAGTTGTATTCTTCCCACTCCCCGATCCTGCGGGCATAAGAAAGGCTCGGAATACCATCTCAATTTGTAAATGTTTTGCTCCTTTGAGTCTACACACACACACCCGTCCCCGTAAGTGGTCATGATGTCTCTCTAGATTCATTGGAGCAATTCGAGATGATTTCTGGTACCTCTTTAGCACAGCCCTAGAACCCAGATTCTAAGTTTAGGAAACTTAATTGTACTAGTTATTAGAAACAACGGGGAGTTAGTACTACTACTACTGTTTATGTCTGTAATTTACATCCTGTTTTTACTTACATTCATGCTGGGCATTCTTCTAAACATTGAACGTATACTCATTTAATTTTTCCAACAACTTTTATGAAGTAGGCACTATTACTATCCTTGGGTTTTAGAGGAGGATGCTAAGACAGAGACAGATAAAAGTAACTTGCCCCAGGTTACACGGCTGGTAAGTTTTAGAGCCTAGATACCAACCCAGGCAGCCTGACTCCAGAGTTGAATGATCATTCAACATTATTATGAATGTGATTTTTCTTTTTAGGTCGCAAGATTATAGGTTTCGATATTTAGGGACTTTGCCTTTATCACTCCATTTTTGAGTGTCTTCCATCATGTTTTTGAGACCTAATTCTTCAGACATACTCAAATCACTGTGTGATTTGAGCATTGCCTTGCAGAGGTTGTTGTGATAAGGGCTGGGCGTGAAATAAAGATGATTGTGGTATAATTTTTAAGGGTTTTTAAAATTAAAAAAAGGGCAAGTGATTATTAGCATATATACATTATTGTGTGAAAATTCAAAGGAGAGAGGGATTACATTTGTGTTTATCAGGAAAGCGTATTTGAAGTATTTGGTTGAGATTAGCTCTAAATAATGAGAAGCAGGGTTTTTTTTTTTTAAGAAAGATTGATCGAGAATGAATAGCGTAAGCAGAGTGTGAGAGATAGAAGAGAGAAAGATGTTTGTGGAGGAGATGTGAGTAGTCCACTTTTGCTGGGACTGAGGATATATAAAATATGGTGTAGACTATAAATACATATATTTTGAAAAAATTTTTTAAACATTGATTTTTTTCTTGAGAGACAGACAGTGTGAGCAAGAGAGGGGCAGAGAGAGAGAAGGGGAGACAGAATCTGAAACAGACTCCAAGTTCTGAGCTGTCAGCACAGAGCCAGACCCAGGGCTTGAACCTATGAACCATGAGATTGTGACCTGAGCCGAAATCAAGAGTCAGATGCTTAACTGACTGAGCCACCCTGGCACTCTAAGATCATTTTAAAACATTTGGGTTCACAAATCATTTAGAAGTGATGAGGTGAGGTTAGGGTTAAATATTATTCTGTGTTTCGAGGGATGGTAGTGCCATTAGTGGAAACAACAAGATTGAGGAAATCTGGATTTCATATGAAACATGAATTGAGTTTTAGTGTGTGTGTTTAAGATAAGAGCAGAGGTCAGATGATGGTGATAACGTGAAATAAAATGAACATTCAGGCTTGGGGAATAGTAGGGATTAGAGGTTCAAAACAAGTTACCTGATTTACCTATGGGGACCTCATAACTGATACCTGGATTGTCAGTGAAATTCCCCAGGTGAGAGAATGTAAGGAGAGGAACTACAATAGTCTTTTATTTCTTTAGTCCTAATCGCTTCTCGGTTTTTTGGCTAAGATCAAGTGTAGTATCTGTTCTTATCAGTTTAATATTTCTTTAGTCCTAGTTATGTTCCATGCTTAACATTTGACACACGTTGTCATTTATATTTACGCACGAAAAGGAACTGAGGCCAAAATCAAGCGTAGTATCTATTCTTATCAGTTTAATTTACCCAGGATTGTTAAAGTGATGTTAGAAAGTTTATCTGTGGACATGGAAAGATGTTTATATTTTCAAGTGAACATGACAATAGCAACAGGATGCAAAACAGTGTGAGAAGTGTGATCCAGTTTTACAGGTAATGTGTATTTACTCTGTGTGTATTTTTAGAGATATGCTTATAAATTTACATGCATCTCTCAATAAATTTTAATAGTCTTATGACATAGGTTCCATGATTACCCCTTCTCAACAAATAGTGAAACTGGAGCTTAGAGAAAAAGGTTAGGTAACTTGTTCCAACTCCTAGAACTAGTATCAAAATCAGAAAGAAAGAAAAAAACACACAAGGAAGAAGGATTGTGAATGAGGACTTAAAGTACCTGAAATGTGGATAGGCCAGTACCAGGCACATTATTATAATATTTTTTATATTCTCTTTCAGGACCTGAAGCGATTCCTGTATAAAAAATTACCAAGGTAAAAAATTACTAATCTGTTATTATATTAATTCTGCATAATATGTATTGATTTTATGTAGGATTTTGTTTATTTTAGACTAATAGTTTGGGTCTATTATGCTATTCTTTACCATTTTAAATAGTTAATACTAGGTGGCACAGAAATGTCCTTTGAATTTGCAGATAAGTACCATGAGGCCTAGAGAAGTTAATGTGACTTTCGGAGGTTAAATAGCTAGAGAATGCCAGAGGGCTAGAACTCCGATTTCTTGCCACTTTAGAGTTCTTTCTAGCAGTTTAATGGATTATGCTTTGAAGTAATTAGAGCAATTTTAAGGGGAAAAACACCCTAAGAATTTGCCTTTCCTTTAGTATCACTTTTAAGACCTAATTGCTGAGTCTGCATAACCCCAAAAATGCTAGACGTAGGCAGCAATTCATACTTGGAAAAGTCACAGGCTTTCTTTTGCCTGCACCCTGTCCATTTGATGTACTGTTATCAGGTAGGCTTTGTGCTGAGACCAGAAAACTTCCTTTTAGATATTTTTGTGATTCAAAAAGGATGTTGTCACTTTAGTTTAATTAAAATTCACATTTAGTTTAGTGTAAAATGATACCTAAGGACATGAGAGAGAAGAATGTAACTTGAGACACCGATTTTTCACATTCCAGAATAATTAAATAACTTTTGAGGTGTAATGTAGCAGAATACATGGTAAGATCCTTTTGTTACTTCTTTCTTTATTCTCCAAATGTTTGAATTTAAAAAGTTTTAGATGCCAGTTTGTTATTTCTGTCGGTAGATAAAAAAACAAAACAAAAACCAAAAAAAAAAAACCAACCTCTTGTTTGGATTTTTGCCTGAATTGTTTGTTGTGATTTGTCTGTTGTGCCTTTACTGTGATTACAGACTCGTGACAGACTAGTGAAATTAATGATACTATCTTGTGAGTCTGATTGATGTATATTTTTCTGTATCCAGGAAGAAAACACTATTGAAGTGTTAAGTCATTGCTACCATTGAGTTCATGTTAATGTAGTACTTAAGTTCGCTTTTACTCTCTTCCCTGTAGAACTCACACACTAGACGGACAGGCGCAGATTCTGTTCTCAGCGTAATGATTAGCCGACAGTCCTAGCCTTGCACAGTCGTGCAGGGCCATAAAAATGACCATACGAGCTGACACTGTCCAAAGCAATCTTACCGATCTAGGAAAAATGACAGTTGTTTTGTGATCTTTAAAAAATTTTGTCAGAACATTAAAACCTCTCATTGTTGATTATATTTGAGGGAATGGAAACAAATGCAAAAACGGATACTTGTTTAATGCACTGTAATTTAAAAACAGTAGAAAAACTGAGTATTTGAGTGTTTGTTTACTCAGTTTGAATAGTGGTTGGGTTTTTTTGTTTTTTTTTTTAATTTATTTTGAGAGACACAGAGACAGCACAGGTAGGGGAGGGGCAGAGAGAGGGTGGTAGAGAGAATCCCAAGCAGGCTCCACTCAGTCAGTGCAGAGCCTGATGTGGGACTCAAGCCACAGAGCCTCGAGATCATGACCTGAGCCAAAGCCAAGAGTCGGATGCTTAACTGACTGAGCCACCCAGGCACCCCCCGGCCCCCGCCCCGGAACAGTGCTTACTTCTTTGTGTAAACCTTAACATATATGAAAGGTATAACCTTAAAATAAGGAGCAGGCACCTTTTCTGTACCTTGGCAAATTGTCACACTCCTTTCTAAGTTTGGATCAGCTTCCAACAGTTTTGTCCTTTGTACTGTTAATGCTGTGCAAAGGTTTTTGCCAGTGTCACTTCCTCTGGGATGGTTTCATGGTTTTCATCACCCCCACTTTCCTAATTTATGTCAGTAAGTGCACTTTCACAAAGTTCCTCTGGCTGCACATCTTGCACACCAGAGTGAAAGTGGCAACATTCCTTCAGCCAGTTATTTCTTCTAGAACTGTGTGCTTTCTATTTGAATTTTACTGCCAGCATTGTGACTTTTCCTTCCTTTGCTGTATTTCGCCTTTATTAGCCAGTTCCCTATCTCAGTTCTTTTTTTTTAATTGAAAAAACAATTTTTTTAAGTTTCTTTATTTTGAGAGACAGAAAGAGTGGGAGAGGGGCAGAGAGAGAAACACAGAATCTGAAACAGGCTCCAAGCTCCCAGCTGTCCGCACAGCACAAGCCCACATGGGGCTTGAACCCACGAACCGTGAGATCATGACCTGAGCCAAAACCCAGAGTTGGACACTTAATCAGCTGAGCCAACCAGGCACCCCTTTTTCTTTTTAAGGTCACATGCTTTATTTCTTGAAGACACAGGGGATAACAAAACTCCATGCTTTACTCTCTGCATACACTGAGTGACAGATGCTCAGTGACCGATCAGCAGCACACTCTGAAAGCAGTGATGTGACTGGTTCCTGATGTAATGTGCATCTGTTATTTACAAAGTTATTCACATAGTGATTTGTGGGAAGAGTTAGTGAGGTTTGTACTCTATGCAATTATTCAGTAAATAGACTATACTCTCTGAAATTTGACCTGGGGTGTAGCGTTAGTTAATTCAGCTGTGGTAACTGAAATGTGTCCATACTGAAACCAGACAAAATAATGGCTTTCTGTTCTTATTTGTATCTCCTTAGTTGGAAGTTCAGCATATGCTGAAATTGACCTGTGGGGTTGAGGGGAAATACCATGCTGGCAACAAAATATAGGAGCAGAGGCATAGCGGATATTTGCAAAAAGGGTATTTGTAAAAGTCTAATGAAAATCTTTCTATAGTGGAAGAAAAGGGATTGGGACCATGTGTTTTGTTTTGTCCCCATAATGACCAGAGTCAGTTTCGCCAAGTCAGTTAATGGAATACGTTTTTGTTCATTTTTAAATTCCCTCCTAAATATAATTCTTGAATTCGTATTTTAAAAGCCTAATTGTGACTCAAAGCAGGCTCAGGGTTTATAATAATCACAACTTTTTGTGTTTTAAAATAACCAAATGTGTCATTATTACATGAATAAAACAAAGTATGGTGTTTGATTACTAACTCAACATTTGCTTTTTTGTAGTAAAAATGTTTTATTAAGTTTAAGGTTTAGATGTCTGCAGAATATTTCACAATTCCTTCTAGAGGTGTAGTGTGCCTATTAATGCATACTTATTTTCAGCTATTAGTGAAATCCATTCATGTTACTCTTTGTTCACTGTGTGTACAATTGGAAACACTTTTATATTTGTAACCTGATTTCTTTGTGTATTTTAAGTATGTGAGGAATTTCCTACTTTGTTGGGCATTTAAAATCCATTAAAAAGAAAGTCTTTTTATTTCTACTTCCTCTCTTGTTGCATTAGTTGGCATTTAAGTAATTACCTTGAAGATAAGAGAAAAGAAACCACCTGTGAGGGGGCGCCCGGGTGGCTCAGTCAGTTGAGCGCTGGACTTTGGCTCAGGTCATGATCTCATGGCTCGAGCCCCCGTTGGGCTCTCTGCTATCAGGGCAGAGTCCGCTGCAGACCCTCTGGCCCTCCCCCACTCATGCGTGCTCGAACTCTCTCTCTCAAAAATAAATGAATATTTAAGAAAAAAAAAAAGAAACTACCTATGATAACACAGACATTTCTAAACATCTTTTGTGGTACTCTTCACCTGCTTTTAATTTGCTTATTTTTTGAGTAGACAGTACATTCATGAAGTTCAGGATTCAAAAGTTAATTGGAGGACATAGATGTTTCCTGTACCTGCCCCCCAGCTACACAGTTACCCTCTCAGAGGCACCCATCACCTTCAAAGATATTTTATGCACCTGCACACAAACATACATAGAAGCCCATGTATTTACACAGACACCCCTAGATCTTAGTTGAGGCTGTTATAACAATACCACATAGATTGGATTTCCTGTAAATAACTGAAATTTACTTCTCACAATTCTGGAGCCTGGAAGGCCATGATTAAGGTGCCAGCACGGTTGGATTCTCGTGCAGGCCCTTTCCTGAGGGACGACTGCAGGCTTCCCATATCTTCATATGGTAGAAGGACAAGCCAGCTCTCCAGCCTTCAGTAAGGGCACCCTTCCCATCGGTGAGGGCTCCACCTCCGTGGCCTGATTTCCTCCCAAAAGCCTGATCTCCAAATACCATCACACTGCGAATAGAGTATCAACATAGGAATTTTGAGGGTGACACAAACATTCCATCAATTGCAAACATGTATTTACAGGTGCCTACACTTGTTATTACATAATTTGTTGCTTCTTGGATACACTGTTCAAAACTGTCTTCCTTTAACAGTATACCTTTGAGATCAGTCCCAGAGCATATAAAGAGCAGTTTCTTTGTTTGGAATGGCTGCAGAGTACTCCAGTGTGTATGTGTGTCACAGTGTGTCCTTCTTGAGGACAGGTTTCTGACCTTTTCCTATTTCAAGTCGTGCTGCTATTGAAAAGTATACAAAGTAGTTTCTGTGTGTGCAGGTATCTGTGGAATATGTTTTTCTATAACTTAGTTTTTAACTAAGAAGAATTTGTTTTATACGTTGTTTATAGAACACATTTTAATCCATAGATAATTTGAGGATTGAATGATAATAAAAAAATAATACCAGAAAATATTTATGCACAGTTATTTCATCATTTCTGTTTTTAACATGAGGTTCATAAATGGTGTTTATAACATTTTCTCAAATTTTAATAACATTTATCTGACTTAAAAGTTTTTGCCAGTGGGATCTTTAAAATTAATTTCAGGGGCGCCTGGGTGTATCAGTTGGTTAAGCACCTGACCTCGGCTCACGTCATGATCTCACCATTTGTGAGTTTGAGCTCCATGTCAGGCTCCGTCTGAACGACTCAGAGCCTGGACCTTGCTTCAGATTCTGCATCTGCCCTCCCCCACTTGTGCACTCTCTCGCACTCTCTATCAAAAATAAACATTAAAAAAATAAACTTTAATTTCAGTATTCTAATATGAATATTTCTAATTTCTGAGTTAAAACATTAAGGTTAACACAATAAAGAATGGATCATGTGGATTGCGGTAGGAGCGCTGAACAATTCTAAGTAGCAGTCTTCAGGTAATAGAAGATAGGTGTAGGGCTGAGAGCTGGAGAGTGTTTTCCCATTCTAATTTTTAATACTTTAGTTTTGTGCTCCAGGAGTTCTCTAATGACTTAGTACTTAAACTACAGTAATAAACTGTCGGTGTGCACAAATGATACTGATGTTAATTAGTAATAATTAGTATTTTTGAATGTTATCTATGTCCTAGCTTCCACATGCATTGTTTTTATTACATTTAATAATAGCCAAATAAGTGTAGTTTTCCCCATTTTCATATTGTTAATGGAGGTTCACAGAGGTGTCATAACTGGCCCTACGTAGCATAAATAGTAAATGTAGGACAGCCTAGACTGGACTTCATGGTTATAGTCTTGACCATATGTCTTACTGCTGAAAAGATTTCTGTGTGACCTTCGTTTCCATTCTGTTCCTTCAGCCTAGAGTGAGCTTTCTGCCCCTCATCTCTTGACATCTTACATCTCAGCTTAGTCATCACTGCCTCCAGGGAGCCTTCCCTGACCCACTTGTCTCATGAACCCACCTGTTACAGACTCTCCTACCCCCACAGATAATCTTAATGGCGCTTGATACCACTGTAGTTTTACATTTGTTAGGATGAGATTGTTCGATTGGTAGCTTCCCTCCTAGATTGTAGGCTTTGTGAAAGTCATGACTCTTTCCTTAAATAAATCAAGTGCTGCAAATACCAGGCACTTGATATTGAGTGAGGGAAAGAGAAGTCTTTTTGTCACTGTAGCTGCTCCTGCTGATAAACTTGTCAGACATTCATAAACAATGGAAGGATCATTAGCAATTTTAATGGAGTTACCTTGTTTTAGATCTTTATCAGTAAATTACATACAGTTTTAAGGTTATAAGCATGTCAGTAATTTATTTGATTTCAATACTCTTCTTATTCAGACATATAGGTGCTTATGAGGTCAATAACTGAGTTTACATAGTTTTTTAGAAATATATATGAAAATCCCTGTTATGACTTTAAGGTACATATTTCGAGAAAATGAAATGCTTCATAATATTTTAATTCTTTTTTTGTTTCTAGCGTTGAAGGGCTCCATGCTATCGTTGTGTCGGATAGAGATGGAGTGCCTGTTATTAAAGGTAAAACTGCGCACCTGCACACCAGTGTCACGTTTGCTTTGAGTAAAAATGTATTTATGTCTCAGTAATGCAGAAGCAAGCATATGAAAGCTGTTTCAACCAACTTCGCTATGTGTTGAATATCTTGTGTTACCATCCAGAGTTTAAGCATGGATTGCTCACAAGTCTGGTTTTTCCTTGGAGACATTTGTGGCATAATGTAAACCATTGGTAAATGTAAGTGCTGAGATGGGGCACATATGCAGCTGGATATGCACACACCCCCAACACTTTTTAATCAGTTTTGTGATAAACTTCATACATTTGAATCAACATATGTGGATTGTTTTGTTTAATCGTTGTGGATTTTCTGCTTTTTTACTGGAACAAGATTTTTTAAACTTTTAACTTTATTATTATTATTTTTTTAATTTAATGTTTTATTTATTTTTGAGAGAGAGAGAGAGCGTGAGCAGGGAAGGGTCAGAGAGAGAGAGAGAGAGACACAGAATCTGAAACGGCTCCAGGCTCTGAGCTGTCAACACAGAGCCTGACATGGGGCTCGAACCGCGAGATCATGACCTGAGCTGAAGCCAGGTGCTCAACCGACTGAGCCACCCAGGCACCCCCACAATTACTTTAGTTAACCAGACTGACAAGACTTTTTCACGTAAGGAAGAGCTTGATAACCAAAAAAAAAAAAAAAAAAGAATTTTTTAAATAATGTTCTGTACATTCTGTTTACAATTTATATTCCACCTGAGGTTATTATGTATGTCAGATAATTTTAGACTTTAAAAGGAATTTTAAAACTCATCTAATTTGGTTCCTTAGTAAACAAAGATGGTCAAGTACAAAGTTGCACATGAGCCAGAGAAGATACTAGAACCCGTTATTTTCTGATGTGTGGGTCAGTGTGCTTTCTAACCCACCATAAAGCATGGGGGCCATGGCCAAGTAAGGCACCCGCCTTTTTCCTGTACTCGGTTCTGCAGTGAGAGTTTTAAACAAAGTCAAAATAATCACAGATTTTCCATCTCTCGTGTTCTCTCTTAGGGTCTCTGTGGTAAAGCCTTAAATTCTGCACTTACTGGCACAGCTGACTTCAGGCCTTTAAATGAGTGAAGGAAACTTAAAACCAATGACCACCTGCAAAATTATCAATATCTATGAGTGATACTGCTCTGGGTTTTATGAAAGCAAAGATTTTTCTGAACCCTTTTCACTATTCTAGCTTGGCTCTTGGTTAACCAGAATATTCAGTTTATTAATAAACATACTGGTTAATCTGTGTTTTAGAGTAGAAATTAAGAAAATATAGATATTTAGTATTTAAAAAAATTGTAAAAATCAGAATTTTTTGCTTTAGCTATTGATCATTTAGTTTCTGATTGAGAAATTTATCTCAGCTAAATTGGTAAGACCCAATTAGTGATAGGATTTTCAGTATTGTGAAGCATAAAAGCCCTTGGGCTCAGTATTTTCACTGATTTCTGTTAAAAAAAAAAAGTGCAGTAAACTTCTATCCACTGCATAATTTTTATTTGAATCATTTGTATTTCCAGTGGCCAATGATAATGCTCCAGAGCATGCTTTGAGACCTGGTTTCTTATCTACTTTTGCCCTGGCAACAGACCAAGGGAGCAAACTTGGACTTTCCAAAAATAAGAGTATCATCTGTTACTACAACACCTACCAGGTAGGTTCATCGTTACTGAATGGCTTGCTGCTTTCGACTGTTGTTATGTCTTCTATATAGAATAGCTTATGTTACTCTAAATTTCAGTTTTCAAATGGATGCCATCAGCCTTTATGTTGAATTGTAGTAACTTTATACACTTTACATCAGGAATTAATTAATATGGGAAAGTAATAAAAGTTTTATTAGTAAAGTACATTACCCTAAAAAAGGAAGTCCGGTCACTGTTACCTCCAGTAGATGGTGCCCTTGGCTTAACAAATGTGAAATTCTCAAATGACACACTTTTTTTTTATTGTGACAGATAGAAAATTTTCCTTGACAGTCAAATGAGAAGTTATTTAAATTTGTTAACTGTTGCTAATTCCTTCATTTGATTTGGAATATATATAATATGTGAGGTTATTATAAAAGAATTTAGTTGCTACATACCTCTTATCTCTAGCTACATTTTCTTCGGAATAAATTAGTATCTTCTGCTTTAGAGCAGTGTTTCCCAGGATATAATTCGTGTGCTGCTGTTACACATGTGACATTTTTTTTAATTTTTTTTTTATTTTTTATTTTTTTTAGTGTTTTATTTATTTTTGAGACAGAGAGAGGCAGAGCATGAGCGGGGAGGGGCAGAGAGAGAGGGAGACACAGAATCTGAAGCAGGCTCCAGGCTCCGAGCCGTCAGCACAGAGCCTAACGCGAGGCTCAAACACACGAACGTGCGATCATGACCTGAGCCGAAGCCGGACGCTTAACCGACTGAGCCACCCAGGCGCCCTGTGACATTTTATTTAGAAGTTAATGTATTTTAATGTGTATTAAGCAAAGATGACCAACCCTTTTGACCTTTAATTTCATCATTAAGGATTACAGTAAAGCTAAAGGGGGGTTGGGTTTTGTTTGTTTTTTTCTGAGAGAGGGCGCAAGTGAGCAAAGGGCAGAGAGAATTCTATAAGGGGCACAGAGAAAGAGAGAGAGAGAAGTGGTGAGAAAAGCAGGGCTCCCCTGAAGTGGGGCTTGAACTCACGAAGTCAGATGCTTAACTGACTGAGCCATGCAGTCATCCAGAAACTAAGTTTTTTTTTTTTTTAAAGAATAGTTGATTTAAAGTTAATTTAAATTTAAATTAATAGTGGTACACAGGAAGCAGAAAAGTCTTAATGGTATTACTACTTGAATGAGAAAAACTGACTTTATTTAGCCATTTAATTGTCAGAGATTTATGGAGCCCTGCTCTGTAATAATTGACATGCTGCTTGGTTTTTAAAGATAGATGAGGATGACACAGTCTCACTTCTTTAAAAACTTAGCAGACCAAGTAATATTAATATCTCTAGGAGAGCATCAGTAGGTCTGTTTTATGGAAATACTTATTTTCAGCTCTTTCATATTACATGATGTTACATAGCATCTTACACATCGGTCATTTAAAATATTAAATGTCACATTTGAATAACATCTTTTTTTTTTTAAGTTTATTCATTTAATTGTGTTTGAGAGTGAGAGCATAAGTGGAAAAGGGGCAGAGAGAGAGAGCTGGGTCCAGGTTCCTTGCTGACACCAGAGAGCTGACACGGGGCCTGAACTCACGAACCATGACCTGCACGCATAACTGACTGAGCCACCCAGGTGCCCCCTGAATAACGTCTTAATTTAGATCTCACTTTCTTTTTAGGTGGTTCAATTCAATCGTTTACCTTTGGTGGTGAGTTTCATAGCCAGCAGCAATGCCAATACAGGTGTGTATTAAATTAAATTAATATGTGGCTTTTAATTTCTTAGAACACCGTATCTGAGCGGTCTAATATGATAGGAACAGGAGATTTAGAATCAGAAAACCTGAATTCACAGCCCAGCTCCACTGTCTGTTCCTTGATCTCCCGAAAAGTCACTCGTCTGAATTCTGTTTCCTCTAGCTGTGTAACGGAGCTGATACATGCTCTGTCTTACTGGGTCATTTTCTAACCCCACAGACATAGACCTAGATGAGAAATTGTATGGGTAGGTAATTCTGTAAGATAGAAAGGAAAATTAAATGTTATCTTCACCTCTTGAATGCAACATCTTGTTCACATTAAAACAGCTTAAAACAAAAAGAGAATGAACGGTGAAGATAACCAAACAAAACCCATAATAAATGGTCAGGGACGAGTTCCATGTAGACCAATCTATTAGAGTTCGCAAAATCTTGAACAACAGTGGGCAAAATTAATGTGATTAAGAATTTTTTTTTTGTAAGTATATGTTTTCTTTACTTCTATTCCAGTTTTATTAGTAGATCTTTATGCATTAATTTTATTGAAATCCAAGTTAGTTAACATATAGTGAAATAATTATTTCAGGAGTGGAATTTTGTGATTCATCACTTATATGTAACACTTTGTGCTCATCCCAACAAGTGCCCTCCTTAATGCCCATTGCCCATTTAGCTCATCTCTACCCACGTCCCCTTCATCCACCCTCAGCTTATTTTCTTTATTTAAGAGTCTCCCGTAGTTTGCCTCCCTCCCTGTTTTTATATTATTTTTCCTTCCCTTCCCCTCTGTTCATCTGTTTTGTTTCCACATATGACTGAAATCATAGCATATTTAATTGTGATTGAGAATTTAAAGTGCGTGACTAGGATGAACATACATTTTATAGTAAATCAAAATCCCATTATATCCATTAGCCTTCACTGGACATTTACCCATAAAATAATGACTGTATTCTGTAATTTATTAACTCATTTTTGGACAAAGTGGGATTTTTTTAGTGTGGTCTCCTTTAGATTTGACTACTTTTTAGAGCTGTTACACATTCTTTTTCTGGTTTTTTTCTTCCCAAGTTGTTTGAGCAAGTTCTATTACCAGCTGTGTCACTGAAGCCTGTCTTTACTTTCCTCATCCTTAAAATGAGAGGTTAAGATTGGAGGATCTGCAAGGTCTCTTCCATTTCTAAATCTTTTGTTTTGAAGCTGTAAATGCTATGTATGAAAACACTTCATAAAGTATTTGGATGGTAGTGGTGTCGATATTTTACATATATTAAGCCTCAGTTGTGATAAATCACCATCATGTACTAAGTATTCAGTTATAAATTTTGATACTGTACAGAATCATATTTTAGTCCCTAGAACAATTTTTTTGAGAATCTCAGATGCTTTTATTTTTTTATTAAAACAAATTTTTAATATATATTTATTTTTGAGAGAGAGAGAAAGAGAGGTACGCACGCAACAGGAGATGGGCAGAGAGAGGGGGAGACACAGAATGTGAAATAGGTTCCAGGCCCTGAATTGCAGGATCATGACCCAAGTTGAAGTCGGATATTCAACTGACTGAGCCACCCAGGTGCCCCACAAATGCTTTAATTTTTTTTTTTCTTGTAAATTTTATTTTAGAGAGAGTGCATGGGGGAGGGGCACCGAGAGAGGAAGAGAGAGAATCTCAAGCAGGCTCCACCAATGCAGGGCTCTATCCCACAACCCTGGGATCATGACCTGAGCCAAACCCAAGAGTCAGATACTCAACTGACTGAGCCACCTAGGCACCCCTAGAATCTCCAATATTTTTAATATTCTACGAAATAGAAGATTTTTGAGCATAAAACAAGCAGTGTAAGATACATAGTTTTTCACTGTTGTAAATTAAGGAGAAGCTAGATATTCTAATTTCTAGACTACTTTGTCTCCCAGATTCATCATACATGGAAATGTATGTTTTCTCCTTCTTCCATTTGTCTTTAAATTTCATTTTTTCACTTGACTTACCCATTTATGCTTTAGCTTGCTAAATGTATGAAATAAACTTTTAGTTATTTTTTTGCTCAAGGTTGAAGCAGCCCATCTACCTATATTTTGATAAAGTTCATTAAAATTTGTTCAGGAAAAAAGTAGCTTTTAAAGTAAAAATCTTGTATCGTTTCTGAATCCATACAGACTTTGAAATAGTAAAGTATAAATTAAAGTTTTCCTTTCAAAACTCTAACAAAGTTACAGTACATATAATTCATTTTATATCTTCTCTAATACATAAAAATTTTATTTACTTTAATAATGATGAAAATAAACTTTTTTTAGACTTTTTTAAACATTTTTTTTTTTTTGACGGAGAGAGGCAGAGCACGGGTCGGGGAGGGGCAGAGGGAGGGAGACACACAGAATCTGAAGACAGGCTCCAGGCTCTGAGGTGTCATCACAGAGCCTGACGTGAGGCTCGAATTCACAAACCGTGAGATCATGACTTGAGCCAAAGTCGGCCTCCTAACCAACTGAGCCACCCAGGCACCCTGAAAATAAACTTCTTAATATGGGGTTTTGATCATTTAGAATTACAGTATTTTGCTTTAGTTATGGGGAGTAAACTGGATCGTGTTTGCTTTTTAGTAACTAAATTTTGACAGGAAATTTAAGTCTAAGACTTTCAGGAACATTTTTCTGATGTTCTAATTTTCTTAATCTCTGTTTTAGGACTCATTGTCAGCCTAGAAAAGGAACTTGCTCCATTATTCGAAGAATTGAGACAAGTTGTGGAAGTTTCTTAATCTGGCAGTGGTTTTGATGTACACCATACTCTCATTATAACAGACACAATATCAATCCAGCAATCTTTAGACTCAAATGACACTTGCATCCATATACTCAAGAAAGGTCCCCTTTTCCATCTTCCACTAAAGAAAGAGCCTATAGATACAATTTATGGACAGGCTTGATTGTTATCTTTTCTTGTGTAGGGTCTTTTCTTAATTTAGTGAGATCTGGGGATACCACAGAAATGGTTCAGTACATCACAGCTCCCATGGAGTCAGTCCAGTCACCAGATGTGCATGAGATTCTATTCAGTGGGTCAGAATCAAAATGGTTCTTTGATCCACATGAGCCATTAAGTGCTCCCTACTATATAATATGCCCAGGCCTGCAGAATGAAGCAGACCCTTTTTATTGTGAATAATAATGAGGACATATTTTTCTTTATATTGTTTTATATCTTTATGTTGAGTGCGAGGAAGATAAAATGGCTCAGTAAAAGTAATAAAGTCAGTACAATCACTAACTTTTCTATGTATATATTATTTTGCAATATAGATGAATATTACTAATCGATTTGATTCTTCTCAGAGGGTGCTGCTCTTTAACAAAAATGAAAATGATAGCTAATGTTTTTTCTCCATTCTGCCTTCTATAACCAATCAGTGTTTTAATGTTTGTGTGTTCTTTATAAAATTTAAAAGTGATTCATTATTGAATTGTTTCCAGTATTGGCGTGTATGTAAACATGGTAGTACAGCCAACTTTTTTCATACATGAGGATAAATAAAATAGTATTTTTTAAAGTATATAGTTTGAACACTAAATAGGTTTCTTTTCCGACTTCTTTCAAAAGCTTACAGAATATAATTAAGCGAATTAATTCCCTTTCAACCACATGATAAGTAACGAGTGTTTCTTACAGATACTGGTTTGGAGACTGTTTTACCTACCATATAATGTCCATTGGAAAGTACGCCTCATTCATGAGCCTAATGTAATCTCCAAAAGAAGTATCTTGGTTCCAGAATAAGCCCTTTATATTGAGGAGTGCAGTCCATCATTCAGAGTTAGTAGCTTCTTCCTCGGTTCTTTGACAGTCAAGAGTTTGTCACTGGTAGCGTTCAGTGCACGTGCACCGAGCACCAGTTGCTGTGAGCCATTTCCTGGAGCCGTCACACTGCAGAGGTCTAGGGAGTACAGCTCATATGTCTGTGTTCCGGGGGTGCCTCTCACGTGCAGTGTGTGAATGCTGTCCCTCGCATTGTGCAGTGAGTGGTCGGCCAGACGCTGCCTGCTCGCTCCTCCTTCCTGCTTCCCTCCTTCCCTCTTCTCTTCTGCCTCCCTCCCTCCCTTCCTCTGTGTAGATATAAAACTAAACTGTGGTACCTTCCTTTAAAGAACTTAAGAGCTCAGTAAATACAGACAGGTACAGGAAGTGCTGTTGGAAAGCTATACAGGATGCTGTAGAAACCCAGAACGGTGCATTTAAGTTGGACGTGAGCGACAACATTTATGTGGAAATAGGCAAGAGGGTAAGTTTTACCTGCAGGAAGCTCTAAATAGTTAATAAAACCTAGTAAAGCATGAGATAGCACCCATTAAAATCTAGAATTCCCATTATCTGGATTATTATTTAACAGTATCCAGGAGATTGTTGCTAATGCAATGATGCATTAAACAAGAAGATTGATTATAATGAGGTAGCCAGAACTTTAATTTCAGGTAATAATTATATACCTAAAAATTCCAGGAATGGAAACTATAATAAATGGAGGTATTTTTAACCTTTGCATGGTGACTACTAATACTATTAAAATTTCTGTTTGAAGGAGATAAATTGTTCTAGAAAAGTAAGGTGAAAATCACTAAGAAATGTTTGAAGAGGTAATGTAAAACTAGATGAACTATATTTAAAAGGTAGTATAAACTTGATTAGGTGTACACTAGACAGATCAATGGAACAGACTTTAACCCAGAAATGGACTTTAGTATGTACATGAGAACTTAAAACATTATGAAGATGACATAAGTCAATGGGAAAAGGATTACTCAGTAAGTAGGATAGCATCTTTAAAAAAAATGTTTGAGAGAGTGAGCACGAGCAGGGAGGGGCAAGGAGAATCCCAAGCAGGCTCCATGCTCAGCACTGCCCGAAAACTGAGATCATGACCTGAATCGAAACCAAGATTCAGACACTCAACCCACTAAGCCACCCACGCACCCCTGTTATATGCCCATATAGGACATTTTGGTAATCTGTGAAACTTCGAAATACACAGGACCTTTGGCCTAGTTTATTAGGATTCTCCAGAGAAACAGCCAGTAGGATGTATACTTCTATGTATAAGTATGTATTAGGACTTCTATACAAATCTAAGACTTGCTGTGAGGAATTGGCTCTCCTAATTCTAGAAGCCGAGAAGTACCATGATCTGTGAGCTAGAGAACCAGGGGGGCCACTGGTGTAAACCCACTGAGGGCAGAAGTTAAGATGTCTCCACCCCTAGGTGAGGCAGGCAAAAGCCGCAAATCCTTTCGCCAGCTTTTTTTTCATTCAGACTCTCAGCGAAGTAGATGATGCCCAACCACGCTGCAGAGGGCAAGCCACTTAGATTATGTGGATATAGGAGCATCCTCAAAGATGAAATAATGTTTAATTTGAGCACCTTGTGGCCAGTCTACTTGATTAAAAAATAATTGTCCTCGCACCCAGCAATTACATTTCTAGACATTTCTACTGATACAAGTAGACATGTGCAAGATTATATAGTTATAGGTGTATTTATTGCATCTTGGTAATATCAAAGGAATTAAAACAACCTGAATAACTCCTCATAAATTTTTTTTAATGTTTTATTTATTTTTGAGATGGAAAGAGACAGCCTGAGCGGGTTGGGGCAGAGAGAGAGGGAGACACAGAATCAGAAGCAGGCTCCAGGCTCTGAGCTGTCAGCACAGAGCCCGATGTGGGGCTCGAACCCACAAACGTGAGATCATGACCTGAGCCGAAGTCAGAGGCCTAACCGACTGAACCACCCAGGCGGCCCTTTAATTTTTTTTTTATTTTTTTAATGTTTTATTTATTTTTGAGACAGACGGAGCATGAACAGGGAGGGGTGGAGAGAGAGGTAATAACTCCTCATAGATAGGGTCACCCTATGTTCTGGGCTTACTAGTACCAGTTTATACCTGCTATTTTGGGTGTAATGTTTTTTTTTGATGCCAGTTAAAAAAAAATCTTTATTGAGGTATAATTTACAATCAATAACAGCATACATTTTAAGCATATAGGTCAATGGGTTTCAACAAATCTTTTTGTTTTATTTTGATGTTTATTTTTGAGAGAGAAGCAGAGAGGGAGACAATTATTTTAATTTTTTTTTTTTAGGGATGTGGTTTTTTTTAATAGTTTATTGTCAAAGTGCTTTCCATATAACACCCAGTGCTCCACAAGTGCCCTCCTCCATCACCACCACCCCCTTCCCCCCCCCCAACCCTCGGGTTCGTTTTCAGCATTCAGTAGTCTCTCAAGTTTTGCATCCCTCTCTCTCCCCAACTCTCTTTCCCCCTTCCCCTCCCCCGGTCCTCCATTAGGTTTCTCCTGTTCTCCTGTTAGACCTATGAGTGCAAACATATGGTATCTGTCCTTCTCTGCCTGACTTATTTCGCTTAGCATGACACCCTCGAAGTCCATCCACCTTGCTACAGATGGCCATATTTCATTCGTTCTCATTGCCATGTAGTATTTCATTGTATATATATACCACATCTTCTTGATCCATTCATCAGGTGATGGACATTTAGCCTCTTTCCATGATTTGGCTATTGTAGAAAGTGCTGCTATGAACATTGGGGTACCTGTGCCCCTATGTGTCAGCACTTTTGTATCCCTTGGGTAAATCCCTCACAGTGCTATTGCTGGCTCATAGGGGAGCTCTAGTGTTAATTTTTTGAGGAACCTCCACCCTGTTTTCCAGAGTGACTGCACCAGTTTACATTCCCACCAACAGTGTAGGAGGGTGCCCGTCTCTCCACACCCTCGCCAGCATCTGTAGTCTCTTGATTTGTTCATTTTAGCCACTCTGACTGGTGTGAGGTGGTATCTCAGTGTGGTTTTGATTTGTATTTCCCTGATGATGAGTGATGCTGAGCATCGTTTCATGTGCCTGTAGGCCATCTGGATGTCTTCTTTGGAGAAGTGTCTGTTTATGTCTTCTGCCCATTTCTTCACTGGGTTATTTGTTTTGTGGGTGTGAAGTTTGGTGAGTTCCTTGTAGATTTTGGATACTAGCCCTTTATCTGATATGTCATTTGCAACTATCTTTTCCCATTCTGTCGGTTGCCTATTAGTTTTCTTGATTGTTTCCTTTGCAGTGCAGAAGCTTTTTATCTTGATGAGGTCCCAAGAGTTCAGTTTTGCTTTCATTTCCCTTGCCTTTGGGGATGTGTCGAGTAGGAAATTGCTGCGGTGGAGGTCAAGGAGGTTGTTTCCTACTTTCTCCTCGAGGGTTTTGATGGTTTCCTGTCTCACATTCAGATCCTTAAGCCATTTTGAGTTAATTTTTGTGTATGGTGTAAGAAAGTGGTCTAGTTTCATTCTTCTGCATGTTGCTGTCCACTTCTCCCAGCACCACCTGCTAAAGAGGCCATCTCTTTTCCATTGGATACTCTTTCCTGCTTTGTCAAAAACTAATTGGCCGTACATTTGTGGGCCCAGTTCTGGGTTCTCTATTCTATTCTATGGATCTACGTACCTGTTTTTGTGCCATGGGTGTATTTTATAATGCTTCTTTTAACTCTCAAGTGTCCCACTTTAGATAAGAAATTATTGGGTCACCCATATTGTAGAGGATAGGATAAATAAATGACTCCATTTGCCCAATGGGAGAAAAAAAAAAAAAGAATGGAGAAGTTCTTAAGTTACTGAGATCGAAATCTAAGACATGATGTTCAATGACAAAAGCGTGGTGTGAAGTTGCATGGTATGCAGTTTACATATAAGAAGAAGAAACACAACTGTGTGTTCATTTTTTATTGCATATGGTAGACTGTCTCTGAAGAGAGAAGAACCTGGTGGCACTGGTGGACTAGGCACCTGGAGGACAGGGAGCCCAGGATTGAGCCTTTTCACTGTAAACTTTGTTGGTTCTTAAAATTTTAACTTCAAAAACAATAAAATTTAAATATTCTAGCAAACAAAATTTATAATAACACGGGGTATTTGGGGAAGAAAATTGTGTCAGTCAGGGATTGCCAGAGAAACAGAAGTAGTAGGATATATATGTATTAAATTTATTTCAAGGAATGGGTCTATATGATTGTGGGAACTGGCTGGTCCAAAACCAGTAGGGCAGGTTAGAAGGCTGGGAAAGCTGTGGCAGGTGCTGTGCTGAGGCTGCAGTTTTTGGTTGTTTTTTTTTTTTTTTAAGGCAGACTGCCACGTGCAGCGCCTCATTTGGATGTGTCTGGAGTCTTGGAAGCTTGACTACCCTACCTTCTCCTTCAAACGGACCTTGAGAGCTTGTTGGGAGGTTCTAGCAGGGGAGCTAGACCCTTGAGCGAAGAATGGTCCTCTTCTATTGGGGATGGTTGTCCTCTTCGACTGAGCGCACAGTTTTCTGGAAGGACACACATGGAGGGAGGGACACCCGCCCAGCCAGTCGGATCAGCCAAATCCACCCTGGCGATCAGTGGGGTGACAGAGGTCGCAGCCAGATTGCCCACACATCCAGGGCTGCAGTCTTAAAGTAGAATTTCCTCTTGGAAACCTCAGTTTTGCTTTTAAGGCTTTTTTAAAAAAATATTTGTTTATTTTTGGAAGAGAGAGAAAGCGAGCAGGAGACAGAGAGAGAGGGAGACACAGAATTTGAACCAGGCTCCAGGCTCTGAGCTGTCAGCACAGAGCCTAATGTGGGGCTCGAACTTCTGAACCATGAGCTCATGACCTGAGCCTAAGTCAGATGCTTAACAGCCACTCAGGCTCCCCAAGACTGACCTTTAACTGATTGGATGAAGTCCCATCATATTATGGAGGATAATCTCTTATATAAATTCAGTGGATTATAGATGGGTGTGAAGCACATCTGCAAAATACATAACAACATGTAGATTCATGGTCTATTGAATAGGTACTCCAGTCTTGCTAAGTTGACACACAGAATAACATTGGCAGTCTACCCTTATCAACTTGGTATCATGTACATCTTCCCAGAGTATCCTTAATCTCCAAATAAACTACTTCTAACATCAAACAACTAACCCACATACAGAAAACATGTTAACTCTCCCCAGAAGAGATGTAAAGTTCTTGAGTGATGCTGACTTCTCTCCTTCATATACTATCACTTAAGTGCTATGATGTAAGGTTAACCATTTTAAAAAATGTTTTAATGTTTATTTTTTAGAGAGATATAGAGAATGAGTGGGTTAAGGGTAGAGAGAGAGGGAGACAATCTGAAGCAGGCTCCGGGCTCTGAGCTGTCAACACAGAGCCCAACGCGGGGCTCAAACCCACAAACTGCAAGATCATGACCTGATGCTGAAGTTGGACACTTAACGGAGCCACACAGGCGCCCCAAGGTTAACCATTTTTAATACATCTTATGGTAGGTAATATGAGGATACCAGCAGGAAGTAAAAAGATTTGCTTTAATATGTGTTTACTTATAATATATATGTATTTGTTTATGGACACACAAACCTATCAGAACGAGAAGAAAGGTAATAATCACAGTCCTTGTTTCTCCCGCTGGGTATGTAGCTGTAGCTGGTATTTAGAACAGCCTTTTATTATGCATTCCATACTCCCTCTCCCTCAGCAAGCACCTGAGCTGCTCATGTCTGGGCCTGGTGGGGTGGCCCATTTATTCCTGAAGAATCCAAGCCATTGGTTGTCCTCCCTAAATGGAACTGTAGTTTTCCACTGACTTTAGTCACAAGACCTGATGGTACTGAGATCCCTTGAGGATCCCCTGTATTTGAACTCTTACCTCCACTGTGCAGTAGCAGCCCAGTTGCCCCCTGGGCGTCAGGATCAGTCAGCCCAGCCCGTACAGTAATTCCCTTCTTTGTCGGAGATAGGATCCCACAGTAGCTGGTAGCAGTGTAATAGATTCGTTGGGTCGCCTGGTGGAAGCATTCCTCCCTTTGAACAAACACCTCTAGCCTAGCACAGCACAGAACATGGGGACACCTAGGTAGTGCTGTAACTGAGTCTCTACAAGGCCATTCCACCGTTCTGTCAGGCCTGCTGCTTCAGGATGAGGGGGAACATGGTGAAGGCAACGAATTCCATAAACAAGATGAGAAATACATTGCCTCCCAAAGCAAAAGAGGGCCATTAGGTATTGTGCCTCTTGTTTGGTTGTGAAAGGGGCCAGATGCAACAAGATATCCTTTACCTTAGAAAAGATACCATGACCTGTCCACACTACTGGACCCCTAGAATTTCAGTGATGTGGAAAGCTCCTGAGTTTTTGCTGAATGTAGTTCCCACCCTCAAACAAATGTCTTACTAATAAGCCTAGAATCCTTGTGACTTCTTGCTCCTTAGGTCCAATCAGCATAATGTCATCAATGCAGCGGACCCGTGTGATGTCTCTTATAAGCAGTGTGATCATGGTGTGGACTAAATTATGACATGGGGCGGAACTGATAAACCTCCGAGGTAGGATAGTGAAAGGTGTATTGCCAGCTGTGCCAGATAAAGTGGGCGGCTTCTAGTAGTCTTTACGAAGAGCTATCAAGAAAAATGCATTCGCCAGATCGGGGACCAGGGGATGTGTTAATTTCCTCACGCAATGGAATCCCATCTAGAACAGTAGCTGTGATTGTCGTCGCCACCTGATTAATTTTGTGATCATCCACTGTCATTCTCTAAGATCTGTCTATTTTCTGCACAGGTCCAGCAGGTGGGTTACAGTGGGATGTGGTGGAAATGACCACCCCTGTGTCCTTCAAGTCCATGATGGTGGTGCTAATCCCTGAAACCCCTCCCCACATGTGCTATTGCTTCTGTTTACTATCTTCCTAGGTAGAGACAGTTTCAGTGACTTATATTTGTCATTTCCTACTGTAATAGCCTGGACAACGCAGGTCAAAAAATCAGGCTGCATATTTTGCCAGTTACTAAGTCCATACCAATCAGGCATTGTACAACTGGAGAAATAGCCACAGGTTCAGGACCTCACTGGACACACTTCTCTGGTTTCATCCTTGCCACTTCTGTGAAAAATCCAGTTCCTCTCAAGTGTCTTCCAGATATTTCTGGGAATCCCCATAAAGCATTTTACATACACTCCTGAAACCAGTTTTTGTAGGCACCTGCCAATTTCATTCTCCGGGATGAGCTCCACCCTGGCCGTTGCTGCTGTGCTGAGTGCCTAGACACCGCTGAGGGCCAAGGGCATGGTCTTCACAGCTATAAATGTGATACAACACGCTATCCTAATGTCTTCCCCTTAAGACCCTAGTGAGAACGTTGTGGGCGTGAGAAACAGACAAGAACATGCTCAGAACCCCTCCCCTATGGCAAGTGTCCGTAATCCATCAATCAGACATTTGCACCACAACTGTCTTTTCCTTCAGGTGCTTTCTTTCTCAAGAAGTCTCTTGGCTCCTTTTATCTGCCAGTTCACTAGATCAGAGCTACCAGAAATGGGATGGGCTATTAAGCCTAGGAGCAGTATGTTAGGAAGTTGAGAGTAAGTGTTTAAACAACAGCAGTTAGACATAACCAACTTCATGTCTGTTGATTTTGATAATAAGAAATTGAGGCTGTGATATTTGTAGTTTGACTTCCTGCCTCTAATGACTTACCGGATTTCACAAAGTTTCAGTCTGTGATAGATCAGGAGTTTTAAAAAAGAAAAAGAAAGCCTGGTCCTTCACTGCAGATGACTGAGGACACTGCCGGACATCATGACAAGACAGCCTGAGTCCCAAGTGACTGAGTGTAGGCTCAAGCCTGGAATCTGCTATGAGCATACTTGGTTTGGAGGGGTTCGGCGAGGAGTTTGGCAAAAATACGAGTTTTCGGCAACCAACCAGAAGTAGTGGAGGGGAAGGGAGGCAGGATTGATGTTAATGCCATTCTATTCTCTTGCTCTTTGCCTGAAATTGAGACACAGCCTCTCTGACCCCTGCATGACAGACATGAGGGGCAGAGATGGAAGAACCCAGTCTTGCACGCCATGTGGGTGGGAAGAGAAGGGCTGTGGTCTACTGAGTGTTCGGATGTCTAGTGGCTCTGTCCTAGGGGACAGGTTGCCCTGAGAGGCACTCCTAGCTGTCTCTACTATGGGGGTGACTCTGCTAGTCCAGAGGGAACAGTGCTATGGGGTAAGATTTTCCTGGGCAGAGTTCTGAGAAGACCTGCTAATACTTTGGCTGTGTCTTAAGTACCACTTCCTTTATGATAAACACACACCTGGCAGCAGACAGGACCTGATGCAGACACCCCCCTGGCTTCTCCCAGACACCCCCACTCTGATCTGCTGTCGGCACAAAACATCTCCCTCATCTCAGACTTGGAGAAATAGCTGAGGGACCTGTACCAGGCTCCTGGCAGGGGACAAAATCGTGACCACCTTTCAGGGCTGCTGAGGGCAGGTAAAGCATCTAGTGGAGTTCTAATTACATAGCATGTCATGTTATAGGTGAGCTCGACCTCTTCTTGTCCAAACCCTGCATCCCCGCTGAGGTAGATTCTCCATCATGTAGCTTTGGGTGCCTCACGTGCAGAATTCGTCTTACTTAGTTCTATACATGATCACGTATGTATCTATGTATTTACTTCATATTTTAAGTATTTTTAAATTTATTTTGAGAGAGCAAATAAGTGAGCACAAGTAGGGGAGGGACAGAGAGAGAAGGAGAGAGAGAATCCCAAGCAGGTTCAGAGCTGTCATTGCAGAGCCCAAAGCAGGGCTCAAACCCTGGAACCATGAAATCATGACCTGAGCCAAAACCAAGAGTCAGACGCTTAACCAACTGAGCCACCCAGGTGCTTAATTTTTTAATTTTTTAAAGTTTATTTATTTATTTTGAGAAAGCACAAGCAGGGAAGGGGCAGAGAGAGGGAGACACAGAATCTGAAGCAGGCTCCAGGCTGTCAGCATAGAGCTGGGCTTAGGGCTCAAACCCATGAACTATGAGATCATGACCTGAACTGAAATCCAGGGTCAGATGCTTGACCAACTGAGCCACTCAGGTGCCCCTGTATGTATGTATTTATTTATTATCTTGTCCATTGTTAACTAAGAACTCCTTCAGGACCGAGACTATTTCTTCAACTCCAAATTCTTCATAGCACCCAGTCTAACAGAAGTGGATTCTTCATTGCCATTTATGACACTAATTGGTTGCATTTCTTTTTAAATTTAAATTATAGATATTAAAAATATATTTTAATAGCAAAATATTACAGGCACAGCAAAATGCTTTTTAATAAACTTAACCAAAGAATATAAATAAACAGGACATATTTTACAAAAAATAGGAACAATACTACCTACATAAAGAAAAACTCTTCATTCTAAGAAAATAAAACATGAACCTGCACATCTCAGTGAGGAATCATTTGCAACTGCTTACTTCATGAACTTGACATAATACAATTTTAAGTTGCCATTTGCTTTACTTCATATGATACAAACAACAAAATACATGAAAAACCTTGTTGAAATACACAAAAATGTAATTTAATCTCTGAGTCCTGGATGTTTAAGTAACAGAAGAAACTTAGTCATCAAGGTACGCATTTGAAACTGCAAAAGCAGTGTTCTGTCATTAGCTTCGCACCACACACCATAGTCTTTTGTATGTGGGGTCTTCCTCCACTCTTATTTCCCTTCAAACTTCTATCTAAAAAAAGCAGTATTAATAAAGACAAGAGAAGGAGTCAGAATTGAGCTCTGGATGCCAGTATGTTATTACCCTATTTCAATCCTCTTATTCTAGTTGGAAAATGTGGTGTAACACATCATTGTTCATTTCATGTGGACGTAGTGTTGCTCCTTTCGCTGGCCACAGAAGTTGCTCTTGAATAAGGCGCAGGGGTGCCTACGGTCTCAGTGCAACAGGATTCATTCCTACTTGCCCCAGGCCAAGGCCTGCAGCTAGCCCTGGGAAGGGACTATCTCAACCACTCCGCTGGACAAGTCTCTCAGTCTGTTGCAGAAATGTTGGATGAAGACAACTGAGCGCTTACAAGTACTCTATTGTTGTTCTAATAATAATAATAATAACGCAGATTGTTATTATTATACTACAAGTTACCTACCATTGTATTACCTTTCCTCAAGTTATATTGTTTTACTCTTTAAAATGTTTCCCCCAAATTGATTAAGAGATATTTTTTAGATTTTACCTTCCTTTTCTCTCTTATCCTACCTAAGAGTCTGGAGGACACGTACTTTTCACAGGCTTATCATTAGAAGGAAAGAAAGGACCCACTAGATTTCCGAGACTGTTACAAAGAGAAAAGAAATTTCCCATTTTAGTTTTGTCTGGTTTTCTGTATAAAGAAAAAAAAAGCAGAACCAACCCTGCCGCCCACCCTCAATTCTTGCTGTTGGCTGTCTCTATACACTTTCCGTAGAAGCAGTCAAAGCACAGAGCTGTTCCCTTCCTGGTTGATGGCACAACCTGTCTGTCGGAGGAGCTGACGGTGATGCAGAATGGGATGCCAGGCACCTCGCGCCACGCAGCTCGGGGCCCTCAGTGAGGGAAACAAAAGCCGTTTATCTTCTACTGCATGTTCTAAGAGTTAGCGCGACCCGGCTGGTAGTTTCATTGGCTTCCATCAGAACGATGATAGCTTTGGTATTCTCACGGACATGACAAAGTCCTGAAGGGCAAGCAGTTACCCGTGTGTCAGCAAATGTGGTGGGTTCCGAAAGGGCCAAATCTGCATGTGCCTTTGGTTTGTTTTGAAAGAAAAATCCTAGTCAGCCTTCATCTGAAGCCTGCTGTGGATCACATCATCAGGGACCATCTGCCCTGCTCCTGGGTCAGGGCATCCTTGCTTAGGGAAGGTCTATTTAAAGATGAATGACCGAGATCGGATTGTGCCTTCCCTTTGGTCAAGCTGCTTTCTTATTTGAGACTGTAATAGAGCAAACACACATGTATATTTACTACTGAGCAATTTTAAGACAATGAACTTAACAAATATTAAATAAGACATGCTTTTTAGTAAGGACACCATGCAATTATAAATTAATTAATATGTGATACCCCCAACCCCCACTGAATGTCAGTATGGCTTTTTGTATTTTTTGCAGGCTAAATATTGAAAAGTAGTTGCTAAAACATGTACAAGTTGGGAATTGGCCTACTACTCATGGTAATTCATAAAATGCAATACTATTTAATGAGTCAAAATGAATACTTAGATCTAAATTTATTGCTAGGGGAAAATGTTTATGACGCATCGTCAGTGGAGTGTGTATGTAAAGAACACTAAAGAATAATTAAATTTTGTTTTTAAATATTTGCACAAGGAGAAGTCTGAAAGTGTGTGAATTTGATATATATTTACTCTAAATTTTTTATAATAATGATGCATCCCTTGCATAATTACAGAATACAAAGAATAAAAGATTGATTCATATCTGAGCAAATGTTTCATGTGGCAAAGTAGCTTCCACTGAATATCAAATACACTGGAACTATCTAAAAATGAACAGGAGGAGGGTGCCTGGGTGACTCGGTCAGTTAAGAGTCCGGCTCTTGATGTTGGCTCAGGTCATGATCTCCTGGCTTGTGAGTTGGAGCCCCACATCGGGCTCTGTGCTGATAGCACTCAGCCTGCTTAGGATTCTCTGTCTCCTTCACTCTGCCCCTCCCCTGATTGCTCTCTATCTCTTTCTTTCAAAATAAATGAACATTTAAAAAAAATTTTAATAAAAAATAAAAATAAGTGGTATACTTATTTGGACTTCAAACTGAAAATATAACCAAAAGCAAAAGTCCCAGCATCTAGAAAAGAATACTTAACAAGTTTCTTCATAAAAAATTTAAGAAAAGTTGTTTATGTTTGAAAACATCAAGAGTTTCAAGATGGTATTCATAGAAAATTTTAGAAAGCTGTAAGGACACGTTCTTGACTAACAACTCACTAAGTTGCAAACACATATACAAAAAAAAGTATGAGACTGGTGAATTATTATAAGCACTTTATAAAAAAGCAGATAAACTACATTTCATCCTTGATCTTCACGAAGTAACATACTAGAAGGTAAGCTTTTCTTGCAAGCTTCTTTCTTTATTTAAAAGGATTTTCTACTATCAAAATATGGCAACTTTCTGCTGCTTGACCTTCCAGTCCCACATGGCCTCCTCCACGCAAAACTGGACCAGGCCACCCACTCAAAGAAGACTAATCTTGAGGGCGGGAGACTAAGGGTCCAGGGCTGAGACCCCAGTGCAGTCCTGTCCTTTCTCTTTTATGCCCATCTCCATGCCTTAGGTGTCTCACAAGAAACAGACTGTTGCACAAGCTTGCCAGTGGACATCCCATTCGCTCTTGGGGATAGTCTGACTCTTCCATTAGAAATATGTTTGAAGTCATCAATATGATATTTCTGAGTAGTTGACATCCAGAGGACTTGTGTAACTCACCAGTTTCCAGCGTAATATCTTGATCCACTCATCAGCTTCTACTCCTGTCTTTGCACAGAGATAAAATGTTCTGAATGGAAACACCAAGCTGAGAAGATGGAAGAAAAACATAAGATATTCCAGATGGTTGGTTGAATGTATTAGTTGAACAGTAATTAGAATCTTCAACAGGAAAAAATAATTAACAAAGAGCAATTTGAAGAACTGATAAATAAAGAGTGATTCCTGCTAGCAAATGGCAGAAATGTGGAAGAAGTTGTGGATTCATATTATTATTATCAGCCAGATTAATATTTTCTGATGAAAAGTCAAAAAAGAATAAAACATGCCCAAGACACTCACAGATCCTTTCATTGCTTTTGTCTTAGACTGAATCCAACACATGTGTTTGTTCAGCTGATGTGTTAAATGACTCTGAATCCATTATATGATTCAAAGAATCAGCAATACAGTTAAGAGTTTGCTGAAGAAACCCATTTGTGTTGGCTTGATTCACTGAGAAATAAGCTGCTTTGTTGGATGTAGGTAGTTTTAACTAATTAGGACAGAAAAAAAAAGATAATAAATCTCAGCTACTCATTTTGCCCACTGTCATGAGTTAATCTCTGCTGGAAGAAGACAAACTCTCCTACAGGTATGAAAACTTGCTCTAGGAATATGGTAGCTCTTCATTGACAGTCTCTCTTTGACTCCTTAGGGCTAGTTACATCAGCCCGGACTTACATCTTGCCTATACTTCCTGTCCGAAATACTAAAAATCCTTTTTTCCTCTCTCATGAGAAAAAAAAAAAAGCCTTGAACTCTAATTCAGGAGGGTTTCTATATCCTAAAGCCAAAGCAGCATATCTTGTTTGTATAGTAATTAATGTTGAATAGACAAGAAATAAGTCTTTGTGTATAGGAGGTAAACCTTGATGTGAGGTCCAGTTGGGTGGTGAGGGGACAGTGGCGGTACTATACAAAACTGGTTTCCAGAATCGTCATTGTGTGGTACTCCTTGTGAGAGACATTATTAATTGCCTATTAGTGCAGATAACTTTTCCTTTTTTCTTGCTAACAGAGCCCCAGGCAATAAATTATAATTAGTTGGAGCCAATTATGATCATACTAGTTTTCTAGCTTTCCCTGCTGTTACTGATGGCTACGGGACCCAAACTTGGCCAACGAGATGGGGGGGGGAACTCTGATAGAAGATTTCCGAGAAAATTTCTGCTTTCCTGATAAAAAGGGACAGACAACGGGTGATCCCATTCCTACACCCTTCTTCATGACTGACATGAAAATGTGAGGCCTAACGCTGGAGTGGTTACCTTGGACACTACAGTAGCACGTGAATTGCTCAAGGCCAAAAGAACTGTAGAGACACTGGCTCCCATCTAGTCACATTAGCTGCCTGCCTCCTGATACTTTGTTATAGAAGCAACAAAACCCCCTGCTGGCTCGTATGGTACCTTTAAGTGAATTTTAAAAAGATACCCATTATTGGTTGATGTTACAGAATTAATGTTAATTTTCTTGGGTATGTAATGGTGACATTGTTATTCTTAGGGAGTACATACCCAGGTAATGGGTAGAGTGCCATGATGTCTCCAACTTACTTTCAATTGGTTCAGGGAAAAAAGTGAATGGATAGAGATGTAGCAGGTAATGGCAAAATATTAATGATGCATCTAGCTGAAAGGTATGTGAGTATGTTTGAAAAGCATTAAAATAAAAGTTGGTAGGAACTAAGGCACTCCTTTTTCAAGACACGTCTCCCAGTCAGAGAATTGTCATGATGCATGGATTAGATTAGAACGAAATACTTTTATGTTATCTCCCAGAAATGGTCATAATACTACAAATCACTCATTGTTCCAGTCAACAAAGTTAAAATTAAAATTGAGTAAAAAAAACTCCAAAGGAATAAAGCTAAGATGTGGGTGGCATCCTGTTACATATATACTTATGCAGTGTACAACATAAACAATTATACCATCGGACCTGCCTATTTATTTAAGTCACTTTAAATGAAGTATTATGTCATGCTCAGCTGGAAGCATTCCTAACATACACGTGCTGTGTGTTAGTTAAATCTGTGCCCCTCAGATCGAGACATTTGTACACATTAAGACATACAGGGTTTTTGGTAATTCCTCAGCGAAAATAATTGTCTGCCAAGAAGACTTTTAAAATCATTTTCTTTACAGGACAACTTACCAAAAACAGTTTACTCTTTCCTGTGAATAATCAAATTGTACAGCTGAACATTCTGTTAAGTCTAGGATCCGAATTGGCTCTGGTGACTTAAAAAAAAGAAAAAAAAGTAACGTATATGTCATCACGATAAAACACACAAATTTGTCCATCATTTATTTCCCTAAAAATCTTTACTTTCACTAAGGGGATTGATAATAGAGAACCTTCCTAAGGGAAGTTACAACCCCTGGTTTGGGGATTGGCTATTCATGAAACTGGACACTAGGAAGAGATTGTCTTTATCAACTTAAATTTAGTGAAGATGGATTAAACATTTTTTATTTAATTTTTTATTAATAATTTATTTATTTTTAATTTACATCCAAGTTAGCAAATGGTGCAACAATGATTCCAGGAGTAGGTTCCTTAATGCCCCTTACCCATTTAGCCCATCCGCCCTCCCACAGCCCCTCCAGTGACCCTCTGTTTGTTCTCCATAGTTAAGAGTCTCTTATGTTTTGTCCCCCTCCCTGTTTTTATATTATTTTTTGCTTCCTTTCCCTCATGTTCATCTGTTTGGTATCTTAAAGTCCTCATACAAGTGAAGTCATATGGTATTTTTCTTTAGTGGAGATGGATTTTAAACATAGAAGGGAGTCATGTTTTTCTTTCATGTTTTTAAACTTCTACTTTCTCAGAAACTAGGTGTAGGGAAAGTGAGAAGAAATAAAATAACTTCAAACTTCATGAAAGGGGCATGGGAAACTGACATGTTTTACTGAAGGGAGAGACTGCTACAGACGGAGCTAGTACACCCGGCAAGAGAACAAAGCCGTTGCCCTAAACGAGGGAATGACGGGCCTCGGGACGCTGGGTCCGCAGTTCAAGAGAGAGGTTTCTGGGACACACATCTCATCCCTGCAGAAGAGCTCTGCGCAAGGCACCTGGCTGGGGCATGAAGCTCTTGATCTCGGGGTCGTGAGTTGGAGCCCCACGTTGGGGGTAAAGATTGCTTAAAAAGAAAAAAAGCTCTCTTCATATCCGGAATCAAGAGCACACATTTCCAATCATTCCTTGATGTTTCAGGTACTCATAAGGAAAACTGCAGAGATTTCAAAGGCACATGTTCTTTGCATCTAGAGAGCTGATTTTTAAAGGGCAAATGTCTTATGCTTCTCACCATCTGGTCTTTGAAGTATTTCAGCTCATTCCTGTGCAGCGTGAACCATCTTGTTTTCCAAGTCTGAGAAAAAAATCATTAAAACATGTAAGTTTTGAATACAGGAATGCAATATTTGAACTGGATAATTTTTTTAAAAATTTGAACAGCATCTAAAAGATTAGCTCCAATAAAATATTGTTGTGGTACATCATTTCTGAAGAAGAGTTTCAAAATATCTACAAAAACTAAAGTGATTTCATGCATTAAGTTCATAACAAAGATAGAGATATTGACATACTTAAGCAAATAAGAAGAAATAGTTTATCATAAACACCCAAGGTGATTTATAACAAACTACTAAATGTCTGCCTTACTGACTCTATAATAAGAATATATGTCATTTTGTGAGCACCTACTGTGGGCTAGATACTATCCTTGAAGATTCATATGTATTATAGCCAATCCTTATATGATGCCAAGATTCTTGTTTAACAAATACACAAATTGAAGTTTAGGAACCTCAAACCACATAATGTTCTGAGATTTGCCCAAGAATTCCACTGTCTTGTGGCAGGAGATGGTGTTCCCCACCTCCTCCCTCCTAGTGCTGACGGAGTGGCAATGTGTCCAGTTAAAAGAAGTAACAGAGAGCTTAAAAATACATATGCCATAAATATAAATGATCCTATCCTTAGGAGGGACACAAATAAACAAATATTTAGGTTGAATTCAAGAAGGTCAGTGCCCAAGAGAGTTAAATGCCCCAACTCTTACACCAGGGAAGAGTAGACCTATTCCATGAAGGCCTTCTTGGTATAATTACATAAATGGAGGGACACCTGGATACCCCAGACTAGTAAAGTTCTAAACTGTGTTTCCTTTGGGATATTATAACATAGTTATGTTAATGCCCGTGATGTTTTGGGCCTGCTTTCGGGTAAACATTTTATACAATTTTGACTTCTTTGTTTAAAAAAATTAAAAAGAAGAATGTTCTAGAGTTAACTTGCTACTTTCATCCTCCATCCTCGATTGTTCCATTAAAAGGACTCTATGGGGGTGGGGGGGTATTAACTATAGACTACTCTCACACATTTGACTTTGCCAAAGAAAAGTCAAGCGATTTTCCAGAATTTTGACCAATATTAGTCATAAAGATCAACTCTTGAAACAGAAAAATATTGTAACTGGGTCAAAATGAGTAGGCAAGTGTTTTTTTAAAAAATGTCAAAGCGAGAACTGAGTCTCTGTGACATGGTGTCTTTCTCCATGGCTGGCATTAGCAGAAACATGTTTCCTTACCTTGACCAGGCCCCCCTGTTTGGTGAGGTAACCCTCTTTGGTCCCCAGCTGAAAGAGAGAGAAGCACCAAGTAAAGCTCAGAATTATTGCAACATGATTTTTGTCTATTTCTGTCCTATTTTAAATTGAAGCACAAGTTTTCCATTGATCTTTGAGTAATCGCCTTGTTCTTCACCTAGGCACTTGAAAATCCTCCCTGTGTGGGGAGAGACTGTTTTCAGACTTGATCTTCTGGGAGAATCCAGTAGCAACAGACAACAATTGAGAGACACTTCAAACTTGAGTTAGCAATTTGCAAAGAGTAAGCCACATCACATCTCTTGTAAAAGTCAGTGTTGGTAAAGTGTGTCATGTGAAACCCGTCACTTTGATTATTGCACGGGTCTTAGGCATCAAGGCACAATTGCATACGTTGACATTGGTTCAATACATTTGGGAAATGCTGGACTCAGTAGAGGGATTTCTTTGCTTCCCAGGGTCCATATTATGCCAACATGCCTTGTGAATTTTAAGAGGGAACATTAGAAATAACACTTCCCCTATTTATTTTATCACGTGATTATTCTCCATCTCCACATCCTTTTTTCACAGACCATCCCCCCAGAGCTCTGGTCTGCAGATTTATTGATACTTGAAGGGACAATGAGTTTCTTAACTCATGTAGAATTAAGTCAAGGGCAACAGTGTCACACACATAGCTAACACCTACAAAAATGTAAGCAATGGTGGGGAACTATGCGAATAGAAATATGCCGAAAACAAGGACCATAAGGTGAAGACTTTATAACTTCATACATTTCTGAAGAAACTGAATTCTTTATAGGATATTTTGTCACAATGTATCTTATATTAGTAAGATAACAGATTAAAGAGAGGAAAATGTTGCGGAAGCAAAGGGAACAGAAATTTTAGAAGGAAGGAGTTGTTAAAAAAAAAAAAGGATGAATCCCACAACAGGGAAGCTAAGGAAGCTGATATTTTATTATTATATTTTTAAGGTTTATTTGTTTATTTTGAGAGAGAGATAAAGCAGAAGAGGGGCAGAGAGAGAGAGTGACAGAGAGAGAATCCCAAGCAGGCTCTGCACTGCCAGTGTGGCGCCTGATGTGGGGCTCAACCCCACGAATTGTGAGATCATGACCTGAGCTGAAATCAAGATTTAGATGCTTCACTGACTGAGTCACCCAGATGCCCCAGGAAGCTGAGATTTTATTTAAAAAAAATTTTTTTAATGTGTATTTATTTTTGAGAGAGAGACAGAGACGGAGCGTGAGTGGGAGAGGAACAGAGAGAGAAGGAGACACAGAATCTGAAGCAGGCTCCAGGCTCTGAGCTGTCAGCCCAGAGCCCAATGCGGGACTTGAATCCACAAGCCGTGAGATCATGGCCTGAGCCCAGGGCAGCCGCTTAACTGACTGAGCCACCCAGGTGCCCCAGGAAACTAACATTTTAGATAGCACCTATTCTACGTCAGCCACTTGAAATATATTACCTCACTTAATCTCCACCAACAGAACCGATTCGTATGTCACATTTCGCAGAGCCCAAACAGAACTGCATGTTCCCATCTACCAAGCCTGCCCCTCCTGCCAACCTGGCCGTGTAAGCAAAGTGCAAGAAGCCTAGTCTGTGACTCTTCCACATACCACCTTCAATGAGTCGTAAGTCTCGCCTCTTCTACCTTCATAACACACCCTGAAGTTCACCGGTTCTTACCCCACTCCCAGTTTCCACCACCCCGGTCTCGCTGGACTGCTCCAACAACCCCTCACTGGGCGCCTTGCTCCAACTTCGAAACGTTCCCCTTTGCACTTAGTGGTCAGAATGAGCTTCTTAAAAATTTTAAAACATAAATTATGTTGCTCAAAACTCATATAATTTCTCCTTGACACTTGGGACAAAAATAAATTCTTTATCTTATCTACAAGGCCTTTCATATTGTTAATACAGCTGACATTTTGGACAAGATAGTTCTCCCCTGTGTGTGGGGGCATATTTAGCCTCCATGGCGCCTGCCTTTTCCGGGAAACAAGCCTTCAGGGGTTTTCATGTTTCTGTATGTCTTCTGAGGAAGACACCAGCCCTTTGTCCCAGACCTATTTTTAAAGCATGCCTGTAGACCAAACAACCTTAGCACAACTGGGGGAGGGGTACAGAGCGGAGGGGGGAGGAGAGAGAGAATCCCAGGCAGGCTCTGCTCTGTTGGCACAGAGCCCTGATGAGGCTCGAACTCACAAATGGTGAGATCATCACCTGAGCTGAAGTCTGATGCTTCACCTGCTAAGCCACCCAGGCACTCCTGAGCAAATGACCTTAGAAGATAGAAATAGTGTTTCCCTCCAGAAGAAAAGGCAGGCAGAAGTCCAGCATCAGGCTGTGGAGCTTTGTTAGTTTGCAAGCAGACTGAAATCTAAGGCTCTTCTCAGTTCTTGATGCCCACCAATGCCAGGAGGGCCCCAAAGCACCGCGAATTTCCAAACACTCAGCTGGGCGGCAGGCCCTCTGGGAACTCCACTGCCATAGGCGATCAACCCCTCCTTCCCTCAATCATCTCATCTTCCGCCCCTTTCCCTCTTGCTCTCTTCATGCCAATCATTGTGATCTTCTTGCTAGTCTGCAAAACCCCTCAGTTTGGTTCTCACCGCAGGGCTTCTGTACTGTTCTCTCTGCCTACGACACTAGAAAGCGCTGATAGTTTTCTGTCTGTATTAATGCACAGTAAACTTCATGGGTTTGTCCTTCTGCAGTGGGGGTGCAGCCACGCTCCACCATCCGTCACCACTGTTTTAAAAACTCCATGGTACAGAACCGTCTGTGTCCAGTCATACTGAGACACTTGGGCAGGAGAATCCATCCCATACGTGGAGTGAGCAAAGGTGAGCAAGAAGGCTTGCAGAATTTGGTTTAAAGAGGTCTATTGTACCTGAGGTCTATTTCTACGTAAGCTACAGCCATGCTCATGCCAGCTCTACAGATTAGGTCCTGCAATTTCCTGTTGATAAAGAACACGCGTACTAGAATGTGGCACAACTGATCCTGAGCGGGGGCCTGGGGTGGGGGTGTATCCAAGAAGAGTGTTACATTGACAGGGCAAATGTAAGAGATGTGAGGTGATGGGTGGGCGGTAAGGATGGATAAGGAGGAAAGGCAGGAAGGGTTGGCTGGAAAACAATCCATTAGGAGGTAAGACTTGATTTGATCTTTGGTCTGTTCTGACTTGGGACTATTTACTCTCCTGCTTTCCTAAATGTTGTTGGTTTCAGGTTTGATACTTCCTCTTCCAGCTGTAATAAAGCTAAAATACCCTTTACAGCCAATTCCCACTTTTGAGTAGATGTAGAGCAGAGTAACAAAAACGTAACATGCACCCATGAACCAGGCCAGGATACTGAGCTCCGATGACAAGCTATGATTCTTGTCCCAAGAAGTGTCAGGCTGCTGGGGATGGCAGACACATGCGTGTGTGGTTATTAGCCTCTGGTGTGCTGATGGCAGGATCAAAGTGAGCCATGGGTGCTTGGAGCGCACATGAGGGGCATTTTCAAGAAAGCTAGGAGGGGCCTGGGGAGGCCTCCTGAGAGACACTGATCTGTGATGAGCCTTGAAGGGTGAGGGGACAGCAGCGGTGTTGACCGCGTGTGTGCGAGGCAGGGAGGGGAGAGGGAGCAGAGCCAGAGGGACACACATGGCCATGATCGACACAGGAGCACAGGTGAGGCCAGAGAGGAGCAGGGCCAGGAAGACAGCGGCCACCACCCAAGGTTAAGCAGGGAGGTCAGGTGATCGATCTGCCTTTTAAGAAAGATCTCTGTGGTGTCAGGGTAGACAAAGTTCTGCAGAGACAGAGAGGCTACACATTTGTCATTTGTCATTTGTAGCCAAAAACCTTCAAGGCATGATTGTTTTCAAGTATCAGGACTGCTGTGTGGGGTTGGTTCTGTGTAGTTCATTTGTGGTCTTCTTTATTATCCGACATCTTATACGGGGAGTATTTGGCAAACCAGGAAGAGGAGGAAGAACCAAAAGCCCGGGGGGTTGAGGGGTGGTCCTCACAGGCTCAAGGCTCACAGAGCAAATGGACGTGGACTTAAGGAGCCGTGAGTGCTGCTGTTGCACTGAAATTGAACCAAGGACCATGTTGCACAGCCGTGCAAATGTTTTCTGTCTGTCCATCCAATACGTACCCTTTATTCAGGGAAGGGAAAAAAATAGAAAAAAATAACATCCTGAGGTTTTATAGTCAAAGTGGGGAATATCATTCCTTTGCAGACGACTGAGATGTAAAAAATTTTTTCTTCCTTTTTTAATAGTTTTTTTAAAATTTTTATATGTTGAGAGAGAGAGAGAAAGAGAGAGAGAGCAAGTGGGGAGGTGCAGAGAGAGAGGGGACAGAGGATCTGAAGCAGCCTCTATGCTAACAGCAGGCAGCCTGATGTGGGGCTTGAACTCAGTCCCACAGATCATGACCTGAGCTGAAGTCAACACTTAATTGACTTAGCCACCCAGGTGCCACCCCCGAATTTTCTTAATGTAAAAAACTTGTGGGAGAATAATAATTTAGCCAACCCATTCTACCAAGAACTTATGTAATTAAGTAAAGGGAGGAATTTGAGTGCCATTTTCTTTTTATTTTTAATGTTTATTTATTTATTTTTGAGAGAGAGAGACAGAGAGAGAGCACAAGGAGAGAGGGACAGGGAGAGAGAGAGAGAGAGGAAGGCACAGAATCTAAAGCAGACTCCAGGCTCTGAGCTGTCAGCACAGAGCCCAACGTGGGGCCCAAACCCATGAACTGTGAGATCATGACCTGAGCCGAAGTTGGACACTTAATTGACTGAGTCACCCAGGCGTCCCTAAGTGCCATTTTCGAAGTACTTAGAATCCTATCACTATGGCATTGGATTTTTTGACGATTAGCCAAATGGACCAGATGCATGAGTCATGGGCTTTAAACCTTATATTCCTTTCCAGGTCTTACATCACAAGTTAGAATTTTCATTTGAACAAACATCCTTTTAAAACTATTTAACTCAGTGTACCTGGCTGGCTCAGTCAGTTAAGCCTTCAGCTTAGGCTCAGGTCATGATCTCATGGTATATGAGTTTGAGCCCCACATCAGTCTCTGTGTTTACAGTGTGGAGCCTGCTTGGGATTCTCTCTCCCTCTCTCTCTGCCCTTCCTTGGCTTGTGCTTTTTCACGTGCATGCGTGAAAAAATGAATATTTAAAAAATATATAAAACTATCTAATTCTTACAAAACATGACCATGTTTAGACAGTGAAAGTGATGCGGTAAGATGGAGGGCCACTTACAGAAGGTGCAGTGGGCACAAGGTCACTCTCCGTTTTCCCTGTCTGCATTGCTGTGTGAACCCGGACAGATTCATAAATGGAAGGTTCCTCCACTTTCCTTGGATAGGGATGTTTCAGAACAATCAGAGTGCCTGGATGAAGATAAAAGAACATAATCAAAGAGGAGCCCCAGAAAGAAGGTCCAAATGCTAACGACCAGATAACTGTGACTGGATGTCAGTCTTGTGTTTTTTCACCTATTTGCTCACTCATTTCTCGATGTTTGCCGAGTACCAAGTATGTGCCAGGTACCTAAGCTCGATGCTGCAGACATAACGGATGATGCGATGGTTTTTGTCCTCCTAGTGCTCAGATAGAACTAGCACGGGATGTCATTTAACAGGTAGTCGTGTGCACGAACAAGGTGACAAGGCCAGTGTCAGAGGTGTGGACAAAGCATGCTGGTGGTGCCGGGTGCCCTGGAAGACCCCTGCTAGGGAACGCTTTGGAAAAGCTTTTGTAGAGGGAGGGGACGATGTGGACCCAGACCTTAAGCTGTCGCTGGAGGTTTTCCAGGAAGGCTTTAATAATGCCATGAGGGCAAAGCCCAGCAAATGCACCCGAGCATGGGAGGATTTAGTCCATAGACCTGATGTCTTGCTAGTTTCAGAACAAACTTTGTAACAAATCAGTGGATCTCCAAAAAGTGGACTCCTTGCATTTTTCCTGCTGTCTCCTGCCACCCAATTAACAAAATAAGCTATATGAAGCTTCTGCCTTTTCCTCAAGTGAACATGACCTGAACTGGCTCATGTGTGATTGCCTTCACTTCCCTCTGGAGCAGTGGATTCGGCAGCAAAAGGGCTCCAACAGGGGCCAGTGTTTGGGGCCTTGGGCACAGCATGCTGAAGCGGAGAGCCCCTCTGACACCGTGTTTCCGGCCTTCCCCCCTCTACACCCCTCCCTTCCTTCCCCAATCAACCAGCCCAGCAGGGACTAGATACCTACAAAAAGAGTAAGTTAAGGGTTTTTCCTCCAAAAGGCTTCTTGCTTTTTATGTCACTGGGTCTTAATAAAGGCAGGACAGAGATTATACCAAACATGGGGGGAGATGTAAAGAATGCAGTAATTCATTCAACAAATATTAATTGGGCTCTACTCTGGACAAGACACTTGTCCAGGCAGTAGGAACACAACAGCAAAGCACTTGATCCTCCGCTGGCGGTGGAGGAGGGGACAAGAAAAAAAATGAAAAGAAGTACGTCAGGCCAGAGAAGCGTTATGGAAACCCTCATAGAACACAGCAAAGGCGTAGCGAACGATGAGGGCAGCATCCGGAGAAGGCGGTATTTTAAAGGGTGGTCAGAAAGGCTTTTTAGAAAAGGTACTTCAAAAGATTATAGAAAGTATGGACTTTGAATTGGAGAGGGAGAGAGAGATGAAGAAAGAGAAAGAACACCTCTGCTGTTAAAAAGCACTTGATAACAATAATAGACCTTCAGACAAAAACAAACCATTCCACGGTGCTCAAGCATGCACTGACTGCAAACACAACCATGGCTTCTGACACTGGGCCCACGTGGCGCCCTGCTGTCACTTGAAAAGGAACACTGAGGAAAGCCAGGAGAGGGTCCTTGACCTTGGCCCCAGAAAAGAATGAGCCTCTGGCCTCCTCCTCCTTGAGCATCCAGTTCCTACCCGTAGCCTGGGGATCACAATGAAAAATGGCTGTCACCGGTATCAGAAGGCCGGCCCCACTCTCGCACGCTGTCAGTGCTCTCCCGTCAATGTGACCCTTTCATGAGAACACATCCAGTCATATCAGGACAGGGGCCAGCCACAGTTTTACAGTCATAGTGAAAGCAGAGACGCCTAAACCAAAGGCGGCCGTTGTGCAGGCTCAGGGGCTGTGTGGCACAATCACAACATGCCAGATGCCTGGTGAATGTGCGGCTGGCTCCAAGGTGACCTGCCCCAGAGAATCACCCCCCGTGACGTGCCAGGCGGTCACCGTGGCATCGTGGAAAGAGCCACCACTGCCACTCAGTGCCTGTTGACTCTTGGACGATGATTCTAGCTTCTGTTTCCTCCCCGGATTCTTGAGAATAGTAACCCTGTCTCACAAAGCTCTTTGAAGCACCAAATCAGAAATGCTTGTGAAAAGGATAGTGAAAAGGAAAATATTAGATGTTATTCTGCTTTGATATAGAGTAGTTTTACATTCTCTTCAAAAAAATCTTTTAATGTTTATTTTTGAGGGAGAGACAGAGTGTGAGGGTGGGAGGGGCAGAGAGAGAGGGAGACACAGAATCGGAAGCAGGCTCCAGGCTCTGAGCTGTCAGCACAGAGCCTGATGCGGGGCTCAAACCCACAAACTGAGAGATCACGACCTGAGCTGAAGTCGGACGCTGAACTGACTGAGCCACCCTGGCACCCTCAGTAGTTGTAAATTCTTAAATGAAAATACAACAATGGTGTCTTTGGGAGCATAAATTTTTAAATGATGAGTTTATGAAGACCCACGTGTGACACTCTGCCAGAGGTAACGATGGCAGAGTCGAGTAGCACTGAGGGCAGCGCCAAGATGCACCAGTGCCTCCTAAAGCCTTCCATCTGCCCGCGGAGGAGAGGGGGCCAGACTCTAGGGCTCAGAGCAGCTCGCAAGTTAGAAAAAAATGTGAAAAATTACGCTTTCTCCCTTTTCCGTGAATATTTAAGTTTATTGATTAATTTTGAGAAAGAGAGCAAGCAGGATAGGGGCAGAAGGAGAGAGAGAGAATCCTAAGAGGCTGAGATCATGACCTGAGCCGAAATCAAAGCGTTGGATACTTAACCATCTGAGCCACCCAGGCACCCCTACTTTTTCATATGTTTAATACTAAAAAATAATTTTTATAAGGATCCAAACTACATCTGTAACCCAATTTTTTAAAATTAATGTTTATTTTTGAGAGAGAGAAAGAGACAGAGAGTGGGCGGGTAAGAGGTAGAGAGAGAGGACACAGAATCTGAAGCGGGCTTTAGTCTCTGAGCTGGCAGCACAGAGCCCAACAAGGGGCTCGAACCCACAAACCCAGAGATCGTGACCTGAACTGAAGTCAGATGCTTAATAGACTGAGCCACCTAGGCACCCCAATATGAAAATAATTTTTTAAGTGATGCTTTAGAAAGATATGTCTAGCCAATCATATACCCAAGCATATACCTGTAGTGGTTTCTTATTGCTTCTATGACAAATCACCACAAACGTAGCGATTTAACACAACTTAAATTTATTACCTTACAATTCTAGAGGTTAGAAGTCTGAAATGGGTCTCATCATCTAAAATCAAGGTATTGGCAGGGCTGCTTTCCTTCTGGAAAGGCTCTAAGGGAGAATCCATTTTCTATTTCTTTCTAGCCTCTAGAAAAAAACAGAAGATGGATTCCTCCATCTTCAAAGCCAGTAACAGTGTGCTAACGCCTGCTCATGCTGCTATGTCTCTGGGTCTCCCCCTTGTGCCTCCGTCTTTCACTTGTAAGGATCCTTATGATTACAATGGACACACCTGGGAAATCCAGGGTACCCTCCCCATCCAAAGTCAGCTGACTCGTAGTCTTAATTCCACCTGCAAACTTAATTCCCATGTGCCACATAACAGAACACATTCACAGGTCCAGGGAGAGACGTGGGCATCTTTGGGGGAGCCTTATCATGTCTATCACAGTACCGTGCCCGGGGAGATAAGCATAGCCTTGGGGGGCAGTGGTGCGTCAGTGTAAGGATCTCTGTGAGGGGGTGCTGCCAGAGTCACAGTGCTAGAACCACTGGGTATTACAAAGCCATTGTTTTTCTGACAGGTGCATTTCCCAACTCTATGAGTCTCTTCAGAGCAGGTAGAGGGCCAAATTTACCTTTTAATCCTACCTCCTGATAGAGATGCTGACATCATAAAGGTTTGATGAGTGAGTGCATAAATGGATGCCATAGTAATTCAAGATTAAGTCAGAAAAGCGCCTAGAAGGAACCAGCCTCCCAAGTCCACAATGACCCCAACTTGGAGCAAGGACAAGACCTCAAGGTCAAGTACAACTGTCCAAATTTCCACTGGGGAAACCAAATTCTATTTCAAAAACCTCTTCTAAAGTTTCACCAACAAAAGCTAAGCTGAGGGAAATGATATGGAGTCAACAGGAAAGTAGAATTGACTATAGATTGACTTTAACTCATAAGACCATGAAGGAGGTTGGATTGAATAGTGGAATGAAGAAAATGGCAAAGTACTTACAAAATGATAACTTCCACTGATAAAAATCCAGCCTCCTGAAAGACAGATCTTTGCTGACCAGTCTGCCCAAGAGAAGACAATGATAGATAGACTTCCCAGCATGGCTGCTGGGCTAACAGTGATTTTCCCTTCCCTAGAGACTGGCCCATCCTTGCACAGATTCCCACAGACCCTGGGCCTCCCCCATAAACACCTCACTCAGGCTGCACTCACGGGACTCGCTTCCCGGGGATCCGCTTAGTTACTTCTCCAGAGAGAAGGCCCACTAACTTCAGTTTCTGAACTACATGAAGGAGAGACTGTTGTTTCCTTCCATTGGTATAGAACCTGGTCTCAGAAACGCTCGGTGGAGGTCCACTTTTGAGGTGACCGGAGCAGGACGGAGGCAGGCATGTCAGTTTGCTGAAAACTTCAGCGGCGCCATGATCACGGGCCTGATTCTTTATAGTCTCTTGGTGTTGAGTCTGCCTTTAAATTATGGGAGGGGGTGGGACCTGGGTGGCTCAGTCTGTTAAGTGTCGGACTTTGGCTCAGGTCATGACCTCAGGTTACCTGGGTTTCAGCCCTACATCGGATTCTGTGCTGACAGCTCAGAGCCTGGAGCCTGCTTCAGATTCTGTGTCTCCCTCTCTCTTGCCCCTCCCCAACTTCTGTCTCTCTCTCTCTTTCTCTCTCTCTCAAAAAATAAATAAACATTTAAAAAAATTCTGGGAGGGAATACTAATCCTTACCAAAAAAAGAAAATCCACTTGTTTCCTTGTACTCCCCTCCCTCCTTTTTTTTAAATTCAGCTAGCCAACATAGATTTCTATCATTTGCAGTCAAAAGAAACCTGTCTAATGTAGCCATCACAGACTCATTGTGTTTCCACCTAAGGTCCAAGGTAGTGCCTTGGCCCCCATAAAGAAGAAACTTGGGGTTAGTGATATTCAGGCCAAATTAATTCCAAGATTTGGTTGGAAGATTCAGATAAAAAGCAACAGGAGGCAGGGGCCGGTGGAGGGAGGAGAGAGGAAGCTGTACAGCCCAGCTCTTGGAAGCCTGGCTGCGAGTTTCACTTCAGTTTCTGAACTACGTGAAGGAGATGTTGTTTCCTGCCTTTCATATGAAACCTGGTTTCAGAAGCACTCGGCGGGGGTGCATTTTTGGGGTGCTCAGAGCAGGACCGAGGCAGGGGTTTCAGTGTGCGTTGGCTGAAGTGTAACTTACAGGACACCCCCTGTACGGGATACGGTGAGCGACTCCTCGTCTTGTATCCCGAGGCGGTTTTCAAGCCTCAGGCATTGGTTTGAGGTCTGAAGTGGGGTGCAGCACAAGAGCACATCTAGCTCTTAAAAGGGAAACTTTGATTTAGAATATTTTTTCTAGGCACTAAAGCTTGTGCTCGCCCATCAGGTTTCCAGCTAGACTGTAAGATGTTGGCGGATGAGGATGATACCTGATTCATCACCGCATCATCAGTAGCTAGAAGTCCTCAGCTCATGTTTGGCACCCAATACATATTTGTTGAGTTAAATGAAAATAAGACTACATCCACTCAAGCTTTGTTATTGTCCTTATGTTCAGAACACAAGCTTTGCAACTGGCCTGGGCATGGGGGAGTCCTCTGAAACCTCCTGCCCATGGGAAGTGGCTTTCTAGAGGGAGTGACAGGAATATTCAAGATCTGTCTCCTTTGTTCTTTGCAGCCTGGTGTGCAAACGAACTTTAACCCATCATGAGATGGCGCTCAAACGACATTCGCTTACATACACAGGGGCTGTAATAGTCCCTTTCCAGTGTCTCAGGGAAAAGTGCACAGAGGGAGGAGCAGCAGATCAGCTGGCCAGGTCAGAGACTCTGTGAGAATATCCAAGCCGAGTCAGGCCGCTCTTTTTGAAGCGGTCACTTTATCTGACCTTTCATTTGAATCCTCTGTGGAGCTGGCTTAACACTTGAAGATGACGTAAACACTCGATACATACAAATGTAATCAATTGTCCCTAACTAACGCTTCATGATATACCAAAGAATGTGCAGCTCTTGCATACAATATGATGGGATTAACCATAAAAGTGTTTTGCTAAAAAACAATAATAGTGACGATTTATGCCAAGAATGATTTTTATAGTCTTTCATACTTAATCTCATTCAATCTTCAACAGCAAGTCATGAACTGCTAAGGTATGAACTAATTAGGGGTACCTGGGTGGCTCAGTCGATTAAGCATCTGGCTTCGGCTCAGGTCATGATCTCACTGCTTGTGGGTTCGAGCCCCGCATCTGGCTCTGGGCTGACGGCTCAGATCCTGGAGCCTGCTTCAGATTCTGTGTCTCCCGCTCTCTGCACCCCCCCCATGCTCTGTCTCCTTCTGTCTCTTAAAAATTAATAAATGTTAAAAAAATTTTTTTAAAGGTATGAACTATTAGATCCCCAGCTGTGATTTATAAGATGATGAAACAATCTCAGAGAGGTTACATAATTTGCCCAAGGACACATGGCTGGTGAATGAATGGCAGAGGCTGGAGTTGACCTAGGAGTTCACGTGCTTGCTCATTAAAGAGTAATGGAAACTCTCCATGGCCCATGAAATGTACTTTATTATGGGCACTGGGGTGTACACAGAAATCAAAATTCAGACACGAAGACGCTTGAGGAAGCAGACTGAGGAAAGGAGATGAGAGTTTTTGCCTCCACATTTCTCATCAGGCCTCAGTTTCTGCATTTGTAAAGAAAACATTAAATGGTCTGTGGGATCCCTTCCCACTGTAATATCCTATAAATCTAGTTACACACACAGGCCCAATGCAGGGGAAGAGAAATTAGGACTCTTGGTAACCAAAGGTGCATCCTGTTTTCTGTAATGCCCAGTATCCATTTAATGTACTTTACTTCTGACATCATTGCGTCTTTGGGCCTCATTTTCCTTTTCTTCCACATTCTCATTCAACCTTTATGTTTTACTTACTTTTTTATAATGTTACTTTATTTTTTTTAATGTATAATTTTTGAGAGAGAGCACAAGGAGGGATGGGGCAGAGAGAGCGGGGGAGATAGAGGATCTGAGCAGGCTCCACGCTGACAGCAGAGAGCCTGATACGGGGCTTGAACTCACGAACTGTGAAATCACGACCTGAGCCGAAGTTGAACGTTCAGCTGACTGAGCCACTCAGGCATCCTAAACTTTACATTTTCTTTTACCATATTATATTTACATAGGCTGCCTTATATCTTTTCTGAGAGACATAAATGCGATGGGCCTATGTATGCATTCTAACTAGCCTTTTTATGTTTTAAGATGTTCTCCAAGATAATTTCCCAAGTGGCAATTCATGTAAATAACATAAGAACAACGGTAAATACAAAGACAGAAGTTCAAATTGATTCACATTGTTTAGAACAACGCCTTTAGATCACATACCAAGAATACTGCTACAGACCTTAAAGAAGAGACAGGGGAGAGCCCTGCTCTGTCCTACAAGCAGCCTGCATGTCTCTGTGGCAGGGACCTTCCTGTCCAAACCCACCCAAGGTCACACTGTGCTGTGGCAACGTCGTCCTGTCGTGTTGGAGGTAGGCCAGTGTCAGGAGACAGTGAGGTGAATGGAAAGCCCCTACGCTTTAGAACCAGCTTGGCTCGGATTTCACTCCCAGCTCTGATGCTAGCTGGCTGCGCCACATTGGCCAAATAACGTAACATGTCTAAGTTTTCATTTCCTCGTCTAAAACTGGGGCCACTTTCACATCACCATGGATGGTTCAGGAGATTCAATAACTTGATACCCGCGAAAACATCGCACAGAAAGCTCAGAACTCAGGAAACACTCCAAGCTTCTGTATTTCCTTCCCTGCCTGCCTTTTCCTTTTGCGAACATACCTTTTGGCAAACTAAGAAAACGTGCTGTTTTTGGCAAGCATACACTAAAGGAGTGATTATTGGCTGCAGTTTGGCAGAATTCTGGGCTGTCATCAATTATTTTCAGAAATGGCACACAGTTCTCAAACTGCAATAAATTTAAACTTAATTATTTTTAAATGCCACCTGGGTAAAAAGGCTGGTGTTACAAAATAAAGTAGGAATAAGTACAGCAGTTATCAAGTGGTTGGGAGGGGCACCTGGGTGGCTCAGTCAGTTAAGTGTCCGACTTCAGCTCAGGTCATGATCTCATGGTTCATGGGTTCGAGCCCCACATCAGGCTCTGTGCTGGCAGCTAGCTCAGAGCCTGGACCCTGTCTTCAGATCCTGTGATTCCTTCTCTCTCTGACCCTCCCCTGTTTACACTGTCTCTCTCTCTCTCTCTCTCTCTCTCAAAAATAAATAAAAACATTTAAAAAAATTAAAAAAAAAAAGAGGTTGGGAATCCCCACATCAAAACAAAAAGAGAAGTGGAAATCTGACATTTAAGAAGGCCCCCGTTAGGATCTTCAAAACTGAGAACTGATTATTATAAAGGGTAAGTACAAACATAGCACTTGATTTGTGTCCTACTTCTTCATGCTGGGTAGATGCTTCAAGTCACAGCACAGTGATTCCTTAATAAATTGTATATGTATTTCGAATACATTCTAATAGAAACACAAGGTAATAGGAAAGGTGATTTTTGTTCTAATAATATTAGGGCATGTAAGGATAAAGATAAATGCTGTCTACATTTAAAGAATATATATGTATGAAACCTAACTAATTACAAGAGGGTACTGTAAAGATTAATAATGGACCAAACATATTCATGCTAATAAAAAAGTTTCAAATCTCCAAGTCTATTTGAGTGGAATTTAGAAGCCATGTACAAGCAGGAAGAAAAGTTTTACATTGCAGCTTACTATTACAAATGAAAGTCAAATTCGGGGGCACCTGGGTAGCTCAGTTCAAGATCTCACAGTTTATGAGTTCAAGCCCTGCGTCGGGCTCTGTGTGGACAGTTCAGAGCCTGAAGCCTGCTTTGGATTCTGTGTCTCATTCTCTCTTTGCCCCTCCCTCACTTGTGCTCTGTCTCTGTCTCTCAAAAATAAATAAATGTAAAAAAAAAAAAAAGAAAAGAAAGTCAAATTCTGAATTTAATCATTACTGAGCATACATACAACACAAAGCATCATTTCAATGATGCTTTGCATAAACTTTGGAAGTAAAAGGTGCCTGGATGGCTTGGGCCATGATCTTATGGTTCCTGAGATGGAGCCCCGAGTGGAGCCCTGTATCGGCCTCTGGGCTGACAACACTCTTTAGAGACTGCCAGCGGTTCTCTCTCTGCCCCTCTCCTGCTAGCGCATGCATGCACACTCTCCCTCAAAAATAAATAGGTAAACATTAAAAAAATTTTTGGAAATGAAAGCAAATTGTTGGAAGTTCACTGGTTGATGTGTTGCCATTCGGGCTGCAATGCAGGCTTTGGTAATGAGATAATGGGAAACCAACATGAAATGATGAAATGTGATAATTATTAGCATTCATTCTTGAACATACTGAGACATATGATCAGGGTACAAAAATGACAAAAGTTGCTCTTCTCAAAGGGTTTGCATACCAGTGCAAAGATGAAAAAAAATTTATTTTGCAAAGATTTACTTTAAAAGTGAATTATACAGAGGTGGCTGGATGGCTCAGTTGATTAAGCCTCAGACTTCGGCTCATGTCATGATCTCAAGGTTCACAAGTTAGAGGGCTGCATTGGGCTCTGTGCTACCAGCTCAGAGCCTGGAGCCTGCTTCCAATTCTGTGTCTCCCTCTCTCCCTACCCCTCCCTGGCTTACATTCTGTCTCTCTCTCTCCCTCTCAAAAATAAACAACCGTTAAACAAAAATTTAAAAAATTGTTTTAAACAAAATGTTAGAAGATACAAGAACCACTGAGGAAAGCAATGGAAGAGAGCACATCAGATGTTCCTACTGTACACTTGGGACATGAGTGGGATTTGACAATCGGAGACATCTAATGAGTGTTTATGGGTGTTAATAAGGAGAAATTAGAGTGAACAAAAACTTTCATGGAGATTAGAAAGGTTAAATGCAGACTATAGCAAAGGAAAGGGAAATTATAATAATAGAATATTCAGGTTGTCAGGAGGCTTAGCTCTTGCTTAGAAAATCTTCATTGTTCAGATTAAGGAAACAAATCCTGAGAATTTGAAGAGTAGAGAATTGGAATAGAAGAGGAAAAAAGAGATCTTAAAATAGTATTCTTCCTTTTAGGTTAACACTTTTACAGATCCCGAATACAAAATATTTTCTTATGACCTAGAACCAAGTGTTCTGGGTTTCCCTCTACATTATATTTAACAGTAAGGTGAAGTGGACACATGGGGGAAGGTCTCTTTTAAATAAACTCGCTCTCCAGGCACTGCAGATGCTGGCCTGACGGGGATCTGGGCTAAACGGAGTGGCCTGAAATCCCCAGTTCTAGTCCTTTCCATTCTAGGATCTGGAGATGAGAACCTCGTCCATTGTGCAGGCAAATGCTTCTCCTGGTCATCTTTAATTGGACGAAAACTTTAAGAATTTGCCCTTCATCCAATGGCGACCAAGAAATCGTCAGCCTGGAGACCTCCTGATCAACACCAGGAGCCAGTACTCAAATGAACAAGAAGGAACCTATTTTTAGAAGGTGACATCCTGGTTTCCATTCACTGCTGTTTACAGGTCATAGTGCTGATTGTGGCTTCTGCAAATCTGCTGGGCTTAAGAGTCATCGTGACTTTAGCATGTTATCTTGCTTTCTGAGGCCTACTACTCCCAGAGGGGCAATGCCACACACTCGTTTGTCGTGGGTTTTCCCCATTGCTCCCAGCCTCAGTGGTTTTGCCTTCATCTGACTGGGACAGATAAGAGGGATAGTTCAGAGTTGGCGGAATCTAACTCAAGGCCCAGAAGCTAGGCAGCCAAGTACATACATATCCATAAGCGTCAAGAAGCTGTAGCAAGGGATTCAAATAATAGCAAATTCCCCATGGGATAGTGAATAGTACAGAGAAAATGTACCACAGAGGATAAAAATCTTAGTTCCTGAGATTTATTACAATAAATGGTTGAGTAATGATAATGAGACAACAACTTTAGCTTTGGATAAAACTACCACAGGCATCAGGAGGATAGATCTTCGCTATCCCAAAGGATTAATAGTAACACTTTTTAAGTTAGATTATTGTATTTGCAGGGAAACTTCACATTGTCTTAAATTCAATGTCAAGGAGCCTTTACTTTGAGGAAGTCTTAGGTGATCCTCTTGCCTGGAGATTGGACCTGTGCCAGAAAGGTTCACCCAGAAACCATCACATTCACTCTGACCTTAAAGTTTTGTGAAACCCTTTGGTAGGCAGAATGTATACCTTTTCTCTAACTTGGAGAAAGTCCAGGAAGGAGCATAGAGAATGATCAAAGGATTAAATATAGAGTCCAGGAGGAGAGTTTAAACGAAGGAAGCTGACGTTGCTTGGAGGAAGAAGACAGGCTGGAAGATAACACTTATCATGGCTTTGAGGCTCCAAAGAGTTCCCACTCACACCCATCATCCATCCACCCGGCCGGCCCGCGCCCAGTGTCATGCACTACAGCAGGACCGCGGGACCCGCGGGACCCAGAGGACACAGATAGGGGAGACCAAGTTTTTAGCTTCAAAATCTCTTCTCAATTTCTCGTGACCAAGAAGTGAATAAAATCAAGTGTAGGGTTGGAAACAAGTAGGAGGTAAGTTTGAAGTGAAGGGATTTGAGAAACTAAAATGCTTGTCGAAACCAAAGTAGCAATGGAAATAAATAAAGCTTGCCCACTTGTCATCTGTTTATGGGAACTACTGCTGGTTAAATGCTGAAGTAATTTTCAGGGTCTATTGGAAGAATTTCCACTAGAAAAAAAAATTATAGCTTCAATTTTGCAGTTTGAAATATTTTAGTATAGGCCTTACATGGTCAGTATAAAAAGTAAGGCAACTACTCTGTGTTTCCACCGTGCTTTGCATCTACACTGGATACTGTGTGATCACGTCAGGGTCTATCTACCCAGGCCACAGAAGCAGCAGAAAAGGAAAGGCCGGTGGGGCCTCTCTCCTGCCACACTGAAGTTAGCAAAAAGCCCACTGGCCAAGTTTACCAAGCAAACAAGTATAAAATTCATGGTGAAACAGCTGTACTATTCCATCTTGAGTTCTTCTTCTGCCACAGGTTCTGCAATCACCCAACTTTTGATTACCTGAGAAGTATCATCATTTAGGCCACATAAAATTGTGATTCTGTATCACAGATACAGGGGTGATGTTGTGCTTGTTTAATTGGTACAGAAAAACAAATTAGATAATTCACATGCCCAGGTAGTGTGTCTTTTGTTTCTTTAACTTGAATATTCTAGCTGGACTTTAATCACTCAAACAGGGAAAATCAAAATTGTCCATCCATATTGAATTCCAGTGTAAAGACTTAGGAAAACCAAGACAAGAGAAACAGGATTTTATGATATAATAAATGCATTGCTCAGAAGAGCAATATCTAGTCAATATTTTTAATATTCGGTGATCTTTGTGAAAATTTAAGAATGAATTTTGTTTTAAAAAATGCTCAACAGTATCTTTTATGGGGGTTCCCAAAATGTAAACTGTCTATATCTAAAATTATGAGGAATCAGAAAGTTGTTCTAACCTTTCTTCTTTCATTATGTACTATATATATTGTTATAAAATGAATAGACTATTTTTTAAAGGTTGTGTACTTTAAATCAATCCATTATTATAACACCCTCTCAGAAAAGTATCTACTTTGTACAAAGCACATTGTTTTCTCCTAAAGATAATGCCAATATATAGATATAGATAAAATTTATTAATGTAGCATATGGCACAGTAATTGAAAAAAAATTGTTTCTAAACATATCTAATTGCATATCATATGCACATAACCCAGAAAAAGTGACAACTATTTAATGAACTCCTCCTTGTCCTTTCTCCATCCTGAAACAACGTCTCATAAGTCAAGTATCTCTCTGTTCATCGCTTACCTGTCTCACTTCCAATCAAAGGCTGATTTGCAAAATGCTTGACAAAATCCTTCAAACATGAGAATTCATTAAAGCCAAATTTAAATGAATATCCAGTATATTCAACATGAAAGTGTTTGACAGAATCTTTGGCTCTGAAAGGGAAAAAGAAATGCTTAAGGTTATTTAAGAAATGAATTATCTTTTTTTTTTGAAGGGAGATATAACATTAGGCATGAGCATCATTATTAAACCCTTGTAAAAACTGAGAATTACAACACAATTATTGAAAGCACTGGCATTAAAAAAATTTTTTAAGTGTATTTATTTATTCTGAGAGAGAGACAAAAAGATTGAATGAGCAGGGGTGGGATAGAGAAGGAGAATCCAAGCAGGTTCTGCACTGTAAGTGCAGAGCCAGACGCGGGGCTCAAACTCAGGAAGCTGTGAGATCAACCTGAACCGAAATCAAGAATCAGGTGCTTAAACGAACTGAGCATTCGGGATGCCCCTAATTAGATTGGCATTATTTGACTCCCACCGTTCCTCCTCCCTGTGTAAGTCCTGCTCCAATGTTAGCACACATCAGAAATTGGAATCACCTGGAGGGCTTGCTAACACCTAGATTTCTGGGCCTTGCTCCCTGAATTTCCTGATCCGGTAGGTACAGGGTGTGGGGCCCAAGAATTTGTATTCCTAACATGTTCTCCGGTGGTGCCAGTGATGCCGCTGGTCTGGGGACTGCGCCCTGAAGACTGCTGCTCTTATCCAACCGGACCTACAGTTCTGTTTCTGCTGTTGTCCCTTAGCTCCTGTGGTCCCCTTCACCTGCAACAGCACCTCCTTTGTTTCTGAACAAACGTCAGCCCAAATGCACCTGCTCGGTTAAGTATGGTGTGATGCTCACAACCTGAATTACTTGCTTTTCTCCCCTCAACAGTCCACACCCTCATCTTGCTCCTTTCCCATCATTTACTGCACTCTTTCTTATCGGGAGCTGCTTGTATAGTGTCCTCCTGCCCTGTGAGCTGCACTTCCCGAGGGCGAAGTCTAAATCTTCCACAACGCTTATGGAAGAGCTTAGCATAGAGTGGATGCTCTTAAATATTTATTATTTAACGGAGTGAATAAATGAATGAGTAAAAAAAGTCATTTTTCTGAGATGGTCTGTGGTTCCTGTCACCTCTGCTGGTGACTTTTTTTTAAGATTATTTATTTATTGGGGCACATGCATGGGTTAGTCGGTTATTGTCCGACTTCAGCTGAGGTCCTGATCTCGCAGTTTGAGAGTTTGAACCCTGCATCAGGCTCTGTGCTGACGGCTCGGAGCCTAGAGCCTGCTTTGGATTCTGCGTCTCCCTCTCTCTTTGCTCCTCCCCTGCTCATGCTCTGTCTCTTCCTCTCTCAAAAATAAATAAACAATAAAAAAGTAATTAAAAAAAAGATTATTTAAGGGACGGCTCGATGGCTCAGTCAGTTGCGCATCAGGCTTCGCCTAAGATCAGGATCTCCCGGTTTGTGGATTCGAGCCCCGTGTCTGGCTCTGTGCTGACAGGTCAGAGCCTGGAGCCTGCTTTGGATTCTGTGTCTCCCTCTCTCTCTCTGACCCTCCCTTGCTCACACTGTCTCTCTCCCTCAAAAGTAAATAACATATTAGAAAAAATATTTTAAAAAGGATTATTTATTTTGAGAGAGAGAGGGAGCGAGCAGGGAGGGGCAGAGAGAGACAGGGAGAGAGAAACCCAAGTAAGATATGTGCTGTCATTGCAGAGCTCGATGTGGGGCTTGAACTCATGAACTGTGAGATCATGACCTCAGCACAGATGAACAGCCCAACGCTCAACCGACTCAGCCACCCTAGGTGCCCCCATGGTTATTTTTTTTACATTTTTATATAGATATAATATATATATATGCCACCTAGTTGGAAGAAGCTTCTGACTTAATCGTTCCAATGAAAAATATATAGGTGAAAAGTTAACATTCTTTGATCCAACAATTCCACATGTTTGAGATTCTGGGGAGATCTTTGCATTAAAGGATTTGCAGCCTGACCCCTTGATGAAGTTTTCCTTTTTGCTATCGATAGAAGAAAGCACCATTCCTGTTTCCACCTATGCATAATTTCATGTCTAAGTAATAAATTCTCCAAAATGTTATTGAGGAAAATTTTAAAGTAAAATATAGCAGAGTAACATGAAAAATGTTAATGAATGTGGTTTTAAAAAATCTGTGACCCTCTTATTTGCTCCATCCCCCTTGCACCTGTTTCATTCACTCCCCTTAAAATAGGCCTATAGACTTGCCCTGTTACAGGATGGAAGGTGTGGCAGGCAGCATTCCCACAGGACCAAGACTCTCAGCCCCTGGACTCATTATTCAATAAATGTTACTGTAGATGCTATTATAAAGGGATTTTGCAGATAATAGAGGCTCCAAATAAGCTGACCTTAAAATAGGGAAGATTATCTGGGTGGGCCTGACCTAATCACATGGAAGTCTTGGTAAAAGCAAAAGGGTTTCCCTGGCTGGTCGCAGGAAAGGGAGACTCCCTCTAGTTGGTCTAGAAGAAGGCAAACATCCATGCTGTGAACTGCCTGTGGGGGCCCCTTGGCAGGAAATGGTGGATGGATTCCAGAAGCTGACAGTGGTTCCTGGCCTACAGCTAGATGTGAAGCGGGGAGCTCAGTCCTATAGCAGCAAAGAAATGAGTGAAAAGGGATGAAGAAGAAGGGACTGAAGGAGGAGCATGTAGAGCCCCAGATGAACCACAGCCTCGGCCAGCACCCTCACTTCGGCGTGGTAGGAGCCCCAGCAGGGAATCCAGAGAGCCCGATGGGACTTCTGACATACAGACATTGTGAGATAATCAGTTTATGTTGTTTAAAGCCACTGTGTTTTGGTAGTTTGTTATATGGCCTAGAAAATACGTAGGTCCAGAAGCCCAAAGAGAAGATTCAAAAAATATGTCAATTCTTCTTTTTTGAGCTCATAGAAGCCTGCCACCAATTATTTAGGGAAATACTTTTATAGCCAGTTCCCCCCTCCTCTCAGAAGTGGAGGAGACTTTAAAAAACAAAACAGGGGCGCCTGGGTGGCTCAGTCAGTTAAGCCTCTGACTTCAGCTCAGGTCATGATCTCACAGTTCGTGAGTTGGAGCCCCACATCAAGCTCTGTGCTGACAGCTTGGAGCCTGGAGCCTGCTTTGGATTCTGTATCTTCCTCTCTCTCTACCTCTCTCATACTCGTGTTCTGTCTCTCTCTCTCTCTCAAAATAAAGAAACACTTAAAAAAAATTAAACAAAACAAAACAAAACTTTGCTAAACTGGATGAAAAAAAGGATGCAGCGAGAAAAAAGTGTAGATGTTGCTCCTGAGGTAGCGCCGAGGAGGCCTAGACCCTGTGGAGCAGAAGAGAGTAGAGAAAAGCCCCTTACGTGAGATCAGCGTGAAGGACGCCGAAGAAGGGACTCTCTTCAGGGGTTTGTGGAGGTGTCATCAGAACAGGAAAAGGACAGTCATGGTTTAAGGTTAATGAGTGGGTGGCGGAGGGCGATTTCATAGACTCCTCACATTCCCTGTCTAAGCCGAGGCCAACTCCCTGCAAATCCAGAATGACTTGCTACAGGCGCACACGCCAAGGAGACAGATGCTGTCCTGCTTATCAACTCTTCCCCATAAGGAGGCTAACTGGGAGGAAGCAAGGACAGGAAGACCTGGGCAGGACTGCACCGGCCCTGGTTGGGGTGGTAGGGACTAGATTAATTTCACTAACATTCAGGGGAAGTGGAGCCTTCAGAAAGGTCAGTCCATTTACAGAAAAAAGTTTAAAATGTGCCTCACTGCCTGCTTGAGTTTGTGACTAGGAAAGTTGCACAGCCACACATCATTCTGATTGTCCAGAGGAAGCAATGAATATTAACAGGGTGCTGGGCCAGGTTTTAGGGATTTAGATTCTGGTGCTGTTTCTATTGCTGATTTATTGGGTGTGAAGACACTTTACCATTTCAGGTTTCAATTTTTCCATCAGTCAAGCAAGACATTAAACAATTCATAAAGTATCCTTCGGCTCTAACGTTTTTCTTCTTCCGTGCCAAGGGAAGAAAGAAGAATGTTTCTTTGCAGTCCACCATTCGGAACTTGGAATCCTTAGGTCTGCAGGTCTAACGGGAATTGAGAGAATTTTATCTGGTGATGTGAGGATTTCACTATGTGGCAATTTGAGTGTGATGATAAAGCAATGCCTATGTAAGGAAGAGATGGGACGAGGTTGAGTTCTTAGTTCTTTAGGCTTCCTACCTCACAGAGAGAGAGTACAGCCTGGTGCTTTCGTTGCTGTCCCTCAGAAGGTAGCTTCCGTCACGTCCGTTGGAGAGGAGAAGAGCCTCGGCCGCATGGCGTGTGAGGTTGCCGTGGTACCACCTAGGAAGGGAAGAACCACACTCGTGCTCAGGACAAACCACAGGTGACTCTTCCTTCACTGGGTTTTTGTCTCAAAGATGACGTCAACAATATTCTCTGCCATCGATAGCCCAGAGACCAAATTCTCAGCCCCAGAAGTCAGGACAAGGAACTCGTGGGGCCAGGGTGGGGGGAGAGTAGAGAGAAGTGGTTAATGGCAGTATTATGGGTTGACTTGTGTCCTGAAGATTCATATGTTGACGTTCTAATTCCCAGTGCTTCAGAATGTGACCTTATTTGGAGCGAGGGTCTTGTCTTTAGCATGTTATGATGAGGTCATTTAGGGTGGGCCCTAATCCAATATGACCAGTGTTGGCTTATAAATGGGGCATATTTGGAGACCAAGTTGCACACATGGACAATGCCATGTGAATGTGGCCACCTACAAGGCAAGAAGAAAGGGCTGGAACAGGTCCCTCCCTTACAAGCTTTAGAAGGAACCAACACTATGGACAAGCTGGATTTCTGGCTTCTATCCTCCAGAACTTTTCTTCTGTTTAAACTGCCCGTTTTGTGGTTTTTTGCCATGGTGGCCCTAGCGACCAAACAAATTCTTTTCAATGTCTGAGTCAAAAATAACCATAAGAATAAGATTCGGCCATGGGGTGCCAGGGTGGCTCAGTCAGTTAAGGGTTTGTCTTCGGCTCAGGTCATGATCTCATGATGCATAAGTCTGAGTCCCATGTTGGGCTCTGTGCTGACAGCTCAGAGCCTGGAACCTGCTTTGGATTCTGTGTCTCCCTCTCTCTCTATCCCTTCCCTCCTTGTGCTCTCTCTCACTCTCTCTCAAAATTAAACATTAAAAAAAATAAGCTTTGGCCAAATATCTTTCTTTTGACGTCTCTCTCACATACTCTTTTTTGCAAGTATGGAACTACATTCTGCAGCGTGGAAAACCACTGCACTATTACACTAGACTCCACTAGCAGGAGTGAAATGAAGTGGAAAGCAAGGAACTCAGATGTTTTATACTTGACATGTGAGCCCCGTCAAATATTGTTCAAATGGGTAAGTATCTGAAGAGCCAGAGAAGTCCCAAGGAGCTTAAAAAATTTTGTTTTAGGAAAAGTAGCATATATCCATGGTAGAAGGAAAAATATCCAAATCGTTCCAAAGAAGCGTTAGTAAAAATAAAGCCTTGTTCTCACCCTTAGTTCCCAGTCTCCTTGTTTTCTCCCACAAAGGACACCAATGTCAACCATTGTCCTGTGTTTCCTCCTCAGAGACATTCTAGGTGTCTAACGGCATCTAGTATGTTCCCCCACCTCCTAATTCTACAAAAATAAAAGTAGGCTAGGCACACTGTTCTGCACCTTACTCCTTTCTCCCAATGACAGATCCTTCATGTTCTTTTAATGACTTGGTAGAGGCAGTCCAGTGTGGGGAATTAGGATTCTGGTCTCCAGAGCCCGTTTGCCTGAGGCCTGCCCAGGTGCTAACCTCTACCAGCTGTATAACCTCGGGCAAGGTACAGAACCAGTCTGAGCCTGAGTTTTTTCCTCTCTGAAACAGAGTTAGTAAGAGCCATATCTCATGGGTCAATTGTGAGTGCTGCTCCCGTTGACACACATAAAACAGTCAAACTCAGCACACCTTGGTTGTTGGTTGTTGCATGAAACCGTGGAGACCCACCCAACTGTGGGCTGTGAGGTTTGATTTTCTTATTGTTCAAATATAGTTTTTCATTACTTTTGATTTATTTTGGCTAACAAGAAGATCGATGCTGGGCGAAGTTGCTGCTGCCAGGGACCCACACCTCTGGGCAACGGAGGGGAAGGGGAAACAGGCAACTATACAGACACCAATGACGTCAGTGAGCGAAGAGCTACTGAAGAGGGATGTGTGGCCTACAGGAACGTCAAGGGAGAGCCCTGTTCTGAGGGGGAGGGATATTGCTCTCATGAACCACACTGGCAACTAACGTGACATCCCCATGGCATGAAGCTTCAGCCTGATAATAAAAAGTAAGACCAAGAAGGAGGTTTCTACATAGGTCTCCAAGCTATCTGTTTTCTAAATCTGCATTTCCTAATGTATGTTTCTTTAGCATATTTCCTCTGTAGGGGCACAGAGGCCTCTGTCCTATATTAGAAATGTATCTACTAGCTCAAAGCAATGGCAAGGAGACACATTTGAAAAAGAATTACTTTTTTATTCTTTACTTGTTTTTCAGAGAAAGACAGACAGAACACAATCAGGGGAGGAACAGAGAGAGACACACACACAGGATCCAAAGCAGGCTCCAGGCTCAGAGCTGTATGCTCAGAGCCTGACGCGGGGCTCAAACTCATGAACCACAAGTTCATGACCTGAGCCAAAGTTGGCCTCTCAACCGACCGAGCCAGCGAGGTGCCCCTTTTATGCATAAAGCAGCCCCGTTCATTGAGCTGATTCTCTAACAAGTTCAAATCTTCTCATTACAGAGTGTTTTCAAAGGACAATTGGAATCTGAAATTAATACAATATTGTATGCAGTTATACTTCAATGGAAAAAGAACTATTGGAGGAATTAAAACTGAAGCTATAAAAAAATTCAGGTTTCACTATAGCCAAATTTCTAAAATGTCTTTTTGATGGGTTAAGTCTCCACAAGGTCACATGTTTTGTTTGTTTTTGTTTAATGTTTATTTTTGAGAGTGGGACAGAGCGTGAGTGGGGAATGGGCAGAGAGAGGGGGAGTTGGGGGAGATGCAGAATCCAAAGCAGGCTCTAGGCTCCAAGCTGTCAGCACAGAGCCTGACACAGGACTAGAACTCACCTACCGCGGGATCATGACCCGAGACAAAGTCTGACACATAACCGACTGAGCCACCCAGGAGCCCCAAGGTCACACGTTTCTTAAATATATTATGCCAATAATTAATTTTTGGATGAATATTTTGGCATAAGATTCAGTTTGAACCAATAGATCATTTATTTGGGTTTGAAGTGACAAAACGTGATTAACAAAATTCTAAAACATAAAAGATTTGGGCATTCCTCTGAATCCTTTTCAGTGAGATCTGAAGTCTGTGTTGAAAACATTTACAGAATGCTTCTGATAATTACAGCTGGGAGGCAGTTTTTACTAAGAACTTCTTAATGGTGATCTTTTAAATACTACTATGTATCATAAACACATAAGAATACCTGAGTGTAAAGCAAGGATGATCACACCATGCTCTAATTTGACACATCTCAGCACATGTTAATTTCTGGGTGGCAGCTTGGTTGAGTCAATATTGCCATGTGGTGGGTTTTGTGGAGTCCTGGGCGTAGACTAACCTAAGACAGAGACTGCCAGGCAGCCTCCTACACTTCCTGATGTCTATGGGGCAATGGGATCCTCATTCCTGCAAGGGCTCTTCCACAAATATCTGACCTTCCTCTTTTAGTTGAGCTAAGTATTCCTTCTTATAAATTTTGATGAGCATATCTTCCAGGGAAGTGACTCTAGATCCAGATAACGTTACATGTCCTTTATAGGAATATGTCCACTTTTGGTAAGGATCGTTCAAGACCGTGTCCACAAAGAGCTAAAGGTTGAAAATAAAGTTGGTAGTTTTCTCATAATTAACCTTCTCTGCCTTCTATCATTCAAATCTTTATTTATTAAGCTTCAAGTCTGCACAGAGCATTGTACAAGCCATTGCACTAGGCAGGTCAAAGGGACCACAAAAGGTAGAGCCCCAGTACAGGCTCCATCAATTTAGTCAGGAGGATAAGACAAGTACTGTGCAAACTATGTTGAAGAGCATGGTTGCAGGAAGAAGGTCAAGGCGGTTGTTTGAAGGAGCCAATATCTGAGTACGCCTTGAAGGATGTGTAAGTTACTTATTAACGTGCGTATTATCTTTTTCTGATTATAAAGCACATGTAGTTAACATTAAAATATGTGCACATACAGAAGAGAAAGTGAAAGTCTTTCACAAAAGAGGAAATAAGTATTTCAAATAGTCCCAATAGCAATCAGAGATATGCAAATTAGGACAACAATGCGATATTTTCTTTATTCACCAGATTGGTTAAAATTGAAGAATTAGGCTGCATTTAGTCTTGAGGAATCCAGGGCAATGGATATTAGCATCTACTGTTGGTAAAGGTATAAGGTGGAGGGCAAGGTAGCACACTTGAGCCTAACATGGACTTGTACCAGGAAGGCTGTGCCGGCGTCTGCCTTGTGGAGCACTCACACAGAAACAGAAGGAAGTATGAACAAAGGTGCTTACTGCAGACTTGTTTGTGAGAGTAAAAATTTGGAACCACGCTAAATATCTACCAACTGCGAAATAATAAAGGTGAGAGCTCATAGAATACAATGATGTAAAAAGGTAACCAAAAGTGAAAAGGTGTTGAGAGCATTTCACTGCCAAATGGTGAGGGCAAGGGAGCAGGTGCTTCCATACTCTGTGAAAGGGGGTGAGGGGGTGCCAGGAAGGCTTAACTCCCAAGAAAGGGAAGCGCGGGCCTGAAACAACTGAAAACTGTCCTGCTCGGCAGCTGGGGGCCCCCTCGCTAGGGATCACCAAGGATTTTGTGGACGTTCACACATGAAGGCTGACAGATCCCAGCACACGTCATTAAGTTAAAGGAACTAGCGGCAGGTGCAGTATGAAACCACTTATTTAGAAACAGTCTCCCCTTCCACCCAAACAACACAGCACGTGTACATTTATGTATAAAGATACGTAAAAGCATAAAAGTCTGAAGAAAATACACACCACACTCAAATCCTGGAAGGAACCAAGAGTGCTGTCAAGGGAGACTTTAACTCAATCAAATTTTCCTAATTTGGCTTCTTCTAATGAAAAAAATAATAACAAAACAGATTCATGTATCAATTGGGAGATGAAAATTTGAAACAATGAAAACAATTTCTTCTTTAATCCAATCTCCAGAGATAGCCCTGCTAATAACTTGTTTTATTTTTTTATTTATTCAATTGAACACTGGAACCGACCTAGCACTTGGGCAGGGAGAGAGTCGGAGGGAAGAGCCCTTTTTCTCCATTTAGAGTCTGGTGAGATTTGGAGTGACAATCGTTGAGGGGGCTATTCCATGGGAAGGGAATAACAACAGGAGTGCAGGCCTAGAAGCAGGAGAAAGGCGGGTGTGTCTAGCATCAGAGCACCGCTTGGTTGAGTGAAGGACTCAGGCTGAGTGCCAGCAGGTGGCGGTGAGATGAAGATGGGGGTTGGCCATGTGACACAGGGCACTGGTTTTGACAGGTCCTTGGCTGACAGCTGCAGGGACTCTTAGGATTTAATAGAACATCTGACGGCTCATTACATAGAATCCCAATTTCGTGGAACTGTGTTCCAACTAAGTTCCTATAATTGGAACTGTGCTTAAAAACGTTTTTTGTTGTTATTCTGATTCTTAGAGGGAAGAGTCAGATTTTAAGGAGCTTAAAGCTATAAAGTTTGGAATTCTGTTTAAGGAAATTCATATCAAATTACCAAAAAATTAGAAAAGTGATTATTCAGAGGCGCCTCTGTGGCTTGGTCAGTTAAACACCCAACTTCAGCTCAGAATGTGATCACACAGTTTCATGAGTTCAAGCTCCACATTGGGCTCTGTGCTGACGGAGCAGAGCCTGCTTTGGATCCTCTGTCTCCCTCTCTCTCTGCCTCTGTCTCACTTGCACATGCACACATGTGTTTTCTCTCTCAAAAATAAATAAACATTAAAAAAAAGTATATTGTTTAACCTAAAAAAAAGTAATTACTTAGAATGAGAGATCACAAAAACCTAGAAACTCAAAAAGCTGACAAACATCGCAAAACCAAGAAAAATAATTGTCATTAATTGTCTCACTTATGCTTATACTTTCATCCTCTATATTTTTGGTTGTATTGTCTTTGATTATTTCTTCATATGATAACAAGTTGATAATATAATCTTCTAGGGAGAGACTAGAACAATAATTCGGTCTTTCATCCAGAACATTTTTAAAAACTATTGATAGCATGGAAAAATTATTTTAAGACTTATTGGTAATGAAGTTCTTTTAATTGTTGGCAAATTCTGGGACCTCTATCAAGTTTCTTCCAAATATGAGCTCTAAGATTCCAGGGTGTTTTATATTTTCATGTACAAAACTACTCTTAAATATTCTCTAGGTTGATGGCGTATATTAACCGTATCACTAGAGGTTATACCAGGGCGGGGCCCCAAAGCTCAAGCCTCACTGGCTTCACAGTAAACTTGCCTCTAGTGATGATACAAGTCACTTAAGCTTTTAATCTCTAAAAAATTAATTAGAAATGTTTAATTAATAAATGAAAGCCACATATAATCCCTAACTGCAACCATCAGCCTGGTTTGTAATTTTTTTCAAAAACTCTTTTGTATGGTGTGTAAATAAAATTCTAAACTCTAACAAGACTCTTACCCAACCTATGTTGCTTGGTGTTAATGATGGGGAACTCATTACTCTACAGGCAAGCTCTTTCCATACTGCCATGGTTGATGGCCAGAAAACTTACCAACATTGAATTGCTGTTTCCAGTAGTCTAGCTTTCCACAAAGGATCTCAGGGCTACTTCTTGGAGTTATATGCATGATACTTAAATAAACAGTTAGAAGCATTTAGAATGTCCTGTTTTCTCTTTCTATCTTTCTAACTTCCCTATTTATGACAAGCTTTCAGTCTCTCTAATCACTCAAGGGCCTTAACTTCTCTGACTACCTTCCAAATTAAAAAAAAAAATCTATCCTCAAGGTGGGGCACCTGGGTGGCTTAGTTGGTTAAGCATCTGACTTTGGCTCATGTCATGAGCTCACAGTTTGTGAGTTTGAGCTTCACGTCAGGCTCTGTGCTGACAGCTCTCTGTGTCTCCCTCTCTCTCTCTCTCTATCCCTCCCCACCCTGTGCTCACTCTCTCTCTCTCTCAAAAACAAATAAATAAACATTAAAAACTAAAAATCTATTTTCAAGGTAAGATCTGAGGCGTAAAACCAAGACCCAAAAGACCTTTCCTATTCTAGCTACTGGGTACACAGTAAGGCAACCCAGGATTGCGTTAGTTTCTTGACAATTGCATCATGCTGCTGATTCACACTGAACCTACTGTTGATTACAAGTCCCTGGTAAGTTATTTTCCTCTGTTGTTCTGTCACGGCTTCCCCAGCTGCCTTAGGAGGTGATGGTTTTAGAACAAAGTGCATTAAGAAGCTGTTCTGCTACTGGGAAATGCCAACTGGAAAGAGTTGTGAGAATGTTGCTGAGGGGAGCCCAGGCCTTTGTCTCCAGTCATTTCCTTAGCTCGTCTGTCTGCTGCAGCTTCCAACTGGTTAGCTCTGTGACCCCACACAAACAGCAACTTAAATTGTCTCAGCAGGCAAGGTGACTAATAACAACACCATGGAACGGAAACCCTCTAATTTTCATATGTTGGAACATGGCCTTCCTTTACAAAGTTGTGTTTTTTTTCATGATTCTTTAATTTTGCAGAAGGGAGCAAGGTGCAAGATTTGCCAACTATACAGCATGTTATAAATATGCTAGGTGTTGTGCTAGGTGTGGGCCTAGTTGGGAATAAGGTTCATCTTCCTGAAACAAGAAATTAAAAAAAAATTCTTTTGGTCTCATTTTTTTTCCCCAAAGAAGTGAAAAAGAGCAAGAAACTACTATTTATGTACATTCAAGTAATGTTATAATCTACTTTTCCCCCAAGGCCCACACATTGCTGTAATTATGTGTCAGGCGAATGGAGGGAACAGAACAGAGACTCCTCAAGCTTCAAAAGCATATTTGCACTGGGTTTATGCGATCACCCAGACCAGCAGTTGACTTTGAAGGAAACAGTGGTTTTATCCCTTCCATGATATAGTAACAAATTAGGAAACACCCACCCTCTCAAGAATTTTCATAGCTGCCTCTCAGTGAGCTACAGGAAGTAAGTTCAACCACAGAGAAAGGCAGACAAGCTAGATCCAGAAACCTGCTTCTCAAGTCAACTTCTTCTCGCATCCCAGTGCCATGCCCCTTTGTGCTAGAACCTTCTGGGAAATTGCTCCAGTATATTGGAGACTTCATAGTTTTTATCCTTTGGGGTTTTGTTGCCTTAATTTAATTTTCTGATATGAGTTGATACTTCATTTTACTCCATCCTTTAAAGGAGAAGCTTTCAAACTTTTTGAATCAGCCCACAGTATAAAATACATTTTTATCTCTCTCTCTCTAAACAGACACAAACGCACACACACACTTTATAGCATACACACGCAAAAAAACAAGTATTATAGGAAACAATGCTATTCTTCTATAAGGTAATTACTATTTACTATTTTCTTTTCTCTATCATTAAAAAAGATTTTAAATGTTTATTTGAGAGAAAGAAAAAGAGAGAACGCATGCTCACAAGAGGAGGAGGAGTAGAGAGACAATTCCAAGCAGGTCCCTCGTGTAAGTGCAAAGCCTGACGTGGGGCTCGATCTCATGAACCATGAAACGACCTGAGCTAAAATCAAGAGTCAGATGCTTTTTTAAAGAAGTTTTTAATGTTTTATATTTAGTTTTATTTTTGAGAGAGAGAGAGAGAGAGAGAGAGAGAGAGACAGTGTGAACAGGGGAGGGGCAGAGAGAGAAGGAGACACAGAATCTGAAGCAGGTTCCAGGCTCTGAGCTCTCAGCACAGAGCTCGATGTGGGGCTTGAACCCACAAACCATGAGATCATGACCTGAGCTGAAGTCGGACACTTAACCAACTGAGCCACCCAGGCACCCCAACAGTCAGATGCTTAACCTACTGAACCACCCAGGTGCCCCTTCTCCATTTATTTTTAACAAACATTGATTGTGATGCACTAAGTTGACTTTATGAACACTAATGGGTCGAATGTGGTGTTTGCAAAACAACGGGAAGCCTTGCTACTCAGTGCCCTGCAATCTGGTTAGAAATGTACCTTGTCAGGCCACCTACCCTGTAGCGTTATCATCTGTATTTATCAAGAGCTCCATATGATTGATATGCAGTTTAGAGTTTGAGAAGCACAGGGAGTCTGGGTCTTAAAAACGTTAATTTGTTTGAGTTCACAGTGTGTCTCATCTAAGAGGAGTATGAAGAGGCCAAAGAAAGTACTAAGTGGCTTTAGAATACCAATGCGGAGGAAAAGAGAAGGATTTGCTGCTATCCTGGTCAGAAAATCCCCAAATAGCTACAATCTCAGAGATATGGCCAAGAAATGGTATAGGAGGGGAAGCTCATGGGGTGGGGGGGTTGGCCTGTCAGAGAAAACTTCATGGAGGAGGAAGATCATGAACTGAGCTTCAGGAATAAATTTAGGTTTTATTAAGCAGTGAGGAAAAAGGGCATTTCAATAGGAGAAATGGCATTAGCAAAGGCACTGTGGTTGACACTTGCATGGTGTATACAGGAAACACAATGCCTAGTTGGAACAGAGGTTTTATCTTGTGGGTAATGCAAAATGACGCTGGAAGGACACATGGACACAGAAAGTGATCTTGCATGTTACAACATGAGCCGCACAACCATTTATATTATACAGTTCATGGTGAGAAAATTTCTCAGACTGTTCATATATTTAATGACTTATTCTTCCCCTTCCTGGCAAAGGGAAGTGACAAAGAGCCCAGATCTGCCCCATCAGAGTTATAAAGAAAACATATATTTCAATCTAAGGCGAGAACAGACACTCCCATTTGTGTCACAGCAGCTAAAAGTCCTTGGAGTTGAACAGCCAATAAAAACACTCTTTAGAGAATTTTCGCTTTTTTCTTCATTTTCAAAATGATTCTCACTTTTGAATGACACGGACACGCTCTGCACCCTCTAGACGGAAGTCAGCAAATGTAGGACGTAGGATGCCACTCCCCTTCTGAAAGGCCATGGGTAATACAGCTAATTGATGTGTTTTCTTCCTTGCTAAGGGATACTGGGCCTCAGAATCCTTCTGAACACAACGGTGATCGAATATCAGAAAACACCATTGGGCAATCCTACTCCAAGCAATCTTCACTCGGATTCATCTGTCCTTAGCACCTGAGTCGTTCCACAGGATTGGGTGCTGATTTCCTCCATGTTCATATGGTTGGTGTTAAATATTGTGACTTTGTGAAAAATAATGCTCTTGCCCTACATGCCATCAAAAATCAAGGGTTTAGGATAGGAAATACCCTGTTAGCTCAAGAGCTATCATTGCTGCCATTCATGAGAGTCAGGTTGTGACAATACCGAGCACAAGACAGTGTTGTCTGTATAAATACATTAAGTTCCATATTCACAAATGTGAGCTTATTTTTCCATTGATTGTAGCAACGGACCCTGTCCAAGCGGAGAGAACTGAACAGGACTTGTAAAGTTTTTGAATATTCTAATGAGGCCTAAGCGAGCTTAGGCTGAAAATAAGCTCACCACAGTCCTTCCACTGAGGAGATTTCTGTCCTGGAACGGTTTGTCTGTGGCTTTTCATATTGTCATTGTACAGGCCCACATTTACATATGCTAATGCAGAGCCAAAAGGTGAGGCCAGCTGCCTCAGGCATTAGGAAGCCTACCAGAGTGATCACCGCCTCTGGCTCTCTGGCCAAACAAGGAGTTGAAGGTGGGGCCCAAAGGTGTTTTTCTTTTTGGTAGGAGTCAACGCTCAGCTACAAGAAACCAGGGCTGAAAGGAAGCAGAGGATTCTGTGGGAGTTGGAAATCAGGGCAAACCTGTTCTTGAAGGAGTCTGAGGAAGGAGGCAGGCAGTTCTGAGAGATGGAAACACAGAGATAGATCCAGAGACTCGGGTATTTGGAGACACAGACTGGCGCACAGAGTCAGAGACACAAAAGGGAATAGATGTGGACAGAGAGAGAGAGGATAGAGAAGCAAAACTCAGAGCCAGAGAAAGGCACAGGGGCTCACCCAGGTAGCAGAAGCACAGAGGCCAGTGGCTTAGGGAGCACAAAACAGATGGGAGCAGAGGCAGAGAGGCCAAAGAGAGGGACACAGACACTTCAAGAGGGACCTGTGGAGCCTGACTTGTAGGCGGAATGACACATCAGGGAAGTCAAGGCCCTGCAGAGACCAGAGGGGCAGTGCCCTGGACTGGGGGGCATCTCATTCCAGCATGGGTCCTTCAGCCCAGTCCCCAGGTCAGTCAGCACGGGTGCAGAAATGGGTACAAGACAAAAAGAGTGTTAGTGTTTCCCCAGGGATTGTGGCTTAGTGATTGTTTGATTTGGACGGGAAGCCAAAGCTCAGAGATTGACTAGTACACATAACTGATGGATAAGAACTTAACGAGGCCTGGGAGAGCGGGGCAGGGAACCACATCGGGGGGTTCTCAGGAGGCTCATCTCCGAGTGGAATCTAACTTGACTCTGCACTGACTCTCATTACTCTTGAAGCCTGTGCTGCATAAAATGCAGGTAGTTGTCTATGGTGGATTTTTTTTTTTTGGTGTTTTTTAAACATTTTTATTTATTTTCAAGAGATAGAGACAGAGCACGATCAAGGAAGGACCAGAGAGAAAGGGAGACACAGAATTCGAAGCAGGCTTCAGGCTCTGAGCTGTCAGCACAGAGCCTGATGCAGGGCTCAAACTCACAAACCATGAGATCATGACCTGAGTTGAAGTCAGATGCTTAACATACTGAGCTACCCAGGTGCCCCAACAAAGAATGAATTTAAAAGACACTTTGTGACATTAAGGTTTTCAAAATTCCTTTGATGTTATTTTGGAAAACGATACAAAAGCAGAAGTCATTCTTATTTGGATGTGAGTTACTTACTGTGCTTAGTCCAGTGGAATCACTGGCTTCCACCTCTGTTCCTTTCTTGCTATTCCCAGGTGATCGCTCTAGTTCCTTATTCACCAGTCTGTAAACTCCCTCACTAATTTGTTTTCTTGGCTCTGGACCCATTGCTACCTATCATGCTCAACTTCCAGATTAATCTACAAACAAACCATGATAACCATATAATTCCATGTTCCTATAAGCATTCAATAACTCATATTGTCCAGTGGAGTTTGAGTGAAGTCCAAACTCTTAATCTGTGTAAAGTCTTCCGGAATTTGGACCAACCTAAATACCCAGACTTTAATACAAGGAAACGGGCTGACCTGGGGAAAAACCAGACCAACAACATGTTTTGACACAGACTAAGAAGTAAGTGATCAAAAAATATCCGAACAGAAAGCAAGAGAAAGATTATGTATGTGGTGTGGCCACAATTCAGTGTGTGTGTGTGTGTGTGTGTGTGTGTGTGTGTGTGTGTGTGTATGTGTGTGTGTGTACAGGAAAATATGTTTAAAAGACTGGAGATAAGTTGAACAGTATGTCATTTTGGGTGGTTGTACATGGCTGACTTTTTGTGTGCTTTAATTTCCCAAATTTTCAATAATTTATACATATTATTATTATTATTAATTTTTTATTATGAACAACATCAGAAAGTAGAAAAGTAGAAGTGTCTGGGTGGCTCAGTAGGTTAAGCATCTGACTCTTGTTTTTTGTTTTTTAATTTATTTTTGAGAGACAGAGACAGCGTGAGCAGAAGAGGGTCGAAGAGAGAGGGAGACCCAGAATCCGAAGCAGGCTCCAGGCCCTGAGCTAGCTCTCAGCACAGAGCCGATGCGGGGCTCAAACCCATGAATCGTGAGATTATGACCTGAGCCAAAGGCCAATGCTTAACCGACTGAGCCACCCAGGTGCCCCTGACTCTTGTTTTGAGCTCAGGTCATGCTCTCCTGGTTTGTGAGCTCAAGCCCTGCCTATGGCTCTGTGCTGATGGTGCGGAACCAGCTTGGGGTTCTCTCTCTGTCCCACCCTTTCCGCCCTCCCTTGCACATGTCCTGTGTGTGTCTTTCTCTCAAAATAAATAAATAAACTTTATATAAAAAAGAAAGTAAAAAAATAGCATAAAGTAGTAAAGAAAGTAATACACATATTTAAATAATACCCACATTCTAGGTAGAATAATTTTCACGCTTTGCCATATATTCTTTATATATTTTTAGATGAATATTTTTATGTTTTGTTTTTTCTTCCGAATTTTTATTTAGGTTCTAGTTAGTCCACATATAGTGTGATATTGGTTTCAGGAGTAGAATTCAGTGATTCATCACTTACATAGTGCTTTTGGATGAACATTTAAAAAAATTTTTTTGATGTTTATTTATTTTTGAGAGAAAGAGACAGAGACAGAGCATGACCGGGTCGGCGGAGGGGGGGGGGAGGGGGAGGTTGGCGCAGAGAGAGAGAGGGAGACATGGAATTCAAAGCAGGCTCCAGGCTCTGAGCTATCAGTACAGAGCCTGATGTGGGGCTTGAACCCACAAACTGTCAGATCATGACCTGAGCTGAAGTCAGTGGCTTAACTGACTGAACCACCCAGGCACTTTGGTCTTAGGCTTTTTAAAGTTATAAATATTTATGAACAAAAATGTCTGAAAACTGATAATGGGGGCAGGCACTGGCGGGTGGGTGTGCAGGGAGAACATATGGCCACAGAGACTCTAGAGGGGGAGCAAGGAACAGGGTTAAGTCTTGACTACGTGGACTGTGGTGGTTTCAGACAGATCCGTATCAGGGAGTAGGGGCCAGAGTGTGTGGGTGAGAGTAGGAATTTACCAGGGCAGTTGGTAGGAGTGAGACATTAATGCAGGTTTGTTTTTGTTTTTGTCTTTGTTTTTTTAAAGGCTAAGGCTATGGTCATGACACTAGAAACCGGAAGAGGAAAGGCAGGTGGACGTCTTCTCTGAGAACGAGGCAGACAGCCAGGGGGGCTCTGAGAGGTAGAGCCCAGAACCATCTGAATGAGCACTCATTAACCGCTGGGTCTCAGGGATGAGAGGCTCTGAGTCATGTGCGCTTCTTTTATTTCCTGGACACCCATGAGTTTTGCCATTTTTACTCTTTTACTCATGCCATTTTCTCTTTAGCATATGTCATCTTTTCTGACTTCAAGTGACAAATGCCTATCAGTTCCAAAGCCATATTCTTCACAACCCGTGATCTCCTTCCTGCCTGCCATAGGTGGTTGCTTCATCTAAACACAGTCATGGGGGGCCTCAGCCCCCTCTACCCTGTGTTCTAACTGTCCGTGTAGGTGCATTCTCTGGCCCTTGCACTATAACCTGTTGAGGGGACAGGGTGTCTTTTCAGTTTCATGTCCCCACATTATGGAAGGCATAATGTCCTCATTCAGCAGATGGATCTATGAATGGATGGAAGACTGAATGAATGAAACAAAGTGACACCACGCAGTGTGGAAAACATTTGTGGACAGATTTCCATAAGTAAGTAGAAGGAAGTCACCATCACCCAAGAGGAACAGAAAACACAACTGAAGAGGAAATTCATTTGAGTCAAGGAGAGATTAAACTGTACACTAGTTACATGCTCTCAGAGAGCCATGAGAGCCTCCCCTTCCATTGTTAGAGTCCAAGATTACAGACTTGTAAGAGGGACAAGCTTTATTGCTCTACTTACCGCAGTTCTGTAAACAGATTGTTTTATTTTCTTTCTGTTTTTAATGTTTGCTTTTGAGAAAGAAAAAGAGACAAGAGTGTGAGCAGGGGAGGGGCAGAGAGAGAGGGAGACACAGAATCTGAAGCAGGCTCCAGGCTCTGAGATGTCAGCACAGACAGAGCCCGATGTGGGGCTTGAACTCACAAACAGTGAGCTGAAGTTGGATGCTTAATTGACTGAGCCACCAAGGTGCCCCATAATGTCTATTTATTTATTTATTTAAAAAACTGTTTTTACATTTATTTATTTTTGAGAGACAGAGAAAGACAGAGTGTGAATAGGGGAGGGGCAGAGAGAGAAAGAGACACAGAATCTGAAGCAGACTCCAGGCTCTGAGCTAGTGGTCAGCACAGAGCCCGACGTGGAGCTCAAACCCACAAACCATGAGATCATGACCTGAGCCAAAGTCAGACGCTCAACTGACTGAGTCACCCAGATGCCCCATAATGTCTGTTTTTTTAATTTAATTTTTTTAATTTAAATTTTTTTAATTTGAGAGAGAGAGAACAAATGAGCAGGGGAGAGGCAAAGGGAGAGAGAGAGAGAGAGAGAGAGAGAGAGAGAGAGAGAGAGAATCCTAAGCAGTATCCTTGCTGTCAGCACAGAGCCCAACATAGGGGTTCCATCCCACAACCATGGAATCATGACCTGAGCTCAAATCAAGAGTTGGGTGCTCATCTGACTGAGCCACCCAGGCACCCTAGAATAACATCTTTTAGTGATCACATTTGCTGTTGTAATAATCATGGACTTTCTTTTTCTCTCAGTTCATCTGGCACCAGCAAATAGTGCTAATATAGTAAGAAGAGAAAAGTTTGATAAATATCAGGAAGTTGCATTAGTGGACAGGCAGGTTGGCTCTGGAGCCAAATTCCTGGATGTAAAGGTCTATGAGCTTGTAAGCTTGTGCATGGGGATAAAAACTGTCCCTATCTTTCCTCATTTGCAAATAGAGGTGACATTAGTGATAGTACCTACCTCTCACAGTGTTGTGTCAACTTTATAGATCATACATGCAAAGGGCTTAATACCGTCCTAGCGCACGGCGAGCTTCCAGTAACTACTAATTGCCATGATTAGAACGTACAGCTTCTTCAATCAGCATCAGCTTTGGGGGAGGCTCGTGGGCATGTTCCTCACCGGTACCGTTATGAGGTCTGTGGCCTGGATCGTTCACCTAACTTATCTGAACTCTCTCCATCTCTATGAAATGAGTATAATCGTACCACATAGAAGTGTTACTGGGAAAGCTAAATGACATAGTGCACATATGTGCTATGGTGCTGGCACATAGTACATGGTCACTAAATAATGAATATCACAACAGATTCTCTGGGACCTCAGGCCACCTGAATTTTCAAGCTAGTGAGTCTCCCTGTATAGAAAATTAGAATGCCAAGACCTTCTGAAGACCAGAGCCAGTGTATGCAAAATGTCTGCCTCGTAATGAGGACTTATTTTGGTTATTATCATCTGTTCCCTGAGTCAGCAAACCACCACCTGAAGGCCAAATCCTGCCGGGGTACATTTCTGTATTTCCTGCCCGGGTACATGTTTTCGTGCAGACTAAGAGGCAAAAATGGTTTTACAATTTTAAATCTTTGGGGGAAAAATAGAAAAATATTTTGTGGCTCATGAAAATAATATGAAATTCAAATTTCCTTGTCCATAAATAATATTTTCTGAACACTGCACTGTCACGGTCACTTGTTTCCATGTACCTACAGCTGTTTTTGCATGACGGTGGCAGATGTGAGTGCTTGTGGCAGCAATCATAAAACCTACAAAGCCTGAATAATTTAGGATCTGGCTCTTCGCAAGCAAAGTTTGCTGATCCGTGATCTCTTCTAAACATGCACAGAGGTAGAAAAATTAGAGCCTTCTTTATTTTTTTAAATAACCAGAACTTAGAGTCTAGCTTTTTGACTTTAGACAAAGCAGCTACACCCACCCCTTTCTCTTAAAATTTGAGATTTGAGAAAGTATATAAAAAGAAAACTATGTATTTCTCACTTGGAGGAATATGTCTGAATAGATCATTGGAAGATTTAACTTAAAAAGTCCTAATATATTTTTGTTTTATAGTATCTGTAGTTACCCAGTTTATGAAAGCTTAGCAATTTACAAAGTATATGTACTATTCCTCCATGGTCCTTGAGGGAACTTTGTTACAAGCAAAGAACGTCTGGAACTTTAAATTACTTACTAACTAGTAATGTTACACTAGTTTGTGATTTCAGTGACCTCTCTAGTGTTCAGTGCATGTCTCATCCCCCCCCCCCCGCCCCCGCCGCTCCTGCTGCATTTAGACAGCGCCAACAGCCTGACTCTGCTCCCAGCCCCTCTTCCTTATCACTGGCTTCCCCACACCCCTCCCTTCCTGCCCACCGGCCACCTCCTCCCTGAAGCCCACACCGCCAAAGTGTAAGTGAACCTGATCAACTACCACAGATGGTTTTATTTCCCCTTCAGCTTGGACCCAAGAATACATTTAGGGTTAAAGAAGATAAATGTTTTAGATGGACACTCCATAAATAAGACACAGAGATGCCCCCGAGTTGCTTGATTTAAGCACTCTAGAAAAGAAGAAACCTGTGCTCTGAGTAAGCCATGTGTGTCCTGGAAAGACACGGATGGATTCTCTGCAGCTCAGGGTCTACTTTCCAGAACTTACAGATTCCAGAGCCTGAATAAAAGTAGGGACCCAAGAACAAGGATGGATGAGATCTCTCTAGCCACCACATTCTCTGTTTACATCTACCAAAAATACCAACTACCTAACTACTCAAATAGTATTTTTAAAATAATTTTAAAATGAAGTCAAACCTGCGACCTATTATCTATCAATTACATTATATCATTTTGTTTTTATGGAGCTTTTAAAAAACTGAATTATCCAGAAGTTTTGGTACAGATCATACCTAACCAGTGACTCAAAGTTTCAAACAAAAAGTTTCATTTATATTCAGAATTCTGCCAGGGACAACAGGTCATTTTCAAGTTTTCTCAGATATCATCACCTACAAGAGGTGTATCAGCGATGTCCTGGAGAGACAAGGACTTTCTCAAGTTTATTATTAAAGTTTCAGGAATTTGACAAGCAGGTTGTTAAACCCTTGGCAGCGGGACACACATTTGAATACTCAGGGGCATTTTACCCTTTCTCTTTGGAGATTCAACCTAGAAGAATAGTGACGCTGAATTCCCAATAGGGGGAGTTTACTTTATAGAAAATTCTAGCTGTTCTGATTTATATTGGGAAGGTAGAGTTCAACGAGAAGACCTCCAGTTTAAAATCTAAAGACAGGACTTCTTGACAACTTTCACAGTAACACCACTCAAAAAGACACAATCTCTGCAGCCTTAAGGCAGAGAGATTTCATCCCTGTTTCAGTTTTTCTCTGCTTAAGAAACATAGGCTTTTGTAGGTGGAAATCCCAACTTTCCCAATGGTTGATGTGTGATGTAGGCACGTTTTTCAAACCCTTTGGTACCACTTTCTTCCTTCGTAAGATGGAGATGCTAGTAGTTTCTGTGTCTGTGGGCTGCTGCGGAGATAGTGCTGTTTATTAAGACAGAGGTGCTGGTCTCGCCTCTTGCGAAGCACAAGTGTCAAAATCAGCCTCTTTAGGATATTTCTGGTGCTTTAGGGTAAACGTCCAGTTTTCTAGGAAACTCCCTACACCTCTCTTGCATAATACTTGGTTCTCTTATTAAATGTCCCGATGAGTTGTCTCATTTGGTCCCTTCTGAAAGACGGGACTATGATGACTCCATCTCCCAAAACTTACAACCTGTTTGTGGCAGACATGTTACCTCTTCCTGACTTACTTGTATGTAGAAGGCTCAATGTTGTGCCTGCAGACATACAAGAGCTCACAGATGCAGTGTCGGGAGCGAGAAACACAGAGGAGACATTGCAGACACTTCCTCATTCTTCCTCTTTTGAAAAAGCCCCTCTCTCATGCAGTAGGCTGGGCTTTCTGTTTATCTTCCTAGCAGTACAGCTCGGAGCTCAAAATGTTCGAACAGCACTTTCATTCATAAAGCAGACCCATATCAAGGAAACCAAGCAACGCCAGCTCCTGCATCTCAATTCTGTCCCTAGTCTCAAAGAATGTCTGACATTTGATTTTTGTCTCATTTTCTACACTTACCTGGTTTCACATCTGGGAAAAGACTGTATGCTTTTAAAATGGAATTGGCCCCAGGCAGATAGATTCCTAACAGACACAAATGAGTGAAGTGGAAAGGACAGAAGACGGAGATGGCAGCGTGCTAAAGATAATCGATCAAAGTGAGCATTTGGGTGGGAGTAGGGAGTCCATGGTCACACACAAGGTACTTTGAGAAGAAGACCTGCTTTCTTACCCCAAGTCCTGGAGCAGCTCAGCTTCTCCGTCTGATCTGCTCCACAGATCTGAAGGATCCTGGGCGCTCATCTTCCCTTCTAGAGATTCTGCTCTGCCCATTCGCACTCCTCACGTCTCCTGAGCCCCTGCCGGGTGCTATGGGAAGAGGCAGAGAGAGATGGGTTCCAACCGCTCCACACCGTCTCCTCCTCTGAGCGAGAAGCCTGCTGTGGAGAGTCTCCAACCAGCAAGGAAGTGAAACTTGGTTTCTCCTCCCCCGACACTCACCACCCTGGCCCTGAGGCACGGGCAGGAGTGTTCTGTCAGCCAGGAAGTATGCAAACTTGGGTAGTTACCTCTAAAGACACCCACACTGCCTCACGCAACATGCAGTTATCTGTCAAAGGAAATAAGGATGAAATCATGCCAGCTGGGATTAGGCTATTAAGTCTAACTTTTTCAGTGAGGTCAACCATAATTTCTCCTCAGTGCTATTAGCCTTGCAGAAAAGGGTGCAAGCACCCCCACCTTCTGTCTGTCTGTCTGTCTGTCTCTCTCTGTGTTTCTCTCTCTCTGTCTGTCTCTGTCTCTCTCTCTCTCTCACACACACACACACACACACACACACACACACACGGACTCCAAGGAAGCTTCTACATCAGGAACACCTTTACAGTGGGTAAAGTAATCAGAGTCAAACCACTAGATTTGATCCTGAAGTCTGGTTTTTAGCCTCTTCTCAATTTTTCTGCCTCAATTACCTAAGCTTTCCAACACGCCTATGACTGTTTCTCTGAAGAGGAAGGTTTGAGCGAGAAGACAGGAAAAGTTGTAGAGGCCAGCCTGGTGCCCAGTTAGCGGGCGTGGCAGGACTCCCAGAATCTTTGAGTGACACTGCACTGGGCTTGCTCTCCGCTGGTATTGCTTTGTGTCCCGATTTATGAGAGAATCCCATCTGCCTGAAAGTGCTCCGGGGAAACTACTGTAACTGAATCTTTGGGACTCGGACAAGTCAGTAATAAATGAACAAAGAACATGTGTTGTGCCCTGCCTTCTCTCTCTATGTACCTGCAGGAGAGAATGTGCTTCTGGATTCTCTCTCTCTCTCTCTCTCTCTCTCTCTCTCTCTCTCTCTCTCACACACACACACACACACACACACACACACACACACACACACACACCCTGACTCACTCAGGGGTCACCAGGATGCTCTAGAACTTGCTTCTCCCAATACGGCCCGCAGACCAGCAGCACTGGCATCACCAGGGGCTTGTCATCATGCAGAGTTTCTGTTCTGTCTTTCTGAACCAGCATCTGCATTTAAAAGAGATCCCCAAGGCGACTCCCGTGCCCCTTAAAGTTTGAGGAGACTGTCATATAGGACACCGAGACAGCAGAGCTGTTCCTAAAGGAGAGGATCTGAACCTGGCCTCGTTTCCTCTCTCCTGAAGGTCTTCCCTATGATCTCTGTTTGTCCTTGATTTGTGAGAGCCGGGCTTACTCGGAGTGAGTGGGAGAAATTCCTGCCTGTCTAAAGACAGCCTGGGGGAGACTAGGCTCTGATAACACACAGCAAACTGGTTGTACGCTAACATTTAAAATTCTTTTGGCTACAGCTTGTCCCGAGAGGAGCACTGGGCCCACCTGCCACAGAAACCAGTCCTGGCCAGGGAGGTGCCGAATGTGCACATGGCAGAGATAAGGGGCAGCTGGGCAGAGATTTCCTGTTCTCTTTCTGTAGCTTTTTGTTCACTGTTTCAGTATCTATTTTGTTCCCATTTTAACAAAACAAAAATTTAACTTAACCCCTCCTCTCCCTTTTTTGTTCAGGAAAAGTAGCAAAATTTACTAAGATCACCCTTGTCCCTTTCAGTCCTCCTGCCCTTCTCCTTTTCTCATTTTGCTATCCCATCTCTGACCTCTCCTTTAAAAAAAATATTTGCTTGATGTTACTTATTTATTTTGAGAGAGAAAGTGAGTGTGAGCACGAGCCAGGGAAGGGCAGAGGGAAAGAGAGAGAATCTCAAATGCTCTCGATGTCCAGTGAGTAGCTCAATGTGGGATTCAGTCTCATGAGCTGTGAAGTCATGACCTGAGCAGAAATCAAGAGTCCACACTTAACCGACTGAGCCACCCAGGCACCCCAGCGACCCTCTCCTTTCTCCACTCTGTCACTGCTTCCATTTTCCCCGCTGGCCCCTGCTCCGCTCTCCACACATTCAGTATTACGGTGGGACCAGCTGCTACAGTATTACCAGATGGTTTCAACAAAGTTCTGGTATTCATAAAAAATATTTGGTAATATATTTTACATTAGATTATTTAGATATTATATTTTTCAATTATATATTTTTAATGAAAGAAATGGCAGTTCTTGCTTCCAAACAAATATGAGGTATATGTATTTAATATCACATAATTTACCTTTTACTTATTTCTTATTTACTTTTTAATTTGCATTCAAGTTGGTTAGTAACATCAATCATAGTGCAACAATGATTTCGGGAGTAGAGTCCTCAATACCTCTTAGCCATTTAGCCCACCCCCCCCCAAAACCCCTCCAGTGACCCTCTGTGTGTTCTCTATATTTAAGAGCCTCTTACTTTTGTCCTGTTCCCTTTTTAAATATTATTTTTGCTTCCCTTCCCTTATGTTTATCGGTTTTGTATCTTAAATTTCCCATATGAGTGAAGTCATATGATATTTGTCTTTCTCTGACTGACTAATCTCACTTAGCATAATACCCTCTAGTTCCATCCATGTAGTTTCAAATGACTTTTTACTTTTTTCAATGGTGCTGGTTCATGGCACTCAATTCTTTTGTACAGGTTTTGAACATAGAATGGATACAAACTATCAAGTTGTTTTAACAATCCTAGAACATCTTATGCTTTTTGGAAAGACTTTTATTTATCAAGAAATCTTGGGCCTTTGGGACACGTTGGTGGCTCAGTCAGTTGAGTGTCTGACTTCGGCTCAGGTCATGATCTCACAGTTCGTGAGTTTGAGGTCTGCATCTGGCTCAATGCTGCCAGCACAGAGCTTGCTTCAGATCCTCTGCCCTTCTCTCTCTCCCCCTTCCCTGTTCATACTCTATTTCTCTCAAAAATAAACACTTAAAAAAAAAAAAGAAATCTTGGGCCTTGATTGGAATGACTATCGTAGGCAAATCATCAATTTTCTTATAAAGTGAATTTGGGGAGAGCTATTGTGTCCAGAGTTGAATTTCTTTTAGGAGAATGAGCTTCTAACATTTGAGACTCCTCTAAGGAGAACTTTGAAAAAAATGACTCTTTATAGTTGGAAATACTTTTTTATCTTTTCCTAATTTATTTCTCTTTACAGGAAGCTTAACTATCACCATGTCTGCTTTTCACCTGGTTACCTGGAAATGGCAATTCTATTCCATCTCTTCACAGAAGGAGCTGTCTTTCAGCTTCCTTGGCTAACTGTCTGTTATTAAATAAGCATGATCTCCTCCCTTCCATGGTTTATGTTGGTGGGAAATAAAGGAAACGTCCTGAAAAAGAAACCATGGGTTGGGATTACCATGGACTGAGGTTACCTAACTTTGTTTTTTACTGTCTGCTCTCCCAACCCATGAAAAAGAAAAAGAATCATGATTTCATAGTAAATTAGAGCACAGAAACAGCAGAGAAAGAAAGAACTGACCATATTTTCCAGCTGCAGGCCAGCTCTCCAAAGGAAGGGCTTCCATCTCTCCTCTTAATTTTGTGGCAGGCTCAGAGCTGCCATATTGTTTTTAAAAATATGCCAATTTATAGTCACCTGGTGGTTCAGTTGCTGAACCATCCAACTCTTGGGCCTTGGTTTTGGCTCAGGTCATGAACTAAGGGTTGTAGGGTTGAGCTCCACATGGGACTCTGTGCTGACAGTGCAGAGCCTGCTTGGGATTCTCGCTCTCTCTCTTTCTCTTTCTCTCTCCCCCAACTGTACATTCTTTTTCTCTCTACAAATAAATAAATACACTTAAAATAATGCCAATTTAGTTTGGCTTGAAGCCACCACCTCCGTGTCTTCTGCCACAATTGTATGATAACTTAATCCAGTATCAAAAGCTAAGGTAATTAGGTTGTCTTGAATTAATTGACCCCCTTTTTCATTTTTTTCTCTATAAACAGTCCTAGCTTCTTTGTTGAATAAGGCTGTCTGGATACGGGTATAGCTCACCAACTTCAGGGTGTAAACTTTACTTCAACCTTCCCAACCTTTCCCTGTTCCTCTTTCTACTTTACCCTCTTCTCTATTGTTTTCTCACTTTTCATTTTCAGTAGTTAATCTTGAACTCCATTCTCAACCCTCTTTATCTAATATGAAATATTTGTTCCTTTCACCAAGCTAGTAATGCGGTTTGACTCCTTCATATCATCTTCCAGGGTTCAAAAGTTCTATAGAAGTGGGATAGCAGTGCAGTTCACAAAACCCACCTCAGGGGAGGTAGAGAATCCGGGGTCCCTTGCAGCGGTGGGAAATCCTTGTCTTGCGCTGAGGCTCCCTAGGAATTGCACTGCCGTATGTCACTCAGGGAAAGCTCCCTTCTCGTAGAACTTCTCGTGGGCCCTAGGTGCCCCTCATCCACTGTAATCCATAGTAGACAAGGCTCCATCAGGGCCACAGGAAGGGCATGCCAAGGATCAAATTCATGGATGCTGTGGACTTTATCTCTGTTCCCAACCATATTTTCAACTGCTGTGTGATTGGAGCAGGGACAAGGTCTCCCCCAGATTATACAAATACACATTTGGCACTCTACTCATTCTGTTCAACCCAGCTTTCCCACACTCCTTGCTTTTTCTTGGCTCATTTTTGCCCTCAGGGCCTTATACTTGCTTTTTCCTTTTCTTTGTTTTCTCTCTCTCTAGATCTCCTGTGGTTTCCTCCTGCACTTCACTCAGGTGTTGTGTTTAAAAGTCACCTTCTCAGAAGGGGCTTCCTTAGCCACTATATTCAAATGCTTCTCCTCCTGCCCTTGGCCTGCCCTTTCAATTTCCACACTCTGCCATATTGCTTGTCAAAACACTCCATGTTGGTTGTTAATATAGTGAAGAACTTCTATCCAAGTTTATAAATAGCCACTGCCCGGAACTCCTGATTGTCCTCCAGTCCTCTTGGCCACCACCGTTTCCAGATTCCAGAGACTTTCCCACCACCCAATACAGGAAAGAACTCTGTTCCAGCACTGGGTCAGTGCCTGTGGCTATTCTGATTCTTCAGTGCTCATGACATATTAACTGTGTATATAACAGGTGTATTGTGGTATAGTTTACATACCATAATATCCATTTCCTGTAAGCCTACAATTCAGAGATTTTTAGTAAATTTAAAGAACTGCATGGCCATCATCACAATTCAATTCGGGCATGTTTCCTCACCCCCAAAAGATTCCATGTATCCATTTGCAATCTAGATATTTTGGATACCACTTCTGTTTAGCTCTACCTAAATTGAGTACATAGAATTTTTGCTTACTTGTGACAAACCAATTATATGATACATAAATTTATATGTTATATATATTATATTTCTCTCTCACCCAACGTTTATTTTTCTTTTTCAAATTTTTATTTGAAAACAGTTAGTTAAGTAAAGTGTAAGTTAGTTAACTTAAAGGGAAATATTAGTTTCAGAGTAGAATTCAGTGATACGTCACTTACATACAACACCCAGTGCTCATCACAAGTGCCCTCTCTTCATATCCATCACCCATCTAGCCCATCCCCCACCCACCTCCCTCCATCAACCTTCAGTTTGGTCTCTGTCATTAAGAGTCTTTGACGGTTTGTTTCTCTCTCTCACCTCCCCCCCATATGTATATCTGTTTTGTTTCTTAAATTCCACATATGAGTGAAATCATATGGCATTTTTCCTGACTGACTTTTTCACTTAGCATAACACACTGTAGCTCCATCCATGTTGTTGCAAATGGCAAGATTTTCATTCTTTTTGATGGCTGACTAGTATTCCATTGTATTTTATACTACTTCTTCTTTATCCATTCATTTGTCAGTGGATATTTGGGCTCTTTCCATAGTTTGGCCATTGTTGATAATGCTGCTCTAAACATAGGGGTGCATGCACCCCTTTTAATCAGTATTTTTGTGTCCTTTGGTTAAGTATCTGGTAGTGCAATTGCTGGACTGTAGGGCAGTTCTATTTTTAACTTTCTGAGGAACCTATATACTGTTTTCCAGAGTGGCTGCACCAGTTTGTTTTCCCACTGACAGTGCAAGAGGGTTTCCCTTTCTGCACTTCCTCGCCAACATCTGTTGTTTCTTGTGTTGCTAAGTTTAGCCATTCTGAGAGGTGTGAGGTGGTATCTCATTGTGGTTTTGATTGCATTTCCCTGATGATGAGTGAGCATCTTTTCATGTGTCTGTTAGCCATCTGAATGGCTTCTTTGGAAAAATGTCTATTCATGCCTTCTGCCCATTCCTTAATTGGATTATTTGGGTTTTTTGGGTGTTTGGTTTGATAAGTCTTTATAGATTTTAGATACTAACCCTTTACCAGATATGTCATTTGCAAATGTCTTCTCCCATTCCATGGGCTGCCTTTTAGTTTTGTTTGTTGTTTCCTTCACAGGGTGGAAGCTTTTGATCTTGATAAGGTCCCAATAGTTCATTTTTGTTTTTGTTTCCCTTGCCTCTGGTGATGGGTTTAGTAAGAAGTTTCTATGGCTGAGGTCACCGAGGTTGCTGCCTGTTTTCTCCTCTAGGATTTGGTGGTTTCCTGTTTCACGTTTAGGTCTTTCATTCATTTTGAATTTATTTTTGTGTATGGTTCAAGAAAGTATCTCTCATCCAACATGATCTTCTGCCATGTGACCTTGTCATTCTTCCTGATCTACCTCCAGCACAATTTTTCCCAATCCAAGAACATCATATAAATGATGATATCATAAATCCATTAAAGGCAACTATATAAAGTCCCCTACCTGAGGACAGCTGTAGTGGGATCAAAAGCCAACCCTTTCCTGTTTCTGTGCACTTTACTGAACTGCTTCCACAGAGCCAGGGGAGCGTGGAACCCCATACGCTGCACAGGGCAGCCTCATAGGAGACATGGTTAATCTTTGCAGGACCCGTGGCACAAAGTATAGAGCAAGAGAATAGATAGGGACTTGGTATTTGGCACACACGAGGTGGTTTCTGGGAACTCCCAGAAATAACTGGAGAGGGTATGCGTGACAAAGGGCTGAGGTCCTGCTTCGTCCAAGAGGGGCCTAAGCATAAGTGAGTAGAAGTCAAGAAACATTCACCTGGGAAACAGAGGTACTCTTCCTTTGTGTCTACCATGTATTCTGTGCCCAAGCCCATCTGTGGCATTCACTAGTTTACTGGTGACGTTTGCCAACACGCAGTTTTGAAATAAGTGAAGCTTTGTCCTAGAATTAGAAATACAATCACTTCAGTGGTTATAGAAAAACAGCTCTTTCCCTGTTGGCAGCAGGTTATATTAGTCTTTTTCAGAGGACAAAATAACTAATATATTTAACTGGAGCAAGATTTAAAAATATTGGAGAAGCTCCTGAAATTTTAGAAAGACAAAGATGTGCCCAGCAAGAGAAAGCTTAACCAGGTTCCATTAAAATATTTTTTATTATTATTATTATTATTATTATTATTGGGCCATGAAGCCTCATTGGTCTCAAAGGGGTACGTCTTTGTCTCCCTCTCTGCACTGTGTCCAAGGCCTTCTGAAGGCGCTGCATAGTGACTCCTATGACTCCTCTGTGGAGCTAAGCCACTACCAGGATGATACCACTTCCAGGGTGACACTGAAGAACAGGAAAACTTCTGCGGTGACGATGAAGAACAGGAAAAATTAGTGAAGAAGAACTGTTCGTTGTATGTTGGAAATCTTTCCTTTTACGCAACTGAAGAACAAACGTATGAACTTTTCAGCAAAAGTGATGACATGAGAAATTCATTATGGGCCTGGATAAGGTGAAGAAAATAGCATGTAGGTTCTGCTTTGTGAAATACTATTCAAGAGCAGATGCAGAAAATGCCATGAGGTACATAAATGGAACTCATCTGGATGAGAGGATTATTCACACAGAGTGGGACTCAGGTTTTAAGGAGGGCAAGCACAAGGGTCCTGGGTGATCTGGGGGCCAGTTACCAGATGAGTGTCACCAGGACTGCAGCACTGGGAAAGGAGGATATGGAAAACTGGCCCCAAACCAGTGAGTGGTCAGAGTCGCATCATGCAAACTCACTCCTGTGAGCTGCTGAATTTGCCATGTGCTACCCAAGGTCTGCAAACCTGCTAATTTGTACCATGCTTTGATCAAGGTCTCCACTGAGCTGGAAGCCTTTTCATGACTTTCCTTTGAAAAGTATTAAAGGACAGAATTCAAAAGAATGCCTTTAATGCTGTAGTCTTAGAAACTTGGCAATATGTCAGTTTACCAGGTCAAAATTTGTGTTTCATGACAACACATTTGATCTATGATGTTGATCTGTCAGCCCAAAACACCACACTTCTTTTTAGAAAATGGAAAGTTTTAAAAATGGATAGTAGGTTCATGGTCTATATTAATATTGGGGCCTGGAATGATTATTTTGTAGGAGATAAAATGTAATAAATGGGGCTTTGCTATGTTGTACAGCTTTGCCCTAAGTTAGAAGTCTGACAACTGAAAAAAAAAATAATGTATGTATAAATTACAATGAGTTTCCATAATCACTTTCTTTTAGATACCATGAATGTTATATTAATTAGACAGAGCAGTTTTCATCATTCTTGTTATTTTTTAATATATAAGAAAATTGGAGCTCAGAAACAATAAAGGACATGTTCAAGGAAGATGAATTCCAGGAACAGCTCCAGGAACAGAATTTGTGTGTATTGTAGGTCAGTGTCCAGGTGAGAATAAAAGAAAGCATTCCAGGTATTTCATCCAGGAAGGGATACAATGCAGGGAGTTGGCTACTAAGAAGTTGGAAGAACAAGAGGAGTAAGAAGGAGATCACGAACTGTGACTTCCTTTGACCCAGGCACACAGTTCCACATTGCCCATGATGGGAGGAAAACACAGCCCCTGCTGGTCTCTGGGATCCCGGAGGACACGTCTCTGTTGACGCAGCTGGAAACTGGCACTATTGCTTCCGAGACTGGTAGGTGCCACCACTGCTGCTGGATGTACTGCCTAAGCAGAAAGTTAAAAAACAGAAAAAGATTTCGTCCTCTCTCTCCTCTCCTAATTGATAGATTCTTTCTAAAAGACAGTTGGCAAGGGAATCAATGAAATGTAGTTCCTGTGATATAAGGAGAGCTGAGGTCAGGAATGGAACAGACACATATTATTCTTGTTCTCTGTTCTTTCCTCTGTAGCTTGCTCTCTCCTGTGTTAGTTCCAGTATGCTACATTACTACTTCCGGTGGACTCAACATTTAATACTTCAGCACATAGGAAGTTAAATTCTTATTCATTTAATTGTCCAGTGAGGGTTTTCAAGTCAGTGGGGGCAACCCCCCATTTCACAGTCATTTCAAGCCTGGCCATCAGCAGTTGTGCTGTCTTTAACAAATGGATTTCAAAGTTCTCAGTTTCACAAATCCGGACAACATGGAGGAGCAGTTGAGGGAGGTTTTTAGGGGCTGGACCAATAAGAGATACATATTACCTTTCTTATTCCACCAAAGATGACTTATCCTGTGTCTCTACCTAACTGCAGCAGAGTCTGGAAATGAAATCTAGCTGTGTGCCAAATAAAGAGGAGAGTGCTTTTTTTTTTTTTTCATTGCTAATGGTGTCTGCCACACCACTTGTGAATTTAAAGATATGCTTTGAGGCCTTCAAATCAATCCTTTGAGCATGGCAAAAAGAGCCCTGGCCTGAGGAAAATCATTTTAGAAAATTTCGAGTTTTGGTAGCTCTCTTACTTGTTGTGAAATATCCATAAGATAGTACAGGAAGGTAGATAGATAGATGAGAGATGAGAGACAGATGATAGGTAAAGGATTAAGGACACTTTAGGCAACACAAACAAAACCACCAAAGCCAGTGGAGGTCAAAGTCCTGCCCCATCCTGGTGAAACCATAGCTTGTTTCTTGTATCCTTCCTGTCCACCACTCTAGTGGACTCCGATGAACTAAAACATGACCAAATAGGATGATGAAACAGTTGATCAGTCTGGGAAGAAAGGCACAGAAGAGACCGTGATGGTTATCCGTAAGGATGTAAAGGGCCGTAGAAAGGAAAGGATGCCTTTTTTAGTGTGTGTGCACCTCCAGGAGCAGGGATTTGGTTGGTGGGGTCAAGGTTACATGGCAGCAGAGGAAGCTTTTCAGTATGAGACTTGCCCAGGCAGGCAAACTTATAAAAAATTGTGCTTCTTTATGCATTTTTTAGTAAAAAATAAGTTCCAAAGCCAGGCTATCTATACAAGCAAAGGACTGAAGAGAAATTCATAAATGAGAAAATGCAAATGCAAAATCCCACTTGTAATCAAAGGAATATAAATTGTATTAGCAATGGAATACCTTTTTTTGCTTACCAAATTCTCAAAAAATGAATATAAACAACCTCTCTCTCTTACCCAACCACCTGATAATGCTGGCTGTCCGTGAGATCTCGGTGATCATCATTTTCATGCAGTGCTATTGGTATGCAAATTAGCCATTTAGCAGTATAATTTCCAAGCTTTTCAGAAGTGCTTAATCTTTGATCCAGTAATTCCATTTCTAGGAATTGTAACCACAATACTTAGACAAATGGAATAATATTATGGTAATCTTTACCATGACATTATCTTTTAAGAGTGACAGGCTGGAAACAGCTTAAATACGACATTAACAGAATAGTTAAAAAATAGTTTGATAGAGCCCCATATAGTGGATTATTATGCAGTCTTTAAAACTGTGATTGACCGAGAGTCTTTAGTATGGATACACAAATGATCTGAATCGTGTAAAGAAAAAATTGATGGAAGGGGACATGCCAGAAATACGTTTTGGTAGGCTAGAAGCAGCTCTGAATAATTAATTATGGACAAATTTTTAAATGCTTGTTTATTTTGTTCTTATACCTTTTAAGTTATAAAAAATCACTTTGATAATTAGGAGATATAAAGAAGAAAATTTATTTTTTAAAAAAAGAGTATGCTCTTAGTCATGTAATATTCTGTCAGAGGCCAGATTCGGTAGAAAGCATGGGAGTGGGGGGGTGGGGCAGGGTAGGGGAGTGAGGTCGGTCAGCTCCTGCCTGGATGAGTATTTTATCACAGACACTTTTTGGAACTGCTGATCACTGGTGATAATCAAAACAGACTGACTTGTCAAGTTTATTTTTTTTTTCAATGTTATTGGCTATTCTTGGGGTTAGATCGCTCCCAGCCCTTTCTCTCCCTTGACTTTGTAGTTGCTAGTAAAAAGATTCTTATATTTGGAGGAAATGACTTGTAAGGTTCCTTTTGAGATAACTGACTTTTTGGAAACAATCATGCAGAATTCCTGAAGCTTTTCTGCACGTATGTAACACACGTTATACTTTGTGTTGAAGTTGGAGGATCATGTATGTTTAAAAAACACCTCTTATCACAGTGAATCAACAGTGTGCGTACATTATTCCAAATAATTCTAAGAAAGCTCATAAACACGTGGTTTCAAAAGACTGCATTGTTTTACATACCTCCTAATTTCTTAGAATTGCAGTATGGCTTTCTTATCAAGTAATTGAAAAAGATTAAGTGATATTATGCAAGCTTCCGGAAAGCCTTTACGTCAGCACTCATTTTGCCATTTTAAGACACTGTGTCTTCAAAAATGCAAACATCTGCACTTGGGGTTGAGTGTGACAGGTGCTGTTTGCGCCAGCAAAGGGAGGCACCATCTGTATGGAAAGGTCATGCTTAATCGTCTTGGCACTGATTTCTGAATAATGAAAGCATGGACTGAAATGAAACCTCAAACACACCAGCTTTTGTTTTTAAGTTTGCAAAAATAGCTGCTAACTCAACAAAATGAAACTATGTCAGGTTACACACTTTTGAACCTTGTGGGCTTTATTCAAATCCTGTTTGCCTTTTTTGCCAACTTCATTTGAAAAGACCGCTTTACTAACCCACAGGTGCAAATGGCAAACAGCAAAGATCGCTTGACCAACTCAGTAGAGCTATTTCTGAAACACTCCAGTTTCCCAGAAGGCTCCAGGATGGAATCAGGTTATGAAAATTGGGTCAGTCTTGAATCAACCCATAATCATGCGAGGATGGAAGGGCTGGTGCATCGCGAATGGGGCCACTTAGGTGAAGTTTTAAAATGTTTTGGTCCACTGTGGGGTAGAACTTAAGAACAGGTGAAGTCTTGAAACTTTTCATGGAGATCATCTTAGAGACAATCTATTTCAGCTCCTCAGTTTAACAGGTTGGGCAAATGGGTTGTAAAATAATAAAATATTTGCCTAAGGTCCCACAGCAGGTCAGTGGTAGAGCTGAGTGAATCTGACTTAGCCCCGCTGGTCTTTCCCTTACTGATCCCAAATAGACAAAAGTCAGCAAACCTTAGTGCGTTTTTAAAAAATCACGATGTGTTTTCTGACATAGAACTAAGTTGATAGGAAACTTGAACCTCAGATATATATTATTTGTCCATTTGGAGCCTGAGTGAAATAAAGATAAACTACTGGAGAGTGAAAACCATGATTTACTCGTAGCCCTCACACCTACTTCCGGGAGGCGTGGCTTCTGTGATGAGGATATGCTGCCACTAGGTGGCAGTCATACTGCATTGGTTTGGGAGCTCTGACTTCTCCTTCGTGGAGATTGAAGCCATTGCTTTTCTTCCTCCTTTCTATAAAACTTTAGCTCTTTATTAAAAAAGCGGAATTTAAGCAGTATTACCCAACACCACATTTATAGAAGATAGATTAAAAACCAAACTATTAAATGATTTAGATAGGATTCGTTTTCTGTCTCATCAAGTTTTAAACAGTTCAATTCTTAATTCAGCTAGCTGTCCTTTCCTTTAAAGTTTTGAGACCTTACCAAAAGGATTTGAATGGGTAAAAAGTGATTTGAATTTAAAACTTCCAATTTTATACCTTAAAAAAATGATTCTTTTGTTCCTGTAATATTTGAAGCACTTACTTTCCCCACCCATTTAGTAAATAGAAATCTTCGCAGCATTTTATTTTTCATTTAAAATAAGGAATGCAGGTACTATTAGACTGCTAAAGTAGCATCTTTTCATTGTAATGATGACTGGAACAGTGAGATATCATCAGACACTCGGTGTCACAGTGAAAGCAGCTTGAGAGTGGCCCCCTGTTTATAGGGAACGTGATTTGGCCACAGCGACAATTTTGAGGTGGGTTAAGTTTGTTACTGCTCCTTCCATGCCCACAGGTCTGAGGTTTTTCTGTTAATCATATAAAGATGGAGTCTTTGGTATTTCAAACATTTGAATGATAGTAAAGAGAAGTTTCCCTTAAAATGTAAAGGTGCTTCCTTTTGTTTTGTGGTCTGTATAAAAGGGACTATTTACAAGGTGGATTTTGCACAGAAGGTAAGTAGAGAGAGGAAGCAGGAGGAAGGGCAGAATTATGAGGAACGAGAAGAGGGTTTTAGGGGGAAAAATGAGGAGTCGGAGAAACTAAAAAAGAGGAACCTGCCTATGCTGGTAAATAAAGAGGTGACTCTTAAAGCAACAATACGCCAGAAGCAAAAAGGATGAGCCTACCTCTGAAGAGAATTTAAGAATCCAAAGGCTATGGAGTAGCAGAAATTAATGACTCTGGAGGATAGGGAGCTTGGAGTTAGCACCCTGAAGCAGGGAGTCTCCCAGTGTTGCCCGTGGACCACAGGACAAAGTCCCACCTGGGCGCAGGGCCAAGAAATCTGCATCTTTGGCTGTCACCCCTAGTGATTCTCATTGCCAAGGGTGAAGACCGTTGGAGACTGTGGCAGAGCCTGCAGACCACGGGTGGTGTGGTGACAGATTTTCAGGCTTCTAGACAAGTAAGTGCTATAAGTCTGAACGAGGAAAACCAAGCATCTCGTGACCTAACTAGAGATACACGTTTGAACCAGTCAACAGCCCTGCATGAAGAAAGGCTCGGTCATTCCTTTGAAGCATCTGTGTGTGTTGGCAGGCACTGGGCTGGGTAGGTAGAACGAAGAGAACTTCCAGAAACGGGAAAGGCAGTTTCCTTGCTTGCATGCTAGCAGCTAAGTAAACTCAAGCTCTTGTCCCCGTGTCTCTCAGCCACAGCTCAGCGGAGACTCAGCCATGCAGGTGTCAGGACTTTGTGACTCCTGTGGAGACCCTGGAAGTGTGCTCCGCAGACAAAGTCTTGGGGGTTATAGGTTCCTCAATATCACTGAGGACTCTGGGAGGGAATTAGAACTTGGGGTTCAGACACATACATGTCTGACAGACAAGGAGCAGAGAAGAAACGGATGGAAGCTGGGTTTCAGAGAGCGACAAAGGGGGTTCTCAGGGCAAGTGCAGGCAGGCAGCCGTGGCTTTTCCTGACTTCAATTCATTCTCATCTCCCTCACCCTTCTGTCCTGGCAGGATAGGACACAATTACACTCAGTAGTAGAATTGGTTCCTACGTGATCCAAGTCCCTACTGGGAGCACTCATGTGTTTAACATAAAAAGTAACTGTTTCAAGTTCCCTCATCCCATATTCTGTGGGAAATACAATGACGTTCCCAAGATATCTATGAATTTGGGGGACTTACACATCCATAGTCACTGTTCTTAACTTCTGGTTTCCCCTGAAATTTAGGTCACTTAGCCAGCTGGTGTGGTGTGCCTTCCACGGTGAGGTAATATCTCCTCTCACCACGTCACCTGACCACAGGCTAGACATGGTCTCCGTCGCTCAGCTCTCCTGCCCAAGGAGTTGGAGACAGCAGGCTTTGCTAAAGGCTTGCTTGAGGAAATGGAGGGAGGCTCTTATTGTAGCACAGCTCAGGAAGAAACTTCACATGAGATAGCAGACTATGTGCTGAATCTCTTCTTCCACATGTCTCAGAGCATTACCTGGGGATCTACTTTGCCCTCTGGCCCCTGCTTCCCACAATCTTGCATGGGGCCTCCTTCTCCCAACCTTCTCACTCCTGGCCCTCTCTTCAGAGGTGGCTGCTCGAGGGGAAATGTTCTCACCTGACATAGAGGTAAGTATTAGAGCCTAGTAAGCAGATGGCAAAGAGCCCCAGGTAAGAGTAGACCGGAGTGCAGCTCTGTGGGCCGTGGAGGTCTGAAAGATGTCCTCTTCTTCTGCACAAGGCGGACACTGTATCTGTAGCAGCATCACAGCTTCAGAGACCCGCGGCAGAGGCTGTCCAGGAGGAGAGCAACACTGGGGGCAGCGGGGACGCGGAGCTGCAGGTGGAGGCGCGAGCACCTGTGAGCTACTCCCTTCCTCCTCTGGGAGTGTTGAGACGGACCCAGGAAGGGGGATGATTGAGACCTAGTCACCGGCAGGCCGGAGTGTATTGATCCGGCAGGCACAGGGACCAACCAGCCTACAACTGACAGAATGATGGGGCCTGGAGACATCCAAGTGAGTCTATCGAGGAACAGAATGGGGCACCGTTCCTTGTGTGCTCGCATCCTCTGTCGACATTCAGAAATGATCCATTGTCTTTCTAACGTGCCAACCAAAATGAAACAAATCTACATGAAGGTCTGAGCCAGTGCCTCTTAAGTTTTAATGGGCACGGACGTCATCTGGGGACCTTGTTAAGACGCAGATTCTGATTCGGTAGGTCTGGGGTAGGGCTGGAGTCTTCATTTACAACAAGTAGGATGTCAGTATGTGATGTTGATGCTGCTGGTCCGTTGGCCACTCTTTGAGAAACAAGGTGTAAACAACTGATGTTTCCACTGGCTTTCTCCTGGCCTAAGCATTTGCAAATAATGACAAAAAATAGACGCTTGGAAGGGAAAAGACAATCAATTCTTAGCCCACAAGGCTGGGCGTGCATGGGGGATTGTAGGCTGTGTGGGAAAGCAGTGGGAAGAGGGTGCAGCAGCTGGCCTGAGACTTCTTCGTGGATGTCCTTACAAGGACACTTGTCCTCACTGGACCAGCCTAGGAACCAAGCATGTAAAGACCCTCCCCCAAAGCCTCTCCTTCTAAGGGCCTTGACCTCCAGTTGTCTCCTCATTGCCATTCCCTGGCCAGCCAGTGACTCTCTTTTATGAAGTGGCATGCTATGCCTTTGGCAGGGAGTTTTTAGATTCCACACTTGACCTTTCAGCTATAGAATGAAAGGCTTGCACCATTTTGGGGGGACTCCTTGGTTCCCCTACATCAGCTAGGAAAGCAGCCAACGTCACCATGTTTAACAGTGCTACGTTGCCCTTCTTTAACCGGGGCCCCTCCTAACAGCCCAGTAAACTACAGCAATGGATCACAGCCACGCTCTGCCTCGGGGTTATTGGCTGTAGCACGAGCTGCTGCGCAGCTGCACCGCGGCTCGGTGACATGCGCGGTGACATGCGCGTTTAATCCCCGCCAGCCTGTCAGTCCGCCATTCCAGCTCTTCTTTTATTCAACACTTTGCAAAGCAACTCCCCTAAGAGTTATAATTAGCAGTTTCAAAGCACATAAACAAAATTCAAGCCTCATAAGTCTATCCACCCAGCCTTGGGGAAACTGAAAGTCTCAGAGAAAACTTGTTTTTATTTATTTAAATTTTTTTTTAATGTTTTATTTATTTTTGAGAGAGAGAGAGAGAGAGAGACGGCGACACAGAATCCGAAGACAGACTCCAGGCTCTGAGCTGTCAGCACAGAGCCCAACGCAGGGCTCAAACCCACGAACTGTGAGATTAAGACCTGAGCCAAAGTCGGACGCTTAACCGACTGAGCCACCCAGGTACCCCAGGGAAAACTTGTTTTTAAGAAAGAGTTTGTAGGAAGAAAAAACAAAGGAGTAGTCTTGGATTGAAACCAAACTAGTTAAACAGAAAAGGAGGTAACCAGTGACCCAAAAAACAAAACAAAACAAAACTCCAAAACACCTGCTTATTTACTGAAGATTATAGTTAATAAGAAAATTTGGGGGGAGAGAGTGGCTTTCATGAGATGGGGAACTCAGCTTACAGGTTGGGTCTTTGGAGAAATCCCTCAGCAGTAAGTAGTTCTACATGCATCCAACAGTTAATCAATAAGAGTTCATTGAACACTAGCTACTTCCAAGACTGGGGACACAGGGAATGAGAGAGGTGCCCATGTGCCCCTGCGTCTGAGGAAGGGGAAAACACATAGGAAAATATGGAAGGTCACTAATGGCGAGTGCATAAATAAGTAGCTGATTTGGCATAGCGGGACTACCATCGTGGAATGTCACCTTAAGGTACTCACCTTCTAGCAAGGAAGCAAATTCATAGGACTTTAAATTGAGAGTCCAAGAAAAATATTCAGAGACATTTGAAATGCGAGTTAAGAAGATTCTTCCCTCTCTATTTCTGGTAGTGATAAAATAAGCTATTCTTTGTAAATTATTCCATAGCAACAATGCCATTTGCAAAACCAACCCTGTCCCCAATACTCTATACCAAATGCCAAATCATCTATTACAAAAGTGTTTTATGTACTTATTTCTAAAGATTTTATTTTTAAGTAATTTCTACACCCAACGTGGGACTCAAACTCACAACCCTAGGATCAAGAGTCTCATGCTCTCCCAACTGAGCCAGCCAGATGTCCCTACAAAGTGTCTTAGATGTAGAAAAAGCAACTATGATTACCTACTTGTTCCAGATTATTATTTCAATGCTAAGCAAGATCCCTGAACGGTGTACTGATGATATCCTGTGTTCGATCCTTTGGTGACTACCCTGCCCCATCCCCTCATCTGTTCCCACAGCCTCTATTTGAGGGCCTGGTGGTATTATTTCTGAGGTTGAAACAAATAACCTGAAGTCTGTGCATGGACATGGCAGTAAGAAGTAAAACCTTGATTCAACTGCTAGGTCTACATTGCTCCAAAACCCACTTTGTTCTACTACCCCTACTGCACCCGGGAAGTTGGGGTTCCCTGGAAAGTGAAGGGAACTTGCTGGCCCATATGTTGGGATCACATTTAACAGGGAACTAACAGCTCTGGGCTGCACACAGACAATTCTGAATGTGAGGCAAACAGAGCAGTGGCCTTACACCCAGACCTGGGTAGTGAGGAATCACACTTCGACAGACACATTTCTTAGGCTTACACAAAACAAAAAGAATATGGTAAAGAACAAATTAAGTGGGTGTCTTTAAGAAATTTGTCTTAAAAAGAAGAAAAAAAATCAACTTTCAGAATCATTCTTTAGCAACTCATGGACTATACCTCTGATTTCCCAAGAAATCACCACAACCTCTTTTTGTCTTTACCTTAAAAATGATAATACAGTCAACATTTGGAGTTTGACTCCTTAAAGATTTATTTTTAGGAGAGATTTAAAAGAACTGTGTGACACACCTGTGGCAATTAAGGATCCCAGAGTGGTCTTGTGTAAGTCCCTGGAGTGGGCACCCTGAGAGCTGGCTGTCTTCCAGTTCGGGTGACTATATTTAACCCTCCTAAAATTTCTCCCCTGCGACTGAGCCAAAGGCCACATTTTCATTTCCTGAGTGTGCATATGGGGTGACCCATTTCTTTGGAGGCCTTACCTTATGAAATTGGCTCTGTCATTGCTCCGTAGGGATTTTCAGAGTGCAAGTCATTCAATCCTGGAGACTCAGCCCAACCATCTATAGAACGGAGTGATTCATGGACACCTGCCATGAAAAATGTTTCATTACTGGAAATGACTCTGGAAGTCTGGAGTCCTTCATGTCATCAGTGTCTTCCAGCCACGGAGGATGGGAAATAACATGTGCGGATGGGATTTTTCCACCGAGTGTAGGACCGGGTGGAGCTGTCAAATTTAGACAAGGTTTAGCATGAGAGGCCGTGGGTTGGGAATGAGCCAGAGGGAGGCCCGGGGCAGAGAGAACTTAACCTGAGATAATGCCCAAGGCTCTGAGAAAGGGTCTGTACTTTCTATTCCTAACGCCGTACTGATCCTGCATCATGAGAATTTGCATCATGGCCAACTGTAGTTAACTGAAATCATTCTCATTAGTGGCAAGAAGGCTTTTTTTTTTTTAAACAAAGAATGCTAGTGTTTGAAAAGTTTTTATCTTGAAAATATTTGGCTTTAGGACCAAAAACAGAGGTGAAACTCAGTCTTATTAAAACATCTTCGGGGCGCCTGGGTGGCTCAGTCAGTTGAGTGTCTGCCTTCTGCTCAGGTCAGGGTCTCACAGTTGGTGAGTTCGAGCCCTACATCGGACTCTGTGCTGACAGCTCAGAGCCTGGGGCCTGTCTTCAGATTCTGTGTCTTCCTCTCTCTCTCTCTCTCTCTTAAAAATAAATAAACATTAAAAAAATTTTAAAAAAACATCTTCTTTGTTATATATTTGTTCATTTCTTTTGTGAGAGAAACAGTCACACATACACACACAAAACCATGTCAGCTTTGTGGAAACCACCTAAAAATCAGAGAGTTGTGGTGAATTTCCTAAGCATAGTTTTCCTTTCAGATGATGCTTTCCTCTTCCTCAAACTGTAAGGTGATGATATAAGCACAAGAACCAAGATCTATTTTTGGGTAAAGATTGCCTTTTAAGCAGCAAATTTATGCAAGTTTTCTTCTGTTAGTAGGGGCAAACCTCAAATGCACACACGCATGCACACACACACACACATACACACACACTCACTCACAACTGCTCATGAATCCTAAGGCATGAATATTCTTTGGTAGGTAACAAGTCTCATAAAATGTCAGCTGGGTCAGCACACCATTGAAGTATAACTATGAATGAACCTATCAAAAGTCCCACATCAGGGCCACAAAATCTGCTTTATATTTTTGTTTTTGTCATTCAAGAGTGTATTTTTCAAACTTACATCTCACAAGTGTTTTAGAGCATAATTACTCAAGATGATCTAGATGCTAGGCAAGATCACTTAATCATATTAGTTCCAATGACCTGTATCTTTTTAAAGTTATCAATCAATTAATTTCAAGAAAAGTTAAACAAAGACTTTAATAATTACTCTGGAAGTACATCAGGACATTAGTTTTACTTTCAGAATAATTGGAGACTGCAGCACATTTTCCATCTAACAGTGTCACTGTGAGTTCATCATGGAAAAGCTTTTTGGACAAAGGCTGGCTGCGCTTCTGTTCCTGAGGCAAGGCAGGCTGTCCCATGCAGAGGGATGCTCTTGAGGTGCTGCCTTTTGGTCATTCCCAAGATCACAAATGAAGTCCTTCCTCCTCAGAATCTTTGGGAAAGATGATGTTCAAGACCTGGATTCAGGAAGCCATTGTAATAGGCCAAAAGCAATTGCTTATGTAAATAAAGGCCTTAATAGATGGAATTAAAATAAATCATCCTCATCCTGTACTATCAGGCCAAAAGCCTGGTCTCTCCCTTAAAAGACAAGGTTGTGGCCTTCCTAGCTCTGTTACACGATTTCCGATGTTTATTTCAATGCTGATGAAATTTTCTAGAAGAGATTCAATCTCTGAGAGTCTTTTCTATCTTGTCTTCAACGGGGAAGACTCACTAGAACTGAAACTTATGTTTCCCCAATAGTTAATTTCCAAAGAAACAAATGAAGAAAAACAAATGACAGATTACCCCAAATGTTCACAAATATCTGAAAGAGCAGTCATCACCTCTGTCAGATGCTATGAGAGAACACCAGTGAGTCTTCCTAATCCCCGTGGGGCGATCTCTGCATTTATGGCCACCAGGTAGCTGAACATCAAACGTGTCCCCGGACTCTTTCTTCATGAACTGGTTCTTGTTGCTTCCTCTTTCTCATTTAAAAGTATCTCTATTCTCCCAGGTACTGGATTTGAAGTCAGATCTTTTGTCAGTCTTAGTCTACTCATAACTAATTGGGCAGATCTAAAAGGTCTGTAAGTTTCTTTGTGAATAGAAATAGATGGGATGTTCATAGGAAGTGTGGTAGAAGATGATGTGTGAACACCGACTCCAACTAAATTTGGAGCCAACCTCCATTCTCCCCTGTGCCTCAGCCGGCTTCCCGAATCTGCCCCATCTGGTCATTCTCACGGTCTCAGGACCAGGTCAGGCCTCTGTCATCTCATTCTAGAAATATGGTGACTGTTGGTCCTCACTGGCCTTTTTTATCTTCAATCCATCCATCACATTCCTGGTAGTACAGATAGAGGGGGGAAAAGTTATTTTCTTTCTACCCATTTTAGGTTTGTTGGCTGGGGCCCTGCAAAATGGACTGGCAAAAGACAGACGAACGAGAAAAACAAACAAGTTTATTTACAAATGCATTGTGCACACACATGGGTGCATTCAGTGGTGAGTAACTCAAAGGGGTGGTTAGCACTTGGACTTATATAGCTTAACAAAGAACAACAGGTTTTTTTGGAGAGGTGACAAGACAAAGGAAAAGGACTTTGAGCCGATAGGGGTGGCAAATTGGCCCAAATTCTGGGCCAATAAAGGTCTAGAGTTATCTTCAGTGATTAACTTCTGTCCTGTACAGAGAGGAAGGGGACATATTTACAAATTTATAGGCTGCTTTTAGGCAAATGGTGGGGGGGGGTGATAAGGAGCTATTTTTATACCTGCTTCTCCATTGTCTTCCACTCAAAATAATCCTTATGCCAAATGAGTATATTTTGGGTGGCATTTCCTACCACAATTCACATGCTAATACTTACATATGGTCATGCTATATCCTCTTGCTCAGAACTTTGAGTAACTCTTTATCATTCATATATAGAAAAAAATTATATCCCCTTAGTCTGCCATTGAACTTCCCCATCATCTGGCTTCAACCTAACTTTTGAAACATATTTTTTCATTATGTCCCCTCCAATTACACTGACTTTCTTATCATTTTCCAAATATATCATGCATTTTTATATTTTTTGTCTTTGTTCACACTCCTCTGTTATTGAATGCTTCTTTTCCCAATTAGGATATTGTCTGTTCTTGAAAACACAAGTCAAAAAATACCTCTGAGGAGTCAGCGCAGATACTTTCCCTCAAAATTAATTGCTCCCTGCCCTGCCTCCCCTTGGCATATTCTGTATCCCTGATGGCTCCAGACTTCCCCCACCCCACTGGGCTACTGGCGGAGATTCCACGCTGTTTGGGGACATAAACTGCCTCATTCATCGCTGTTTCCCTTCTTCACTCAAACATTCGGCAGAGAGCCTTGCAGAGCGTAAGTGCTCAGTAAACATGTTTAAGCAAATAGAAAAGGCAACAGCACAGAAATAAGAAAGAATAATAAATTGCACTTTTGTCTAATGCACTTAGAGTTAAATGAAAGCTCGAGAGACTTGGGAACGTTTTAGAAGTCACCAAGCCCGGGACAAACAGCTTGGAGTCACTTTCTCCAGGTTCTAAGCTCAACTGTCTTACCCTCATATAACTTCATGAATGTCAGGCTGGGATGTAGCCATTGACTGTGACAGTTAATTAAGTACAGGTGTCCTCAAAACCATCTGTAAAGAAGGTGGTCTTGGGCCTGCTGCACGCTCACTAATCCCCGGGGCTGTGGAGGAGCACAGTGTCATTTTAAGTCAGTTTGGCTAGCAGCGGCTTTGTTTAGACACCTGCTCCTCCTCAGTAACTGAAGGTAACTGATATCTGTGTGCTTGTACGTGCCCAGACAGGCTTCCAGTCCCAAACAGTCAACTAAAATTATCCTTCTTGAGGGATCTATTTGAATCTGACATTTGCTCATTTGTATTCTTCAACATGTAGTGTGGAAACCAAGAGACCACTCGCTTATTATTCTGGGAATAGACTGGCACATGCTTTCTCACCTGGGACACGTGGGCTTCAGTCTTGGGGTGCTTTCAGAACGCTGTGGGGGCCAGGCAATCATGCATTTTGGAGGAAGAGAGGAAAAGGCCAGAGGATGAAGATTTTTATCCTCCGCTTAGAATTCCTCAGGAAAAATGTTCACGCTTTTGCTTATGTTGTTTCTCCTGACTACAGTGCCCCCTTCCTACTCTATTAACCCTAATCTTACTGTCTTCTAAATTTCAGTCTGACATACTGCCTGTTTCCTGAGGCTTTTCCTGGTTTCTGCAGACCACGCTACTCTACTGTCTCTGAACCACTCCAGTGTTTCTGAGCAGCACTATACAATTTGCATTTTTTGACCTCTCGCTGTTTTAAAGATGTTAATTTGATCTTATCTACCAGAAGGCAAGCGTTTTTAGGGCTGACATTATGCATCTCTTTTGCCTCCCACTGTGGCCTCACTTGGCAAACACTTCTTGGAAGCCATTGAAATCAAGTAAAAGAATAAAATGTAATTGAAGCTTCAACCATGAGGGCAGTCTCATGACAATCCTGATTCCTAGAAGTCTTTTAGAAACAAAAAAGCAGACTGGATTGTTGCTTTAAAACATATCTCTTTAAACTTTAAAAATATTCTGACAAGGAATCTTACACCAAGGACAGCTTAGGTCCTTTGTGGCCAGGTCCTTACCCAGGATGAGCAAACTTCATAGAATCTTGATGGAAGGGACTTTAAGGAAGGCCTGGTTTCTCATCTTGTGAGTCACCTGGTGGACAGGAAAACAGCAGTACTGTTCAAAAGGACAGAATTAGCTCAGGGGCTTACTGGGAACAGAAGAGGTTAGAAGCTACAGTTTGCTCCATTGGGTGTTTAGCATCACTCTGAGAATTTTCTAGGCCATATTTTGAAAAACACAGGGTTTATAACTCTCTCTTTTGTCGGGTTTAGATTATGGTTCTATCTTTGAAAACTAAGAAATCTTTTGGGTGCCTGGGTGGCTCAGTCAGTTGAAAGTCTGTCTTTGGCTCAGGTCATGATCCTGTGGGGTTGTGGTTTCGAGCCCTGCTTCAGGCTCAGTGCTGACAGCTCAGAGCCTGGAGCCTGCTTTAGATTCTGTGATTCCCTTTGCCTCTCCCTCCCCTGCTCTCTCTCTCTCTCTCTCTCTCTCTCTCTCTTTCTCAAAAATAAATAAACATTAAAAAAGAAAAGAAATCTCTTACTGTTTATCTGTAGCATTTTATTAAAGCTATAATGGTTTTAATATTGCTCAGAATTTCTTCCTCATGTAGAAAGCAGGAATCCATAGCTTTCCTAAGAAAGCAGACATTGCACATTTGCTGTAACAAGGCACTGAGCATTTTGATTATTAATTCCATAGAGATAAACTGAAGGGATATGATTGGAGTAATTCAAATGCTATTCAGTAAAAATAGCTGTAAGGCGTAATAGAAAACCGTTGAGAATGGGTGTGAGAGAAACTTTGGAACAGCAAAGAAATTAAATTTAGTAGATTTACTTTATCAGGGAAGAAGGATGATAAAAAGAGTCACTGGCAGTTACGGAGAAAAAAGACTTCTCGTTCTCTCAAAACCAACTAGGCGTTTTAAGTGATATTGTACCATAGTTAAATGTGGTATGGTGAGGTGATAATAATATCACCAAGACTTTTTGTTTAAGAGGAAGGAAGACTTCTAATTGGCATAAAGAATGTTTTCATTCTTTAATTCCTTAATTCATTCAAGAACTATTTATTGAGCATCAATGATGTGTCAGGCACAATGGCTAAAGGAATGAATAAAACAGTCAGTCCTTGCCCCTGCATTGGAGTAGGGTGGCAGACAATATTCAAAGAAAAGCAAAATATACCCTCTGCTAGATAGCAGTAGGGACTAAGGAGAATAAGAACTCAGGCAAGGGGATAGTGGGGAGTGCAGAGGGTTGCAATTTTAGATTAAATGGCTAGGAAAGGCCTCACTGAAAAAACTGTCCCTGAGGAAAGGCCTGAAGGGAGTGAGGAGTGAGAGCCGGGCAGTTGTCCTGGGAAGAACCTTTGGCAGAAGGCCAGCTGTGAGAACACCTCGAGGCAGAGCCAGCACTGGTTCTTGGGGGACGGCAGGCCAACAGGCTGCCGTGGCCAGAGCAGGGGTGCGGAGGCCTCGCAGGAGAGGCTGGAGGGCAGGCAGAAGGTTGAAGAGATCACTTCAAGCAGTGAAGGATTTGACTTTCGGGAGCTTTCACGGAGAAGAGGCGGGGTTTGACTTACGGTCGCACTGGCCACTGTGTTGAACACAGACTGAAGGGGGACGTGACCATCTGCTTGGGCTGCCATAACCCAGGACCGCACGCTGACTGGCCCCACACAGGAAGGTATTTTCTCTCAGTTCTGGAAACTAGAAGTCTGAAACTAAGACTGACCGCAGGTTTGGTTTCTTCAGAGGGCCATGAGGAAAGGATTTGTTTGAAGTCTCTCTTAGTTCATTTTGGCGTATAATAAAGGTCATATTACTTGTTATTTTAGGTAGTATTAAAAAATACAAATTGTTATATGATCATCTCAATAGATGCAGAAAAAGCACTTGAAAAAAATTCAACATCTGTTTAAGGTAAAAAAAAAATACCTCTCAACAAAGTGGGAATAGAGGGAACACACCTCAACATAATAAAGGCCCGATAAGACAAACTCACAGCTAACATTGTACTTGATGCTGAAAAGCTGAAAGCTTTTCCGCTAAGATCTGGAACAAGACAAAGAGGTCCACTCTCACCACTTTTATTCACCATGGTACTGGAAGTTCTGGTCACACCAGCCAGACAAGAAGAAGAAATAAAGCACATCCAAACTGGTAAGAAAGAATTAAAACCGTTACTATTTCCAGATGGCATGAGACTATATAGAGAAAATTTTTAAAAGTCCACCAGAAATAATGAGAACTAATAAATAAGTAAAGTTGTAAGATACTAAATTAATATACAGAAATCTATTTGGTTTCTATCCACTAATAAACTATCAGAAAAAGAAATTAACAAGATAGTCTCATTGACAGTTGCATCAAAAAGAATAAAATACCTAGGAATAAATCTAACCAGTGAGATGAAAGACCTGTACTCTGAAAATTATGAGATATTGATGAAAGAAATGGAAGAAGACACACATAAATAGAAAGACGTGCCATGTTCATGGTTGGAAGAATTAATATTGTTAAGATGTCCACACTACCAAAACCAATCTAAAGGTTCAGTGCATGTTCCGTGGTGACGATGGTAACTATAGACTTACGGTGATCATCGCATGATGTATATGAAGGTCAGATCATGCTGGTGGACACCTGACACGAATATAAGACTGTATGTCAACTATACCTGAGTAAAAAAGTTAGAAATGAAATATCTCTTTAAAAATGATATAGGCAATAAGGAAAAGAAATTCTATTACATATGAAAAAGGAGGAGGAAAGTAAAGTGGGCAAGAAGGTACAAGAAAGACAGCCTTAGAACAGAGGTCCCAAACTGGAGCCCTAAGAACAAAGGACCAAAATGATTGCCATCATTGAAAAATTAGGAACTATAATTTAAAAGTATAACTTTCTGGGGCACCTGGTTGACTCAGTTGGTTAAGCATCAGGCTTCGGTTCAGGTCATGATCTCATGGTTTGTGAGTTCGAGCCCCACGTCGGGCTCTGTGCTGACAGCTCAGAGGCTGGAGCCTGTTTCAGATTCTGTATCTCCCTCTCTCTCTGACCCTCCCTTGCTTGCACTGTCTCTCTCTCTCTGTCTCAAAAATAAATAAAAAAACATTAATAAAAAAAATTTCTTAAGTATAAATTTCCATCTTGTCTTAAAAAATCTGATGATCTGGAACATGCGATGGCATTCCCCCATGAAAATGTTACACTAGGGCTCCAAGCCCCCAGCCCTCAGCCAGCTGGTCTCCATCACTCTTAGATGTGGGGCTTGCCTACTTTGTTTTGTGTGTGGACGCAGCCTCACAATCAGTTCTACCCATGTGCCCTTGTGGGTATTAATGTCTAGGATCAGTCACGGCTTCCAGTGGCTTACACCATTGTGTACCCGACACATGGTTTGTCTTGCTCCGTTTTGTTACCTGTTTGTGTCCTGCAGGTATTTGAATTTAACTCAGAATATAGAAATTCCTGAGGAGTAGGATTGAAAGCATAAGAATAACAGATTTTCCAACAGAAGTTGGAGCCAAGATCCCTGTGTGGTAATGAGGAAAGGCAATGGTCTTTAAAGTCAGAGAAACCATCTTTACTATATGATTTGGGGGAATTTATTTAACCTTCTTAGGCCTCAGTTTCCTCATCTGTAGATGGAGATAAACAGTACCACCCTCTAAGTTTCTAAGATAATGCATGAAAACAGACGATGGGTCAAAGCAAGCCTTCAGTGCATTGTAGATACAATTATTCTCTAACATCTCATTTCTCAATTTTAAAGGCCCCACATGCCTCACAGCTGACTTGTGAAGTTTAAATAAACATTTGAAACAGCATCTCCTCTTTCCTTGCTCAAGAACCAATCACTATATATTAGTTTCCCTTCTTCTAAAACAAATATAAAAGAGAATTTGATTTTAGGGTATAATATTTGCCTTGATTATGATATAACAGGATTTAACTATGTTGCAGCAATCAAACATGATCAGAAATAATAAACAAGTGAAAGGAAACTGAATATTTAGAATCAACTTGCATGAACAGAGGATCAAAAAGCACAGCAGTAAACAGTAAGGAATATTCTTCCAAAAAGAGTAACCACCAGGAGAACTTGTGGCATTTATGTGTCTTAGACGAACAGAGATTATGAGAGATGTTGTACTTCCTTTTCTGATCCTAGTATGCTAGTAGAAAAAATTACATTCTCAAAAAAAATGGTAATTTGGGCAAAAGGAATAGGAGATGACAAAAATAGTATAAGTTAAGAAAAAAATGTTGGAAAGAGAAGATACAAAAATATGAATGGTGGTTTAACAAAATACCAGAGGATGGGTTCTGGATTCTGGAGTTGGAATATCAGCTTCATCACTTATTAGATGTGTGGCCTTAAGCAAGCTACTTGACTCTGCTGTGCTTCAGTTTCTTCCTTCTTCTGTGCCTTATTTCTTTACAATGGTTATATGGGGGAACCTGAGTGGCTCAGTCAATTAAACATCCGATTCTTGATCTCACCTCAGGTCATGATCTCATGGCCATGAGATCCAGCCCCGCATCAGGCTCCATGCTGACAGTATGGAGCCTGCTTGGGATCCTCTCTCTCCCTCTCTCTCTCTGCCCCTTCCTTACTTGTGCTCTCTAAATAAATAAGTAAATAGATAAACATTATTTTAAAAAGGTTATAAAGATAGTAGCTATCTCATTAAAAGGTTGTGTAAATGAGTTAGCTTAATATATGTAAAGTGCTTAGAACAGTGCCTGAAACATTATAAGTACTACATAAATGTAAGCATTCATTATTTTATGAGGCAAGATCAATGTAGAAAATGCTGATTGATTTTTCCAAATATCAGAGACTGGGGGTATATGTTATAAATATGTCAAAATTCTCTCAAGTAAAAGATGCAATAGTGACGCTGATGGAAAAAGTTCTAAAAACAAATGTTTTCCCCACTCCCAACCACAGAAGTAAAAAAATAAAAAATAAAAAATAATAACATTTAAAGAGCAAGTCAAAGATAACTGTGGGAACATAATCAAGCTGTTAAGAAAAGCAAATAGTCAAGAAAAAGTAGTCTCCTATGGAAAATTTCAGTGACTTATTTTGCCTGTAAGTCGTACTAGTGATGGTGGTGTTAGGGGAGGGACACTGACTGGGAAACTTTGGATAAGAAAGTTATAGTATTTTGTGATTTTTAAAAATATATGTAAGTAATCCATGTCTATTATATAGAAATTAAAAAATACTCATAAGATGCAATAAAAATACCAACAACAAAATCACCTCTAATCCTACTGTGCAGGCAGACTAATGGCCATCACAGACGTCTGCCCCCCCCATCCTGGAACCTGTGACTATGTCAGATTACATGGCAAAGGGGAATTACAGGTGCAGATGGAATTAAGTTTGCTAATCAGTTGGCCTGGAGGTAGGAAGAATCTTATCTTTTATTCTCATAGGCCCAATGTAATCATAAAGGTCCTTAAAAAGTAGAAAAGGAAGTCCAAAGACAAAACCAGAGACATGGCTGGCAGTAGGCCCAGCCCTATGTGCTGTCTTTGAAGAAGGAGAAAGGGGCTGTCAGCCAAGGGCTGCTGGTGGTCTCTAGAAGCTGGGAAGGGCATGGAATTGCATTCTCCTCTGAAGCCTCCAGAAAGGAATATAGCCCTTCTGACATCTTGGCATTAGCCCAATGAGACTCATTTTGGACTTCTGAACTATGGAACTGTACGATGATGAATTTGTATTTTCAAATCATTGTGTGTGGTAACTTGTTACAACAGACATAGAAAACCACTACATATTTGTTAACATGTTAAGACATATTTTTGTGTGTACTTATATCTTTTACATAGCTAAAATTTTGAAAGTGGAGTTCTTTAAGGGGCTGCCTTGGAAACAGGAAAAGTAAAGACAAAAGGGAAATAACACAGGTTGGAGTTTAATTAACAGTCAAAAATGAAAGCAGCCAGAGTCATAATAGTTGACACCTGAAAATGGCCTGAGCCAGCCATGGTCTACATAAGAAAATGCTGTAAATGGTGCCCACAGGCCAGGCAACAGGGCCACCAGGATAACCCCAGTCTTCAGATTCACATTTGCTGAATCAGTTGCTCATAAATTGGTTGGGTCATGCCAATGTGCCAACTTGCAAAACAGCCACTCTAAAAGTGACTGGATATGGCTGAGGCTAAAGATGGAAGAATCATCTTATACAGTATGATACTTTCTCCCTCCAGTTTACCATCCCTGTGGCCCACCTGCTCGACCAGGTGCCATTTCTACCCCTGGGTCTATGTGCGCCAATGCCTAAGCATGATGAAGTTCTTTCCTTCTTTGCTTCAATTCCCTTTTGGGTCTCTCAGTCCACTTGACTTTAGCATGAGCACCAGACTGTAGGATTCCATCTCTGATCTCAGTCTGGTTGTTATGCAGATATCATGGTCCCTTCTTTGGTGTCTTCTTCTTCTTTCTCTTTTTTAAATCTTTCCTTAAGTCTGGACACTCCTTTCTGCTACTGCACCATTTTTAATGCCAGGTTCTGACAGATTCAAATAGTAACTACAGCATCTCTTTAATTTGCCTTTTGGACAATGAACTTTTAGGTCCCTTTTCACACAGGATCTAGAATCTCATGGGATGAGACATGATATAAGAATGCAGTGGTATAAGAACGAGGCGGTCAATTTTATTTAAGCTAAGTGAAATTAGACATTGGAAGCTACTAATATTTTAAACACTGTTCTAAGAAGTTTTGAAGTGAACGTTCTGCAAATCTGCCAAGAACAGCACAGGGCACAGCACTGATGGTATGGAAGTACAGATAGGCAGCAGAGAAATAAGAAATGAGCCAAAGGAGGAGTGCGGGGAAATATTTATTATGTTCAGGAGTATAGAAAAAACCTGATCAAACAAATGTAATTCTTTCCTTAAGATCATCCATGGTGTAATGGGCTGGAGAAGATGCTGATAATATGACCTTCATTCTTCCTTGTGCTCAGCAGGTGGGAAAGCCTATCCAGTGACCAGCAAAGAGAGGAGAAAGAAGGGTCTCAGAAAATGTCCTTAAAAGACAAGCTTGTGAAGGTTAAATGGTGATTAGAAGATGTGACCAGTGCTCAGTGATAACTTAAAAAGCTGACATCCCTCTGGCAGTAGATTTTAAAAAGTACAACAAAGAGACAGTGCAGAAATAGCTAATTGTTGAGTATTTAAGACCTGCCTACACTTAGGACCTGTAAAACACTCAACACACGTGTAATTTTATTTAACGTACCTATTTAAGCAACGTTATGATTGATATTGGGGTAGACAGTTCTAACAATAGAATATGGCAAAGGTGATGGTATGCCACTAACCAATCCCCTGACTGGGTTACAATATGTGGCAAAGGTGTTATTATGTTACATTATCTAAGACTCCCATTTGGCACACTGGAGCTAGAAACACTACTTTCAGGCTTAAAGAAAAAAGTGTGTCAAGGAACTTCAGAGGACCTTTTGTACCTGAGTGCATCCCCAGCCGATAGCCAGGGAGAAGCTGGGGTCCTCAGTCCTGCTCCTGCAAGAAAAAGAATCCTTCCAACAAACTAAGGAAGTTTAGAAGCAGATTCTTCCCCATTTGAGCCTCCAGATGAAAACACAGTTTAGCTGATGCCTGGACTGCAGCCTGGTGAGAGAGACCCTGAATGGAGGACTTGGCTCAGTTGTACTTGGACTCCTGACCCACAAGAGCTGTGGCCAATAGTGTGTGTTGTTTTAAGCCACTAAGGTTATGGTAATTTAGTATATGGAACTAGGAAGTTAATACAGATGTGTTGTCCTTCATCCTGCCCATGAAGAAAATGAAATCTAGAAGCTCATCACATGTTCGAGCTCTCATTACTAGAAAGTGGTCAGGTTGGTGTGTCTCCTGCATTGCTGCGTGTTCACACGTTGTGCTGACTGCCTCCCCAAAGCTAGGAGTTCAGATGACAAAGGTGCTTCAGTCTGTTCAAGAGGACAGAGTGGAGGAGAGTTTAGAGAATCTTGATGTGTCATTCAGAGAGGATGAAGGCAACTGGAGAAAAACAGAAACAAATGTTAAAATGTGGAAAAAATATCTTGGGGGGAAGAAAGGACTAGATCAGAAAGTCTTCAGAAAACAGGATAAAATAAGTCACATGGTCCCTGGTGCCAAAGCTCTTTTCAACTGGCCACGTTTGGCTGGGTCAGCAGGACAGCAATGTATAGAGGGGAACTTCTTTGACACTGAGGTAGAGGACAGTACAGTGTATGTTTCCATGCATGGGCCACCAGAGGATAGAGCTCTTTTATTTCTAAGACAAGAGATGACAACAAAAAAAGCAAGTTTTCCAAGTTCTCAAAAAAGTTGCAGGAAGTGTGTGTTAATCTAGTTTTGCTAACACAAGAAAGCACCTCTGTAAAAGGATGCTGTAGTGACACTTCACTAGAGGAGCCTTTCTTGATCACTCTAAGTAGGTCCTAGCTCTTTTTTTTTAATGTTTATTAATTTTTGAGAAAGCGCAAGTGAGAGAGGGATGGGGGGGGACAGAGAATCCAAAGCAGACTCTGCACTGACAGTAGCAGCACTGATGAGGGGCTTCAACTCACAAACCTGGAGATCATGACCTGAGCTGAAGTTGGCCACTCAACAGACTGAGACACCCAGGTGCCCTAAGTCCTAGTTCTTTCGTTCTCCTCAGTGGTCCTTATTTATTTCCTTTCTGTCACTTCAAACTATTTGTTAACTTTTTTAAAGCTCCATGAGAACTAAGACGATGTCTGTTTATGTGTAGAGATAACACACCTGTGCCTAAACACATCCTAGAAGTTCAAAACACATAGTATTTGTGAGATGAATGGAGGAAAAGAAATCGACACACCTGTTTCATATAATATAAAAAAAAAATAAGAGAGCTCTTTAGAAAGGAGCGGACTTGAGAATGAAGGAAATAGATGGGCTCAGACAGCAGCAAGGCATGGAAAACTGACAGAGCCCCCTGCTGGCCATGGACAATAAAGCAGGCAGGGCCAAGAGCAAACTTCTGACCAAAGATGGAGGACCCTGGAGGAAAGACAATAATAATGCTGGGTCTTTGAATTCTCTGAATAAAAATTGGTTAGGTATGGGCTAATTGAAGGGGGAAAGGAAGCTCACAAAATTGCAGTAGAAATGTGTACGTCGGAGACATGTAAGGATCCAGAAGAAGAGCCAATTAGAAAGACGGGACACGTTCTTAAAAGAGAAGACTCTAATAGTTGAAAGGAAAATAATGAAAACTTGGGGACACTGCAGTTGTAGAAAATGGCCGTCATATGCTTATTAAAAAGTTCTTGGTAATTGGAAGCATACAGACACTGTAGTTGCATGATTTTTTGGTATTCCAATTCACATATTTAAATACATATTTTAATATAAATCTGTAAAATGATGTGCATAGAATAACTTCAAAAGCATTATATAAATGTAAGTGTTTTTTTTTCTTTTGGATCGCAGCTGTGAGGAAAATCGATCACTAATGTGAGTGTCGCCCTGGGGACAAAGCGCCCTTGACTGCTGAGCCTTTAGGTATGGGATTCTTTTTCTCACAGAAATACTCTAAGTGATGCAACAAAATGTTTAGGAGAGGAGATTTTCTGTAGAAGCAAGATAGAGTAAAATAAAATGCCAGTTGTCGTCATTTTTTTCCCCTGAATCTTGGTTCTAGTAATATTTTCCTTTTTTCCTTCTGTATCGACTTTTATAACTTAGTGTTCAGTTCTTTCCTGGATGTACTCCACCAGTATTCAAGAAAGAGTTAATATTTATGAAACTATTAAAATAGTTGTTGGCAATAGGGAGCACCTATATAAATATTTAATAAATAGATGCACGACACTAAAATATCCTCGGTCAAGATAAGAATTTAGAATCATATTTCTTTTCTTCATTTTACTTGAGGTCAACATGGCTAACGATAAGACTTGGAACTAAGGAAGTTCCAAAACCAGGGGAGGTAATTATGTGAAGAAGGTGGGTAAGCTTGTAAACAAAAGAGTTAACTTGTCTCATTTTCTTATAAAACCTTCTTTATTTGATCCTTCACACTTCTCTTCCCCACCTCATGTGTTGAGACAAAGTCTTAACTAAACCCAGTGGGAATTTTATGCTGATACTCTTAAACATTGTAGTTCTTATTTATCTATCAAAATGACCTTTCCCTTTTCATGAGTGGCCGATCATTTTTCCCTTGTCATTCTTAAAAGAAACATGACAAATAAGTGTTTATTATTCATGCCTCTATATTCATTTTATTGCTCTAGAAAAACAGGATCTGGATTGGAGAAAATGGAGGCTCTTCGATATTGCTTTGTCATCAGGAGATGAACCAAGGTCAAGTCTCTTCACCGCCAGACCTCTGACTACATTAAAGTCCTTCTGGAGAGCCGTGGGAAAAATTTCCCTTCCCAGTTGGTGCTGTCTGAACTGCATTTAGAACTCTGACATGTGTGCCTCCTGCCTTGTGTTTCTTCTCTCTGCCCAAGTATGGGAGCTGGACTCCAGCGAGGGGGGGGGGGGAGGACCCAGAGGCAGGAGGACATAGCCCGCACCTGCGGGAACGGCTGGTCCCTGCTTCCATCCTGGTCCCTCCCACCTCCCGTCCACCTGTCCACCTCTGCAGCTACAGCACCTTTATGCACCAACTCCTTTCTGGTCCCACTTACACGGCGTCTGCTGACGAGAGCCATGGGGAAAAGGAGTGAGATAAGGGAAGGGGAAGGAGCTACAAGTGGGGGGACGTTGGGGGCGTGGGGGGAGGCGTGGGGGGGCATGTAATGAGGTTGTGTGCAGTGTGACCGGGACCAGCAGGTGTGACACCTCTGTGAACCACCATACTGACTCCACCTTGGAGAACTAATCCGAGTTTCTTCCTGTAGGAAAGAAGATACGCGTCGTCACGTTTTAACATAAAATGTTTTGGAAGAATTAAATTCATCAAATTAAACAAGAAAAAGTAGTAACAGAATAACTAGCAATATAGACAAAGGGAGTTTATTTCTAAGATAATAGCAACAAAGAAATACTAAAAACTGTATTTTGCTCCACGGTGAAAAGAGGTTCAGTGAACCTCTTAGTTTGCTGTTCTTATGAAAATTATTGTAGGTGGGCAATGCATCCAGTTCGTTCTTTGGCAAATTAATTGCTAATTCTGCCTTTTTTTTTTTTTTAAGAAGGACAGTGGGGGCTGGATCCCAAGATGAGTTCTAGCCTGAACAGCTTGTCAGATGTTTTTAAATTCTCTGGACTTTAGCTTTCTCATTTGAGAACTAATGGGTTTAGTCTAGATGAGAGGTCAGTAAAGTTTCTTCTGTAAAGTGTCAGAGAGTAAATATTTTAGGCTCTGTGGTAGACACAGCATGACTGCAGACAGACAATAAGAAATAGAAGGCGTGTAGCTGCGTTCCAATATAGCTTGATTTACAAAAGCAGGCAGTGGGCTGGGTGTGGCCCGTGAGACACAGTTTTCCGACCCCTAATCCAGATCAATCACTTTCTAAGTGTTCCTCAGAGATCTCTGGGGGCTGTCTCAAGGGAAAGAGGAGGAGTAGAGAGTATGAGCAAGTAGAGTCCCCATTTCAACCAGAGCGACTCTTTTTCATATTTACAAGTAAGATTTTTTTGATGTTTATTTATTTTTGAGAGAGAAAGAGGCAGAGCACGGGCAGGGGAGGAGCAGAGAGAGACAGAGACAGAATCCGAAGCAGGATCCAGGCTCTAAGCTGTCAGCACAGAGCCTGGCAAAGGGGCTCGAATCTGCCAACCGGGAGACCATGACCTGAGCAAAAATGGGACACTTAACCGACTGAGCCACCCAGGCACCCCACAAATAAGATTATTTTTAAAGTTTCTTCATCTGAAAAGTATGTTAAAAAAAAATCAGCTCTTTAAAGTTCCCCTGAGGGGCGTCTGTGTGGCTCAGTCAGTTGGGCATCTGACTTCAGCTCAGGTCATGATCTCACAGTGAGTTCGACCCCCACATCAGGCTCTGTGCTGACAGCTTGGAATCTGGAGCCTGTTTCAGATTCTGTGTCTCCCTCTCTCTCTGCCTTTCCTTTGCTCATGCTCATGCTCTGTTTCTCTCAAAAATAAATAAATATTTTAAAAAATTTTTAAATAAAAAAATAAAGTTCCCTCTAAAATTGTGTGCCTGTAAGTAGTGTCAGCCACTCTTGTGCTTTGGACCTCTCATTCCCGCCCTGCTGATAATCTGATTGTCCCCTGATTTCTTGTTCCAGTTCAGAGTCCTCCCTGGATTAGCCTCCTATATTCACTTTCCTTCCAGATAACTCTCTCTGTTGGAATGTTCCACAGGCACCTCCTAATCTGTACATCCAAAATGTAACTCATTATGTTCACCCCAGTCGGGCTTCTTTTCTCTTTCTTCATTTGAGTTAATGGCTCCACATTCCCTGTGGTGACACAAACCAGAAAACTGAGCCTTTCTTCTCTCTTCTACTGCACTGAAAACCTGACAGATTTTATCCTGTGATTATCTGTTCCAACTGTACTATGCATGAGTACCTCGGTCTTAGTTCAGGCCTCCGCTACCTCTCATCGGGGCTATTAACTGATGAGAGAAAACGAGAGGGAGAAATGAGTTAAGAGTAAACTGTTTTGGGCCACGCTTTTCTTCTGTGACATAGATCTGTGCTTTAGACAGAAACTCACCTCATTAACATTCTTCATTAGTTTCTACCCTGTGCAAGATAAAGCATATGTTTTTCAACCTGGAGTTGATACAAAGTGGTCTGTACCTGACCCTCACTGATAGGTGGAACCATACAAAACTGCCATGTCTATAGGTCAAAATGGTTGACTCTAGGGATGTGTTACAGTTCACCTAAAACTCTGACCTGACCTACTGTCATTTCCTCCCTCACGCTTCACACAGAAGGGTAAATTCCTTCGCTGGGATGCACATGTCTATCTTCCCCACTGGCCTGATCAATTCACGCACAACTTTCACATCTTAGTTCTGGTGGACATTTTGTCCTGATCTTCTCCAAATGAAAGACTGGTAAAAGGTTCCCTCTCCATGTTTCCATAGCAACCTGCGCAAAGGCCAATGAGAACACTTAAGCAGCAGGTTGAAATGATCCATTCGCGCTGCAGTCTTCCCCAGGAGGCCTTCAGGTCTTTGAGGGCACCTTTGTTTCCCTTCTGCCTGGCATGACTCACTCTGTTTGTTGAACTGAATGGAATGGAACAGGACTAGCAATTTCTTAACAAATGCTGATCACTAATAAATTACACTGACTTCGGATTTCATGGTTGTGTTTGAGTTTCAGAAGTGTTTGGGGATTTGAACCTGACTTGTGTTTTCATTTGCTAATAAATGTGATTTGAGGCATGAGGCACTAATTAAATGAACAGATAGCTTTGAGAATTGGAGGATAGAAAAAACCAAAACCTAGTACTTTTATACACAATATTTATATCACAATACGTGTTCTGAAGAAAGGATTTCTGGAGTTCTATTGTGGGAGAAAAGCATTCTTATAGTATAAATAATGGAAACTTTCATTTCCATGTTCTCTGAATGTGCAAATTGCTTTTTTTCTGTATCTCCTCTTTACATACAGGTCTGCGTTAATGAAGATGTGATATTTCAGGTCCCCTCTTTTAAAAATACATACTGAGAAGATTGTAGGCAAATAGCAATATTAGTTTAGATCAAAAATAATTCTCAATCATAATTATAGCATCTCAGCTGTGGACCTATATGCAGTGTGGGAACAGACATATATATTGGGCTGTTGGCAGAGGTAAGCAAAATTATTCATGCTAGGATAGAATGTTCCCAAATAAAGCTCTCCTGCCTGGTGGAGACGTAGACAACAAAGCAGACGGCAGTCACATCTGCTAATTGGTCACATAGTTATGTTGAGCTCCCAGAGAAGAGCGCTCAAGGAAGAAGGCTGTAATTCAGCAGTATGTTCATTGTGGGGTCCGGGATCTGTGACTCCATAGGCCAGAAAGAAAGCTCCCCAGATTTGAAGAAGTGGAGAGAAACAACAAAAGAATAGCAGATTTAAACAAGGGGCAAATATAGAACTCTTCTCCCAGGGGCTGTGCCTGAAGGGGGGCTCGCACGGATAAAACCTCACTGTGGCATCCTTACCTTTTCTGGAAATGCCAGGCCCAAGCATTAAGCCATCTTGCTCCCATAAGTGTCACAAACTGTGTCCCTAGCACAGCACCAGGCATAGCAACCAGTAAAGGTTTTTCAATAGTTAAAAGTCTCTTGCACAGGAAGACAAGGGAATGAAGACCAGGATGGGAGAAAGAGGCCCTGTGCAGAAACCCCAGCAGAACATTCAGGACACAACATATCCTGTATTCAGAGAGGACTTCATGTTGTGGATATTGAAGCCACATGTGTGGAGGATGTGTTCGGGATTTCACGGATCTTACCGTGATCAGTGTAAAATCTAACTATAGTGAGTGCCGTTTTTCTCCTCTTCTTCCTTTTCTTCCTCTCTTGTTTCAGAATTGTGCGGTTCAGCAGAGGAAGCAAGATGACCTTATTAAACTCATGCATAGACTCTGAATTTACTACCACATCTGGTTCCATATCCATAAGGAACTCATATATATCCGCATTTTCCTTTTGCTTTCTCTTGGAATTTCTTAAGTGTCTGGTTTATCTCCTAGCTTCTTTTGTGGCTCTCCCTCATCATTCTCGCGATGATCCCAAATGGCTTCTTCTAGGCCTGGACCATAGCTTTTCTTTTTAGTTGTTTTTTTTATATTCTGTGCTTTTTCTAATGATGGTGGTAGTAATGATGATGATGACGATGGTAACAATGATGATGATGTGTTTAGCCACTGTTTCCTGAACAAATGCCCCCTCCCATTGCTCTGAAGAGTTTACATATATCATTTACTCATTATCTGATTTTTATTCTCTGTATAATTCATTGAGTTGGGTATTATCTCTATCTTTTATTTTTTCTTTTCTGTTCTTTAAAAGAGAGAAAGAGAGAGAGAGAGAGAGAGAGAGAGAGAGCATAAACGTGGGAGGCACAGAGGGAGAGAGAAAATCTTAAGCAGGCTACATGCTCATCATGGAGTCCGATGCAGGGTTTGATCTCACAACCATGAGATCATGGCATGAGCTGAAATCAGGAGTTGGACACTTAACCAATGGAGCCACCCAGGTGCCCCATGCCCCATCTTTTAGATGAATAAATGGTTGGCAAGAGAAAGGTTTGGTCACTTCTGGCTGTCACATAGTCACCAACTAGCAAAGCTGCACTTAACTTGTGTTTTCTTTGACCTCAAAGATCCAGTTCCTTCTTGTTGACAGCTTTTGTTCCAAGTAGTGTACATGGTTCTCCACTGTCACCTCTTTCAGTTCCTTTACTTCTGAGTTGGCTCCTTGACTTTTCTTTCAAAGTATCTTACATATTTCATTTAGTATTTTTGTATGACTATTTTCAAATTTGCCTTTCTGTCCCAACATTCATGGCACACCACTACCTAGCATTTTCAGAGAATGTTCTCAGAATATTTTTTAGAGCTTTATTGAAAGACAAAGCATCTGATCATTTTTCTCAGACCTTCACTAACTGAAATGTTTTCTATAATTCTGAAAGCCCATGTAACTTGTCCTCTTCTGAATTATAATTATATAATTGTTATGCCAGATTTCAATCTTTTCCATAACAATGTACCAGAAAAATATAAATATTAGGTCTTTGCATTTTCTTGACCTGACTTACCCTATATCGTCTGAAGAAATTCATTTGATACCTCTGACTAATTCATTATGGAAGTTTTCAAATTGTTGCAATTGTTTATCAAGGGAGATAAAGAGTTAATATTCCTCTTCTGACACCTAAAACATAATTTGCAATAACAATTCTAAAAGGCAGTCATTTTAGAAAGAGAAAATTATAACATTTCAATGTCCTCACCTTTAGCATATCATGAATCAGGCCTGGTATACCTCTTCATAAAGATTTATTTAAGGAAAGTGCTGATCTGACAGAAAAAAAGAGAGGAAAGACCTCATTCTTCTGGGGATAGGCTGTGAAAGAAGGGAGATACAGAAGGTGACAGTGGAGGAACCACCTAGAGGGATCCTTCTTGCCTGAACATGCTGGAGAAAGGGTCCAGGTGCTAAGAGAAGCCAGATTTGTGACCACTTCCAGGAAGATTCAGAGAGATAGTGGAGAGGTACCAGCAGGAGTGAGCTTAAGAGATTATACCCTTGGTTTAAAATAGTCAAGGGGCACCTGGGTGGCTCAGCCAGTTAAGCGTCCCACTTTGGCTCAGGTCATGATCTCATGGTTAGTGAGTTCAAGCCCCACATCAGGCTCTGAGCAGAGCCTGAAGCTTGCTTCAGATTCTGTGTCTCCCTCTCTTTCTGCAACTCCCCCACTCATGCTTTGTCTCTCTTTGTCTGTCAGAAATAAATAAATGTTAAAAAAATTTTTTTAAGTAGAGTAAAGTAGTCAAACTCATAGGAGCAGAAAGTACAATGGTTGTTGTCAGGGCTTAGGGAGAGGGGAGATGGGTAGCTGCTGTCCGTAGAAACTTTATATAAAGTATAAAGTTTCAGTTATGCAAGATGAGTAAGTTCTAGAGATCTTCTGTATAGCACTGTGTTTATAGTTAACAATACTGTATTGTACACTTAAAATTTTACTAAAAAGATAGATCTCATGTTCTCTGTTCTTAAACATATATATACATATAATCTCTAGAGCCAACATGGGGCTCAAACTTACAACCCTGAGATCAAGAGACGTATGCTCTACTGAAGGAACCAGCCAGGCACCCCACATGTTACCTGTTCTTAACATGATAAAAAAACAAAAAGAGGTAATGCTTCCATTTACACAGAATATTCTGTGCCCAGGTGCTGATTTAGAGGAACACGGTGTTTCTTAGAGCCTTATTCGTCTGTGGAGCCTGCTGTTGGGAAAAGGAGGCATCTGAAAATGAAGACCCCAATGACTAAAGGCCATGTAGTTATTAGTAGTGGATATTTATCCAACAAGTCAAATAGGACCCACTGTATCTCGGTATTCACCAGTCCAAGGAGCAGCTGGGACCAGCCACTCTACAATGGAGCTTGGCAAGATCTAGAGGATTCTGCATGAATCCATGCCTTCCTCATCAGCCCTGTCACCAAGAAGTCACAGGAACCAGAGCTCTCTCCCATGCATATGAGGCTATCTTGAAAAGGATCAAGGAAAAGAAAAGAGGGTTGAGAGACTAAGCCATTCTAATTATGAAAACAACTCGGTCTCATTATGGGAAAAAAAAACCCAGAATATATGCACAAAAAGAAGGAAATGACTATACTCATAATCCCATATAATCATAGATAACAACTTTTAACATCATGAAGCAGATCCTTTACAATGTAACTTATTAATCTATATCTCCCAATTTCTCTCTGTTCTTACTCTCCCTCTCTCTCTCTCCCTCTCTTTCTCATGGCTCTGACATTTACTACTCATGTGACCTTGAGAACATTTGTCATTTGTAAAGTGAAGGAAACAGTAATAGTAGTATCTACTTCATAAAACGGCGTTAGGATTAAATATGAAGATGCACATGAATGTTAATGCATAGTAAATATTCAACACATTTAGCCATTTGTTTTTTTAAAAAGGGGGACATACAATACATTTTAAAAATATATATATAGAAAGAATACTTTTTGGTGTAACATCACTCTGAAGAGTTGAATAATATTCAAGGATATGACTGGACCAAAGGTGATTTAACCAACCTTCTATTGTTGAGCAGTTAAGTTATTGCTGACTTCTCATTGCTACAAATAGTTCTCATACAAATATTCGTGGAGGTACCTATTTGGAACAAATCTTTAACTGTTTCTTTAGATTAATTTTCCAGAAGTGCAATTTCTTGGTAAAAGGACAGGCCTCTTCATCCTTGACAGTGTAACTATAATTTCCGGCAAGATAAAATTCTGCTGTGAACCAAAGAAACTCCACCTGGAAAAAGAGGTCTGACATTTGTATTTCCAGATAGAGTGAAATCTGAGAGAAGCAGGGAAAGAGGTTCTCCGTTTACCCCCATGGCCTTTGTGGCTGAGAGCCAAATGTCAGATGCAACAGGCACACTTGTCTCTTCTTTGTAAATCATACCGTAAAGGCTCTTGTTTGAAAGGCAACTGCATTTTAATTGGCTAATATTCTACATCATTATGTTACATTCCTAACTGAAAATGACATTAAAAAAATCTTATTACCCTAAAAACCCCTCCGGTCTTGAGTTTAGCTTTCACCCCCGCATGGATCATTGTGGCTATGACTTCCTTAGGGATTTACTCACAGGAGCAAGAACAGTCTGCTTCGTGCATGGAAAGACTGAAAGCCACTAACCTACAGAACTTAATTTAGAAACAACCTGCAAAAGATAGTTAGCAACTAATGAAGGTTAACCGAACCCTCCCTGGGGATGGTTCTCCTGGCTATAGCTGTGAGAAGCCTTTCTTTTGCATCTGTTACACCCAGGAGGCCAGAGAGGGAAAGATGACCAACATGAGACAGAGTCAGCTCTTCTGCCTCATTCCTGCCGCCCTACTTAGAAAAGGAGTTCAGGTCAGTCTCGGAAACGAACACCCTTCCTCAGACGATCTTGGTCATTCTCTCTAAGTGAGAGCGCCGTGGTACAGAAATCACCAGATTCAATCACTTTAGTTGTTTTATCACACACCCTAATGTGCAAACATACTGAGATATAAAATAACAATGGTATCTTGGTCATTTGATGGAGATATTTTAAAGAAATTTCTATATTAGATTTCTTTTGCAGTATAACAAGTGGCTTAATAGTATTAACATTCTTAACTGTTCAGCAAGTTCTTTTCCTTTCCATGTTTTTCTTTCTTTTTTTTTGAGAAATAATTGACATATATCACTGTATAAGTTTAAGGTGCACAGCATAATAGTTTGATTTATAGGCAGTGTGAAATAATCACCACTATAGATTCAACTAACATTTTCATTTTTCCATAGAGATAGAATAAAAAGAAAAGAAAGAAAAAAGGAAAAAAAGGAAAAATTCTTTTGGTGATGATAACTTACAGGATTTACTCTCTTAATAACTTTCCTATACACTATGCAGCAATGTTAGCTACAGTAGTCATGTGGTACATGGCGGATATCCCTAGCACATATTTATCTTACAGCCAGAAGTTTCTACCTTTTGATTCCCTTCACCTCTCTCCACTACACACCTCCAGCAAGCAACCACAAGTCTAATCTTTTTTGTGAGTTTGTTTTTTTGGTTTTTGTTTTTTGGCTTGTTTTGTTTTTGTTTTGTTTTGTTTTAGATTCCACATGTAAGTCAGATCATATGGTATTTGTTTTCTCTGATATATTTTCCTTAGCACAATGCTTTCAAGGTTATTACAAGTGGTAGGATTTCTTTGCTTTTTTTATGGTTGAGCAATATTCCACTGCATACATAAACCACAACTTCCTTATCCATTCATCCACTGGTGAACAATTAAGTTGTTCCCATGTCTTGGTGACTGTAAATCACACTGCTACAAATATGGGGGTATAGATAGCTTTTCAAGTTAGTATTTACATTTTCTTTGTATATATTCCCAGAAGTGGAATTGCTGGATCGTATGATAGTTCTGTCTTCAATTTTTTCAGGAAACTTCATACAGTTTCCAGAGTGGCTTCACCAATTTACCTTCCCACCAAAGTGTACAAATGTTCCCTTTTCTCCATATCTTGCCAGCGTTTATTATTTCTTGTCTTTTTCATGATAACTATTCTAGTAGGTGTGAAGTGATACCTCTTTATGGTTTTAATTTGTATTTCCCAAATGACTAGTGATTTTGAGTGTCTTTGAATATCCTTGTTGGGCTCTTGTATATCTTCTTTAGAGAAATGTCTATTCAGATCCTTTGCCCATTTTTAAATTGGGTTGCCTTTTTTGCTATTAGGTTGTATGAGTTCTTTATGTATTTCGGAAATTAACGTTATCAGATATATAGCTTGCAAGTTTTTTTCCCACTGTGTAGGTTGTTTTCTCATTTTGTGGATGGCTTCTTTTGCTGTGTAGAAGCTCTTTGATGTAGTTCGAGGTGTTTATTTTTAATTTTGTTGCTTGCGCTTTAGGTGTCATATCCAAAAAAATCATTACCAGGACATACGTCAAAGAGTTTCATTCCTATGTTTGTTTGTTTTCCCTAGGAGTTTCATGGTTTGGGGTTTTACTTTTAAGTCTTTAATCTATTTTTTATATGTTAATTTGTGCCCTATAACTACACTGAATTTATTGATTAGATCCAGCAGTTTTCTGGTGGAGTCTCTAAGATTTTCTATATATAAAATCATGTCACCTGCAAATAGAGACAATTTTCCAATTCTGATGCCTTTTATTTCCTTATGTTGCCTGATTGCTTTAGCTAGGACTTCTAGTACTATGTTGGATAGAAGCAGTGAGCGTGGGCACCCAATCTTAAAGGAAAAGCTTTCAAATTTTCACCATTGAATATGATACTAACTGTGAGCTTGTCACATATGGCCTTTATTATGTTGAGATACATTTCCTTGAGGCCTAATTTGTTAAGAATTTTTATCATGAATGGATGTTGAATTTTGTCATATGCTCATTGTTTGAGGGCTGAAATCAGGCCCCAGTGTGCACTGAATTCCCTGGTCAGATACGGTCACTAGTTTTGCTTTGCATAGAGATGCCATGGGCTGTGCTCTCCGTTCAAGGGCCACAGTACATAGTGCTTTTGAATGGGCTCTACAACTTTGCGAGCTATGGTTAGGTTCCCTGACTGGACAGGCTGAAGGCTGTATTCAGCGATGAATGGGGGTATGAATTAGATTTTCTGTCTGGCCGCAGCAGGCGAAGTAACTCTAAAACTGGTAAAGTTCATTGTTTGCCGTCTTAACTCACATTCCAAGTTCCTCAGCTGAAGAGGATACCTGGCTTTGCTCTGCAATCTACCAGTTTTGCTTACTCAGTTGCAGGGCTGTTGGGTTACACTGCTTCCAGTAGATGTCTCCAATCCTTCTGATTGGATGGAGCTGGAAGACGCTCTCCACAGTGGGTGGAGCTATGTCTCAGTTCCCTTGCTTGGGCAAGAGGAAGAGGGGACACTCTGGGCTACTTTCAATTTCCCAAACAGTTTCTCCAGCTGGAAGAGGTCAGGAATGACTTTTACCCTTGGATACAAATTAATCCCCCTGCCTGTGCATACCACAGAACCCTCCACTCCTGGCATTGGCTTTGCTCTGGGGGCAATTAGCTTTGCCTACTGCCTCTTAGCTGGAGCAGGGCTGTGCCACACACCTTCCAGTCCTTCACCAGTTCTTCCAATCATCTGGGGCTGGAAGACCTTCAGGCTGGGATTGCACATTTACAGCTTCCTCATTCAATATCTGAGGAAAAGGAGGCTCAGAAAGGTGAGGTGACCTACCCAGGGTCACACAGATAACTTAGAAGCAGAATAAAATAAGCAGTAAGATTGTGGGTTTTTAATATCTCTGATTATCTTTAAAAATGTAGTTGAATTTAACATAAGGTACAATCTTAAAGTATCACCATGACATATGTACTCATATCTGTTTGGCTTATACCTAAGAATGAACTAGCTGAGTCAGTGTTCATACGGTGCAGAAGCTTAGCTTTAGTAGATACTGCCAGTTTTCCAAGATGGTTGTGCCAATTTACACTTCCACCAGCAGGCTTCTACAACCTTGCCAACACTTTGGATCGTCTGTTACATTTTAGCCCTTCTGATGAGTGTGTTGTATATCTCATTATGTATTTGATTTGCATTTACCGGAAGACAAAAGGAATTGAGCACCTTTTCATATGTTTATGAGCCATTTGTATATTCTTTTGTGTGAAATGCCAGTTCAAATTTTTGCTTAATTAAAAAAAAATTATGATGCTTTAACGTTACACTACTGAATTGGAAGTCACTTGAACAACGTATGTAATTAGCGACAATTTAAGTTTTATTAGCTTATCCAGCACACACCTACCCAGCAAAGATGGCATGAGAAGCCAGGGAGTGTGGTCTGCTTGGTCCCCAGCAGAGTTGTGTTATAAGCACAATTTGCCTTTGCTCTCCTTTCACCTCACCCATTGGGTTCTCCTCTTCCAATTTGTCTGTGGTAACATGGCCCCATTGACAACTCCTCCCCATCACCCCCATCTTCTTCTGTATCCTGGATGCAAAGGTGCATTGGAAAGTACTGCTCCTAGGTCTTCCTTTGTACTTTGTGTGTATCAGTACTTTTGTGAGGTTTTTAAAAAATGTTTATTTTTGAGAGAGAGACAGAATGTCAGCAGAGGAGGGGCAGCAAGAGAGGGAGACACAGAATTCAAAGCAGGCTCCAGGCTCCGAGCTGTCCGCATAGAGCCCGATGCAGGGCTCAAACTCATGAACCATGCGATCATGACCTCAGCTGAAGTCGGACACAGAACAGACTGAGCCACCCAGGTGCCCCCTTTTGTGAGTACTGAATGTACAAAAGTATCCCTGGATTTGAGAGTGGAACAAAACAGAATTTAATTGAATTGGGAGTGAGAAAAATCGAAATGGGAGCAGCCCTTGAAGGAATGTTTAAGGAGGAGAAATAAGAGAGGGATTCAGAATCCAGCAAAATGATGTGGCCACTGAGAAATTCCCAACAGGGTTTAAATGATTTTTTAAATTAAATTATTATTATTTTTCACTTTAATCTTCTGGGGAAAACATTTATATGGTTTATAAATCAAAATAATATATTCAGTGAAATGCCTTGGTCCAATTTGTGTCCCCATCTACCCCATGCCACTCTCCCCACCCCCAGGTAATTTCTTTTTCAGTTTTTAGTTTATCTTTCCAGTGTTTATGCAAATACAAACCAAAACTAATTTATGTTTTTATTTTCTAACTTCTCCCAATATTTTAATAGTGATGTCTAAAATTCAACCTAAGTTACTTGAGATGTGAGGCAAATCTTCAAAATTTAGCAAAGTCTGTTTTACAAAACAGTCTTGTTCATGAGTGTGGTTCTGTGTATGTGAAGGAACAGGACTGAGTTCCACATCTGGGTTGATATGATATGGAACAGTAATGTGTGGGACAGAGAAAATCCATACGCCGAACTGATTCAGCAGGACAAAAATGAAGCCAGAGGTAATTGTGAGGTTACAAACCCACCAGGAACTGATTGAAATCTTGGGGAAGGTGGTGGGTTTTCACAGACTGTGTGGTGATGGTTGGAGCCTATCTTATTTAGGCCTTAAAGGACAGAGTGGATTCAGTGGATACCTGAATTGCACACTATTGCCTTCAACTATGAAATAAGCCTTTAATTAATTATTAACTGGTATGATGGGACTTAATGATAAAGCATCTCATTGCTAAGCTGAGAAGCTGAGATATTTTCTTAAGGCAAATGAGGGGTCACTGAAGGGTTTTCAACAGGGAATGACATCATCAGAATTATATTATTAGATGTTTGATTTGGCAGCCACCAAATTAACAATACTATTCCTAGATTTGGGAATACTCATTAAAGGTATATTTGTTACCTATTGCTGAATAATAAATTATCCAAAAATGTAACAGATTAAAACAACAAGCATTTGTTATCTCATTTTTTGTAGATGAGAAATATGGGCATAGTTATTGTAGCATTCAGCTGTTCACGGGCTATTGGACTGAGAAACTCAGTTCCTCCCTCGTTTCCTTGCCAAGTGAGTCTTTCTTTCCATAGGATAGTTCATTACATGACACCCAGCTTCCATTAGATCTAGCAAGTAAGAGAGCAGAAAAGGGCAAGCAGAGAGCATGTGAAGATAAACTCAGGATTGTAGCCATCCATCTATCTACAGCTGAAAGAGAAGAACGCACAACAAATCCATCCCTTGTGCCTCAGAGAGAATATGGATGGCTCTGCTGATACCTTGATTTTGGACTTCTGACCTCCAGAATAGTGAGGCCATTGATTTCTTGGTTTTAAACCAGAAAACAGGGATGGGAAGAGAAGGGAAGGGAAAGGATAGGAAGGGAAGGGAAGGAATAGAAAGGGAAGGGGAAGGGGAGGAGAGAAGAGGGGAGCGGAGGGGAAGAGAAGGGAGGGGAAGGGAAAGGAAGGGAAGGGAAGGGAAGGGAAGGGAAGGGAAGGAAGAAAAAGAAAGGGCAAGCAAGATGGAAACCAGAGTCTCTTTGTAACCTAATCTAGGGAGTGACAGCCCATCACGTGTGCCATGTTCTATTCACTGTGCTTATTCTATTCATTCAAAGCAGGTTACCAAGCCAAGACCATACACAAGGGATTCAATGGGGGGCATTTTAGAGGTTATTTCAACCTAGTAAGCTAAAAGTAGTAAAGAATTGCAGTAGGTGGTTCCTGTCAGGCTTGAGATAGGGGAATGGTGTGAAAATGAAGATGGAATTAGAATTGCCAGGACTTGCAAACAGATTGGATGGGTAGGATGAAGGGAAGAAAGGCGTCAAGCCTGGCTGATTGGGATGATTGCCAAGGGAGTCACAGAGGGAAAGCACATGAGGAGAGGCAGATTTGGGAGAAACGTCAGTGAACAAGAATAGGTTTTAGCAAACTCGGCATTAAGGAATTAAGAGAGAAAGAACAGAGAATTCTTTTGGTTTCGTTGACTTGAAGCAGCTGGTGTAGAGGCAAGAACATATGGGCTGGAATTAGACAGATCTGGGTTCAAATAGCAACTTACAAGTCCTGCACCACTGGACAAACTACTCTTGACTCTCAGTCTCTCTTCTGTTAATGTTCCAGTCAATGTCTACATCTCCTGGTTGTTTTTAGAGCTCTGTGAGATAGCTTTTCTAAAATTTCTACCAAAGGGTACGTGCTCAATAAATAGTGCCAAGTATGGTTGTCTTCCATGTTCTCAAAAGTAGGTATGAAGATATCCTTTGTCACTGTCTCCTTCCAACCATCATATAAGCCCACTTATATTGTTACTGTGCTGTCTTCAACAACTGCCATGAAGTTTACTTCTATATATCTTTATGACTCCAAATCATTTATATGTGTAAGTTTTCATGCCACTCAAATATCCCCAAGATGTGGGTACATAAACATTTAAACTTGGATGACATAGCTAATTATTCCTTATGTGCATAAAATTAATGGTTGCTCTCTTTCTCTTTGTTCCTCTAAGTGCTACTCCAATGCATGCTGAAAGGTTATTTTTAATAGACTCTCCTTTTATTGTATAGAAAGACCATATAGTGGGTTTAAACAAAACAAACCAAAAACTAGACTACATTTGAAGGGCTGGGTTTGAATCTTGATTTTCTTTTGTCTTAGTCATGAAAACTTTGGGGCTCCAGCTTCCTCACTATTAAAAATGGGGGGCAGTATGACTTGCTTTATACCCCTACAGAAGAAATGGCCCAGGCTTTCAGAGGTGGAATTGGCTATCATTTTTGTCTTCCCTGGAACAAGTCAAAGGTCAGGGCCTTGTCATCGTGTCTACCCACCGACATGTCAGTGCAGATGATGGCACTGCCCACCACCTGTCATGATGGGTGGCTGGGTCATTGTGTACACTGCCCTCCACATGACACCAGGCAAAAACATGTAACACAAACGTCAATCATCATCTTTACCACCATCCAGCCAATACTGTTTCTAACTTCTTTCTATTTTAACGTTTTCAAGTAATTATACTGAGTTTGAAAGTTTCAGGATAGGCAAAAATTAATGTGGAAGTATTTGGGAGATCAGTTGAGACAGAAATCGACGTTGATGTAAATCGTTTTTTATGTGCCAGAAATCTGTAGCACCGCAAAAATCCACACGCCTTGGATTTTCACATGTAAATTTCGCTAAGCTTTTTTTCAAGCAGTATTGGTATGCTTTTGTAGTTCATAATTGTTCACATTAGTTGAGTATTCAGACTGTATCAGGCTCTGGACTTCACACATGTTAACTTGTCTGATTCCATACAACTCGGTCAGGTGGGTACTACGACTCTTTTTCACAGGCAGAGGCTTACCTCCTTGGAGATGGTGGGAAGTGACCAAGCTTGGCATTGATACCTGTGCAGTCTGGCTGCAAGGCCCACACTCTTCATCATCATTCTCAATTTAAGTTCCAAATAGCTGCTTGCAGAGTGTGGTCTGCCAGCTTCTTAGCCTCAGAGTCACGAGCAAGTCTTAAAATATGGATCACTGAGTTCCGCTTCTGATGTACTGAATCAGAATGCCAAGGTGCAGCCCCTAGAAATCTGAATTTGAGCTTGAGCAAGGAGTTTGCATTATTCGAATGCAGATTTAAGTTTAGGAACCACCGTACAAAACAGCCTTGGGTATTACGTGGGTTGGGAGCTGTTGGATGTTGGGTCCTTCCTTTTGTTTCCCACTATCAGGACCATTGAGGAGCCTTTTTTTACATCTCAGACTACATCCTCTCCAAATCCAGTTCCGAAGATCTCTGGTTTAACTGAGGCAACAGCCTCCAGTCTAAATACCCAGGTCAGTTCTATCTTCAGGCTCCACGGCTATCTACATCTCTTCTTTGTTCTTGAGACATTAATTTCTTTCTTTTTTTTTTTAAAGAATTCTTATGTCTCCATTTTATTTTTCATTTTATTTTACTTTTTAGAATAAGTTTCATAATTAAAAAATTGTTAATGTTTATTTATTTTTGAAGGAGAGAGAGACAGAGTTCAAGCAGGGGAAGGGCAGAGAGAGAGGGAGACACAGAATCGGAAGCAGGTTCCAGGCTCCGAGCTGTCAGCACAGAGCCCGAGGCAGGGCTCAAATTCGCAGCCAGGAGATCATAACCTGAGCCGAAGTTGGACACTTAACTGACTGAGCCACCAAGGCGCCCTATTTTATTTTTTTAAAGTTTACTTACTTATTTTGAGAGAGAGAGAAAGAGAGAGTGCGCCATCATGTATGTGAGTGGGGGAGGGGCAGAGACAGAAGGGGAGAGAGAGAGAGAATCCCAACCAGGCTCCTTGCCAGCAGCACATATGGCGTCCAGAGTCTGAGGATTCAGCTCCTAACCCTTATTCACCCGCTACCTCCACTTGCACAATATTGTCTTGGCACTCTTATCTGAGGACTCCGGTGTGCGTCTGCTGGCCTGCTCTTTCCGTTCACCTGCCATCCGCACCTCAGGCCCCCTCCCTGGCGTATGCCCACACCCGTCTGTCCCAGCACTGGCGTGAGGGTGACTACTTCTGAAATGAATAATCACAAGCCATCTTAGATATGGCTTGAGTTGGCAAAACCTCCCCCCAGGTGTCTGCCCCAGCCTCACGCTTCCTTTCTGGGGAACTCCCAGGAATCCCTGTGCCTCAGGGGCTGGGCTTTGCTTTCCTCCCTTAGACAGTCCGCTTCCTTCCAGGGCTGTGGTCCTGCACCTTACCCCGACCTGAAATCCTGCCACTGGATTACAGCTTTGTTCTCACCTCCTGCTATCCTCAGTGCTGCACACTTAGCTCCAGACACACTTTTAGTTGCTGTAGAGAAACTTGTTCTTTCTTGCTCCAGGGTTATTCTTGTTCCATGTGCCCTTCTCTTGGTCTAGAATACTGTCTCCCTGTATTTCAGCTACAAACTCCTTTTAAACTTTGGTTCCAATATCACTTCCTCCTTTATCCCCCATCAACAGACACCCCAATTCTTTTTTTAATTCATTTAAAAAAATGTTTATTTATTTTGAGGGGGGAGGGGAAGAGAGAGAGGGAGATAGAGAGAATCCCAATCAGGCTCCACACTCAGCCTGAAGCCCAATGTGAGGCTCAAACTCACAAACCGTGAGATCATGGCCTGAGCTGAAATCAAGAGTCAGACCCTTAACCAACTGAGCCACCAAGTGCCCCTCAATTCTTTTTTCTTTTTTTAATGTTTTATCTATTTCTGAGAGAGAGAGTGCAAGCAGGGAAAGGGCAGAGATAGAGGGGGATAGAAGAGCTGAAGCAGGCTCCGTGCTGACAGCAGAGAGCCTGACGTGGGGCTTGAACTCACAAACTGCGAGATTATGAACTGAGCCAAAGTTGGATGCTCAGCCGACTGAGCCACTGAGGTGCCCTGATGTCTCAATTCTTGCTCAGATGTTCCTTCTGTGGAATCTCCACCATCCCGTACTTCTGCTATCACAGAGCTCACCACATTGTAGTGACATTGCCTTTTACTTTACATATAGTCCCTCCTAGATTCTAAGCTTCATGACAGCAGGGAGTCCATCTTCCCACTGTATTCTTAGTGCTCAGTGCACAGTTGTTAGTAAATATTTACTAAGAAAGTGACTCATAAATATTTTCTAAGTGCCTACCTGAATCAGAACACCTTTCTCTGATATCAGGGCCATGTTCTGACACCTGATCCACACCTTTGTAACACTTTGCTTGGTCCTCTACATTCCAACAGTGGTATTTGATACGATGCCTTCCAGATCCTGCATCTGGCCAGTGGGACTTTCCCAAAGGAAAATAGTTGATCTTGCTATGGTGTCTGGTTCCATGGCCTGCTTCTTCCCAATCTGCCCCTCCCTATTCAGTTTACATCCTGCGGTAGGCAGCCTCCGAGACACCCCCCGGGGTTCTTTCCTCCTGGTGTTCATGCCTGTGTGTGCACTGAATACAGCTGAACTGTGTCACCAATAGGATGTTGCATAAATGACAGAATATGACTTCCAAGGCTGGCTCATAAAAGATATGCAGTTTCTGCCTCATTTGCTCTTGGCTTCTTATCTCTGGGAGAAGCCAGCTGCCATGTCATGAAGACACTCATGCATCCCCCTGAAGGAACTGAGACCACATGCCAAGAGCCAGCTCTAACTTTTAAAAATGAGTGAGCCATCTTGAAATCAGATCTTTGGTGCATTCAAGCATTCAGATGCCTACCGCCCTGGCAGACATTTTGATGGCAACTTTGTAAGAGACCTTGAGGCAGAACCAAACAGCTAAGACACACCTAAATTTCTAACCTATGAGATAATGAACATGTCTTATTATAATTTTCTAGGTTTGGATATTTGTTACACAGCAATACGTAACTAATTAAATCCCTTATTTAACCTTGTTTCACCAATGAGATCACTCAGCCAACTATGAAATCATGGCCTTAACAGGATGACAAAAGCTGAAAAGACACAGAAAACCTGACTAAAAGGGTAGAAACGTGGTAATCAAAGCCAGCATGCATGTGCGCGCGTGCACTCACACACATATGCACACACACCCCAACAGGCGTTTCCCTCACTTCCGTGGTTCCTAGCTGAATGAAACTGCTGACCCATTTAAGCATCATATGGATGATGAAAAAAAAAACAAGGTAAAATTTTTCTCTAAAGAAAACTAAATAAAACATAGTGTCCATGTTTGGTTTTGGGGGGTGTGCTAATTCTATATCTCAAGAAAATCCACTGGTCAACTTAGAAAAAAGAGTGGTAGAAGGAACTAAAATAGTTTTACTAATAAATAAAGGGGCAGCTTTTTGAGACAGATATTTTTCAGCCTAGGAAGTTAAAGTTTGAAAGGAAATTTAATTTCAGTCTAATATCCTACAAGATATGGAAAAGTTAAAGAGGAATTGCTCGTCTGAGATCAGGGTGAATGCTTACTTAGGTCTTCAGCAATATGGCCTTTGTGGAGGTCTTGTCTATATTTGGATTATTTTAAAAAATTACCTACACAGAAAATAAATGTTTTTTGTACAGAAGTTGCAAATCGAAAATATAAACAGATACATGTAGACCTTATTAAAATCACAGGCTACGGGAAGGTGACATGTAAAGGCAATTGCCCACAATCCCCTTATGAGCCTCTAGTCTTGGTGTATTTGAGCATTCTTAAATTCTTGCAATAGCCTTATTCAAATCAGCCTTCTAACGAGTGTTTTCACCTTCTCTCATGTCCTTCCCAATCCATTCTCCACAAGGTAGCTGGCACGTTCATTAAAATACAAAACAATAATTTCTCCTTTGTTATGCCCTTCAGGGTCCTCTCAATGTCCTCACCGGAAAGTACAGCCTGCTTACCCTGACTTAGACCCAGTACCCCCAGACCCCGCTCCTTCTTCTACTTCACCCCTGCCTCCTTTCTCTCCTGCAGTTGCCCCAGCCCATTCCTATCTCGGGCTTTGGCAGAAGAAGTGTGTCCCGTTGCTGGCTTACTGCCCTTCTTCAGATTTTGAGTCTAACTCCCGTGTCCCAGAAGGTTTTTCCCGACAACCCCTTTGGAAGCATCCCATGCAGTTTACATGTTATCTGAGTATGTTTGAGGCATGTATCTGAGTGTGTTCAAGGCATTTATCATTACCTAAAATAAGTTTTTTTGTACCTGTTTATTGTATGTTCATACCACTAAGCCCTAAGTATCAAATGTCTTGTTGGCCATTGTGCTACCAACACCCAGCACTGTGACTGACATTTGTCATCATCATCCTCATTTTCAGAATGGTGAATGAGAGACAAAAGAGACACCTGGACAGCTGGATATTTCATGGCAACTTTCCGTAATCAACACCATTTCATTCCTTCTTTTCCCTTTTCCTTTTGTCCTTCCCGCAACCATCCCCCACCTTGATTTCTCTGCTCTCTACTCTTCTGCTCCCAGGAAGTGCAAAGCAGTTATATTCTGCCTTTAGCTGCTGATGAAAGATTGTATGACTTTTTAGGTTGACTCCCTACCTGCTTGGGTTTCTCTCTCAGTATAGGGAGCATGCATTTTCTGTTTGCTGAAGACTTTTGAACGTATTTAACTCAGTGGTGTTTGTCTGTTGAGGAGCATTACCAGTGTGTGACGGAAAGTGTTGAGTGAGCGAAGGAAAGTGCCATGCATGGCAGCACTATTAATAGCAATCTGGAAAACGAAGACGTGCAGGAGTCAGACTCACGTCCAACAGTAGAACTTGAAGTCTGGGCTGGCCAGGAACCATTAGAGCTTTCTGGTGGCATTGCCCTGTAAATGGCAATTACTGAATTTTCTTCCTTTTTCATTTTACCAAGCTGCGAGATAACATGACCCCAATTAACATAACATAAAACAAACAACAGCATTTTATTTGTTTAATGTTTTTGTGATACATATACTTTGATAAGTTTCCGGTTCATTACCATTTTCAAGAAATTTATAATATGCTTTTATATTAAGATATAGAAGTAATTCATTTAGTTTTCATTTTCTGTTTTTTTTTTACTTTTTAAACTTTATTTATTTATTTTGAGAGATACAGAGAGAGCATGAGTACTGGAGCAAGACAGAGAACCTCAAGCAGGCTCCACACTTAAGTCAGAGCCCGATGCAGGGCCTGAACTTATGAAACCATGAGATCATGACCTGAGCCCTTACAGAGAGTCAGATGCTTAACTGACTGAGCCACCCAGGCACCTCTGGTTTTCACTTTCATTCATATTTTTCCCATCACATGTATTACCTGAGATAATCACTTTTTTGCATGATAACAAAATAGTAGAATAAAAAATCAAGGCCTGAGAGACGGCCTATTGAGTTAGCTTTGAAATTGGAAAAGAAGAGAAAAAAATATTGAGAAAAAGCCTTCTATTTATTGATTTAGAGATTTTTTTAATGTTTATTTATCTTTGAGATACAGAGAGAGACAGAGCATAAGCATGGGAGGGGCAGAGAGAGGAAGACACGGAATCCGAAGCAGGGTGTCAGCACAGAGCCCGAAATGGGGCTTGAACTCACAAACAATGAGATCATGACCTAAGCCAAAGTCAGATCTTAACTGACTGAGCAACCCAGGTACCCTGTGGCCTTTTATTTTGTTTAAACAGAACTCTTAAATCTCAAAATATTTTTTAAAACTTTACCCTAGGCTTGTTTAGCAGACTTTACTTATAACAAGATTTATTAATGAATTGTCAATAATAAAAATTAGGTACACATGGAGGATTGCATATCCACAATTCTGAACTTTAAAGTGGTCTGAAAAATCAAGAAGCGTTTCTGTTTGCTGCTTTTGTGGCCAAAAAAACCAACCCTGAACTGATGCATTGCTGTTTATTATCTTTATTTGTTTCACTGAGTATGAACAGGCATATATTTTACTGCAGAAATATTAATGTATTTGACTTGGAGGTATTGCCTCAGCCTACATTGGAAATGTGATTTTAAAAAGAGGGTATGCACGTTAGTACCTTTGAAGGAATGTGACAAGCTGGAATTCAGGAACACATGCAATCTCCAGGTTTTCAAACAGGGCACTGGGGACCCGCATCATGGAATCATAAATAAATGTTCAAGTTGGAAGGTACCTAGCAGATAATATATTCCAACCTCCTCGTTTTATGAATGAGGACGCGGCGTCCAGAGAAGTGCAGTGACCTGCCAAAGGCCCTACTACTCGGTTAGTAGCAGAGATAGAAATAGACTCCACTCCCAAGGTGCTTGAGTCCCCGGCTCCTTCTACTCACCGCCCTTTAAGGAGCTCCTCCCCGCGGCTGCGATTTCCAAACAAGGGAAATGTACGCGAGGGCGCCCTCTGCTCCAGACCTGCTGCTGCAGTGTGGAGGGAGACAGCACTGCACATGCCTGCTTTTGAAAGAAACCGTGTCCCGCTTCTCTTCCTGAAGTAATCCCTCCAGAATTGTGCTGATTCTGCTAATCAGCGCTGGATAGTCACCGTCGCAGCCGTTCCCAGTTTGCCAGGCACCGTGCCAAATGCTAAAAGGCCAAGTCCTTGACTTTATACTCCAGTTTAACTTCACTGTTTGAGCAGTTTCTATTAAAAACATATCAGAATGCATATTCGCTTTCAATTACCAGGAATTTACTGGATGTCTATGTGCCCAGGAGTGTAACATGTTAAATCAGTGATTTTCAGCCAAGGGTGATTTGCCCTTCAGGGAGTATCTGGCAATGACTGAAAGCATATTTACTTGTCACAACTTCAAGAGTGGTATTGACATTTAATGGGTAGAGGCCAGAGGTGCAACGAGAAACCTTCTAATGCACAGCCAACCCTTGGCCCAAAAGGTCAAGAGTACTAAGATAGAGAAAATCAGGGACTAAACATACACCCTTATTCTCTTTTTAAGAGACTATATGCTCTAATTTCAGAAAAACAACTTAACAAATTTTGAAGTTACAAAGAATAGTTAAATACTAAACTCAGTGGTCTATTTTTTATTTATTATTATTATTATACTAGAGAGAGCACACGTAGGGGACAGGGGCAGAGGGAGGGAGGGAGGGAGGGAGAGAGAGAGAGAGAGAGAGAGAGAATCTTAAGTCGACTCCATGCTCAGTGTGGAGCCCGATACAGGGCTCGTCGAGGAGCTTGATACCATGACCCTGGGATCATGACCCGAGCAGAAATCAAAAGTCGGAGGCTCAACCGACTGAGCCTTCCAATTGCCCCTAAACTCAGTGGTCTAAAGATTCAGAAACAGAAGACTGAAGTTCAAGCCCCACCTTGCTACTTCTCTCCCCAGTGATCTTTGGACAGTCATTTAAGCATTTGGGGCCTCCGATTTATTATCTCTGAAACAAGGCTATTGATAACTAACCTACATATTTTATTGGGATGTTATATCAAAAAAGATAGTGTTTTTGAAAAAACTTTGAGAACTACAAAATACTATATAAATATAATGCAATAGTACCTTCATTCTTCACAACACAGTCTTTTACCAAATACAGATAGACATGTTCTACTTTTATTAAACTCGCATTGAACTTGTAGAAGTGTCCACCCTGATCTCAGTGAACACCATCATCTACTGGTGGTCCCAATCAGGAATGCCTTGATCCTTTCCTTTTCTGATTCTCCAATCAGTCGCTGAGTCCTGGGAAATCTACATTTCTTCTTTGTTAAAAGGGGCAAATGCAAGAATAGAAACCCAAATTAACATTCCACACAGGCACTCACTGATGAAGCTAGCTCTGAGGCATAGACTAATGGCTCAGCACTGTTTAATTCTGCTATGTTGTCCTCTTCCTCTTCTGTCTTGCCTTCCCGCCCCTAGAGATTTCTTCCCTTATTCTTTGGGAGAAAATATCTTCCAGGAGAATCAGTAACAAGGCTACTATGTCTTTACGTTGCCACCTTTGTTTTTGGGTGTGAACAGACTCAAGACCGGGTGGATAGTTACATTTAGGGTGAAAATCAGGATGTAAGTGGAGGTGTGGGAGAGCATCATTTGAGATCTAGTGAAGGAACTCAGATCTTTGACATCTTTAAGGACCTCAGGGATGTCTTTTTGGAAAGCAGTAACTAGCTGACCAAACTGAGAACACCTGCCCCCTACGTAAAGGATACACACTGAACTACTTTGTGTAGAGTATTTTGTACTATGCACACTTAGTGTATGAACTCCTATTTATGTAAAATTATTCACAACAGTTTATTCATTCTCTAAAAGATGTTTTGTCTTAAATTATTCCTAATAATGTAATAAAAACTCTCCCAGTGAGATTAAAACATATTTGCAATCAAAGTATAATTAACGTTCAATGTTATATTAGTTTCAGGTGTACAACATTGTGATTCAACAATTCTATACATTACTCAGTGCTCACCGTGATAAGTATAGTCCCCATCTGTCACCATACAATGTTATTACCAACTTACTGGCTATATTCCCTACGCTCTACTTTTCATCTCTGTGACTTATTTATTTTGTAACTGGAAGTTTGTACCTCTTAATCCCCTTTATCTATTTCACCATCCCCCACTCCTTTCTGTCAACCACCAGTTTTAAAAAAAAAAACTTAAAATATATTTTGATTTACAAACAAATACTTTAAAGGCACATGTCTTCTGACATGTCAAGTGATGTGTATCTGGTGGAAAGGAAAGGACAAATGGACAATCTCTGTATTGACAGAAGAACTGTATAGGTACAATTAGAAAACAGAAGGAAAATGACTTCTTTTAAAAATTGGTTGGTACAGATCAGTTCAGACTCAAATTCACCTCTTAAACCCATAATTTCTTTACTGCTGATAGCATACAAATCTTGTACTGTGGTTTCAGGTGAGTATAAAGAAACTCAGTGAAATGATTAATTTTTATTTTCTTTCTCATGATGTCTTGAACTCTATGGTAGTTTGAAACCTCAGCATGGAGAAACTCTGTGATGAAACATCCTTCACAAATTTCCAATGTCAGTCAAAGGAATATCCACGATTATGACACAGTTAAGTAATATTACTAGCTGGGTGTTAAGAAAAATCTACAGTTTTTTTCTTCTGAGATACTTGGAGGGTTATATTTTCCCCATGACACATGCATTTTCCCTATTACACAGGATCACACACATTCTGGGTTGACCTTCCCCACAAAGCAAAGAACAATCATGCCCGGCCGTAGTAGTTGGTTCCTCCGTCAGTATACAAACCCTCACACAAAGCTGGACTGGAAACTTCCTTTCTCTTCCCAGGCCATCCATTTCTTTGACTCTAGCTTGTTCCATGGATGAATGCCAGAAAGTATCCTAATGGTCTGGATGACTGAGGAGCAGAGGGAGGGGAAAAGGCTAGAATGGAGCTCATTTTACAAATTATAAAGAGATCTGAGTTTGCTGGTATAATTTACCTTCCACATGATATAAACTAGATTATCCTTTAAGATTTTTTTTAATGTTTATTAATTTTCGAGAGAGGGAGATAGAGCATGCACACGGGAGAGAGGGAGACAGAGGATCTGAAGTGGGCTCCATGCTGACTGCAGAGAGCCTTTCCTGGGGCTCGAACCCACAAATTGCGAGATCACGACCTGAACGGAAGTCAGGTGCTTAACTGACTGAGCCACCAAAGCGTCCCTATTCTTTTTGATTTTGATGTCATTTCCTAGATCCCCATACTTCCTACTTGCCAGTTTCCTCTCTGCGTTTAGGTGTATGGTAACATAGTAACATTAACGTTAACGTCAGAGAGACGTCTGCTGAACGTATACGAGTTCTCCTCTGTGAAATCACATGCCAGAATGACACTTGTTCCTTTAACAGTTCCAGGCGATTTCCCAAGAAAAACCTCTTTCTAGCCCAGAAAAAGCCCATCCTCTATTTTTTCTTTCATTGAGCTCCATCTAACGGCAATTTCATGCTCTTCACCAAGGAGGGAAATTCATGATCTCCAAGTAAAGGCAAAACTCCCCAGCTGGGTCAAGGGAGCTGTATTTGGCCTTTTTTCAGTAACAGTAGTAAGCCTTGAGGTTTATCATTTGCTGCATCAGGATTTTACTGATTGGATTGACGTCAGCTCTGGGCACAGAGAAAGTCAACGAAGAGAAAGCGTATGCTTTCACTTAATCATGTCACAAAGCAAGATACCCCCGGTGCACAGCTCCAAGCCACATTTGGTAACGGCTGGAGCCATCCAACTGTTCTAAATGCCGAGTCAGGTAAGAAAAATCACATGCTGGAGTCTGGAGACTGCAGGAGGCCTCTCTCGTGGCCCTTTACTGCATTACTTACAGCACTGAGGCAAGGTAGAGACGTGCAGAAAATGCAGACAGCGGCAGGCATGCATTTGGAGATGAAAATGGCATGCAAAGATACAATGCCTCATGGGCCTCTGTGCTGTTCCTGAGTATAGAGAACCTCGGTAACGTTCCGAGGGTGTCATTCACTAGCTGCTGGAGGCATGCTCTGCTGAGTCACTGGCCTTGGCAAGACAAGCTGGCCAGGACCTGGTAGGCAGGTGACAGAGGGAGAAAAAAACCCCTGCTCCTTAAACCGAGCAGCAAAGCCCTTTCCTAAGACTTACTTTTTTATTTTAGTCCATTCCCTTCTTTTCCATGTTTGTTATATTTTAGCTATTCAGACAGCACTGTAAGTATAGTTATTTACAAATGTCTTGGGTAATTGCAAATATCTCCGTCTCCAGGGGGCAGAAGGCTCTTTTCTTCCTACCCATTTTTCCTTTTCTACAAACATATGGGCACACAGCTGCCGGGGGCGTGGGGCATTTGTGATGATGCCTTGGAAAAACTAAAAACTTCAACAGCAGCAATGAGACAATAAAGAAAATAATGAGAAGGACCCCGTCCTCGACACTGGGTCCCAGATCTGTGACCAAAGGCCTCTGACATGCCCGGGAGCCCCTTGCCCTCCGCTGCCACATGGAGCAGGGTTTCTTCTAGAAACCCTCGCCAGCTCTCACCTTAGGCCTTTATACCAACTTGTTTAATTGGAAAGATTTTCTATTCTGTGGGAGAGCCAGTAAACATTTCCGCCGAAAGGCTGTGAAAGGTGGGAATGACACATCCGGAAGCAGCTGTTTGAGGCTAAGAACACCCAGCAGGCCAGCTGGAGGTCCCTCAGGATCTCTTTGTTATTGAAATGAGGTTGCTCCTATAGAGGATCCTGGCTCCTCAAAGGCATTGCTTTGCAAGCATCTTACTATATTTACCTGTGGCCAGTGGGAGTGACTTTGCATTTCCAGTCAGAGGTGAATGGTTATTACCAAAGATGATCCAAGGACTAAGGTGACCTCAAAAGAGAGGCAGGAAATGCAGTAATACAACTCTATTTCAATTCATCTAGCATTGCCCCCTCTCCCCAAACCAGATACTCCTCTGCTGGTTGCTTTGGCTTCCGGCCATAGTTTGTTGGCTAATAAGGCAACTCTTGTCCCCCCTTCTCTTCAAGGGTGTAAAGTGTCCATGTCGGTAAGGAAATCTGGATTTAGAAGAAGAGAAGATGCCTCCGTGTCTCCCTATAATGGTCATGTTCCCTACCTTGGAAGGGCCAGATTGTTGCCCAGAGGTGTTTCATAGCACTGTGGGAACTGATCCTCCGTTTCCAGCTCTACTTCTTGACCCCTGAATACAAACTCCTGCGGGCTCCATTAGCATGATGCTGCCCTACAACTAACACCCACACTGTATCTTAGGCCTAGTGGCAATAATATGGGCCCATAATCCACTTCCTTCCCTAAAACAGGGGAAGGTGTATTTCCTCAATTCCTCTCATTCATCCACCCACTGAGAAGATTTCAGATCCGTCTAGAAATAAAAGGCTCAGGATATGAGACGTCAACATTTAAGCCCTATCATTCCTCTGGCAGATAAGTGTCACACTTCACAGTACTTGGGTTTGCCTTGCTGTATTGTCAGAAATTCACTCAGCTGCAAGTAACAGAGAACTGCCCTCAGAATGGTTTAAATGTATAGGAATGATTTCCCAGACACCCTCGGTTTATATCTTATTGTCTGCAATGGTGCTGCTTTGCCACACCCAATTCTGATAGTCTAGGATGCTTGAGATTTTTAGCCGGGCACATTCTATCATGATCAAAATTAATGAGGAATTTGGGGATGGAGGTGGGCAGGAGTTGGATTTGGGGTAGGAACCAGTAGTGATTGCTACAATCCCAGAGTCCAACACTGTGCCTGGCAAATAGTAAATTATATGTATTTGTTGAATGAGGCCCTAAAACATTAAGAGAAAGCATGGTCAAATCCTAAAATGCTAAGCCCCTTTCAGGTGTCATTCAAATATGAGACTAAGCAAACACCCCTGGAAAATTTCATGGTCACAGAGATAAGCATGTAAAGCAAAGATTGATTTGATTCTTTTTTATTCTTACCTTTCTTGATGGAATATATAGAGAAAAAAGATACAACTCAGAAGGTCCTAAAATTGCTCTGGCCATCTTTATAATTATTGTAGCTCTCAGAGTGGCAAGGATCTTGACATTGGCTCTTTGCTCAATAGTTTTTTGGTGTTTTTTTTTATTATTATTTTTTTATGAATTCCAAAGACAGTGGCCCTGAGAAGCATCATGTTACAGATCTGAGACTATTTTGGCAACTTTATGAAAAATCATCCCTAAGATTGTATATCATCTGTAAAGATCATCTTGGGATGGTCTTTATTTTTTAGTACCTTAATCGTGAGTGAATTTTCATAAAACAGAGGTATCTGATGGTGTCTTTGATCTCAATAGGGCCTTGACGAGTCAATTCAACAAGGATTAATGGAGCATTGGCTATATTCCGGGTATTATATATATATAGGCCCTGAGAATACAGAGAAGAATCATGTACTGCTTCTCTCCTCAAGTAGTATATAATTCAGTGTTGAAGCCATTTCTGATGTGGTGATATTCTAGATGGGCATACATGATGCTGTAGGATACTTAGGAAGGGTAGGACTGGATCCATCATCCATCTGGAGAAGATTCTTGAGAGAGTTGAGCCTCTGTGTAGAGTAGGTCTTTCTCAAGTAGAAGAATATGGTTGAAAATTCTATCCTTTTGCATTTGATTTACATTAAAATAATTACAGTGGAAGAAGGCAAGAAAAAAATTAAACAAAGCATGAGAGAATCATCATTTAAGATGGTCAAAGCTTGAATTTGAATTAAAATCATACCTTGGCAGAAAGTTATGAAACTGTAAGATTTAATAGATGGAGGCAGAGACAAGAGGAAAGAAAGAGGCCAAGTTATGGAGCCAAGAAAGCCTTTATTGGGATCTGCGATTCCCAGGCGAGGTTCCGTGACTCTGGAGTGGGAAGTCAGGGAAGTCGTGCCCAGTATGGGAGGGCGAGGTATTTTATGGGTGAAAGAGTTCTGGGTTTTGGTCTTAGGAAGGCAGATTACCAAGTAAGGGCATTTTAGGGCTGTGGCGGGGTGGTGGGAAAACTGGAGCTTCATGATTGGCTGTTTTCAAATGGCATGGGACATTCCAGGTCTGCGGGTGGGGGTGGGGATTGTCGGTGCAGGAAGTTCTTCTCTGACCCACAGCAAAACGGCCACTCGGTGGCCATCTTAAGGTAACTCTTACTTCTGTTGAAGGTATAGTTGGTAAGCACTTCAGAGCCACAGTCCTTGGAAATGGGAAAAAGTCTAGTAGCGATTTTGTAGACTGATAAAACTTTGCATTATTGTACCCAGATGTTAATATCACCCCCAAAAACCAGAGACCACCAGGGAGACTGAATCACGCATGCAAAAGCAAAGGGCTTTATTACGAATTTAGGCCCGGCCAGCCTAAACTCGGGCTCACAGACTTCAACAACACACTGGATCCACGTGGAGCGAGCCCCAAACATGGCGGGGCAGGGACTTTTATGAGTTTGGGAAGGGGGAGTTACAGGAAATCGTGACACAGGTACAGGGGTCCAATCAATACAGCATTACATCATTGACAGTAACTTTAACCAATTACAGAGTAGACCCAGGACCCTCACGTAGTGCGTGACTAGTCTTAACCTCCAACTTTAGGCCCGCCCCCGGAAATGTTAATGGTGTTAGCTGGCCTTCAAGGTCAGAGGGGAAACCTGAATCAGACCTGCATTTTTACAGCATAGGCGAAAGAAATAATGCCTCTTTTCTCCTGACCATCCTTTTCATTTGATAGAAAGCAAAGATGAGAATTCAGAGTCACCAGCAAGCTTCTCATAATGAAAATTGTTGGTTGGGAGTGCTGTTTGGCAACTTGGAGAACAATGCATCCTCCAAACTGAGGATTCTCAGATCATAGCACCATTTAAATGGTTTCAAAATATAAAAAAAAAAAATACTTTAAAATTGAATCCAGGTTGTAGCTATTTTCCACAATGATGCAAAAATACATACAGATGTTTATAGAATTCAAATCTTCAAAGATGGATAAGAGGTAAAAAGCATTGCGACAACAATCTTGACATTCAGTCCCTCTTTGGAGGAAACAGCCACTTCTCTGACAGCCTGAGGAGCGGTTCCTGCCCCCTCCAATTTCCACTCTGTTCTTTTCCCCGACTGACATCAGGGTTCAGAAGATGATGAATTTCAGAAGACACATGGAGGTTGACGTTACAGGAGATCCAAATAGCCAAATTGTGGGCTGTTTGCAGATGACTGACTAAATCAGGGCCTCACATGTTGACAGTGATGAGGGACTTTGGCCCTCTGTACCCTAGATATTTTCTTCGTTGTTAGATATTCCATGTTGCTATTTTTTTAAAAACCTCTGTTAGCTTGGATATCTCAGGTATTGTGTGTGTGTATATTTTTCCTTCTAAGTTCTTTTGCATGTTCCACATGAAAGCATCAGAACTTATGTTGTTTCCTTGAGAGGATATGGTTATTATTTTTACCACATATTTGCTGTGGTGTTACTTTGTGTGAGTTGTGGTCCCCACTCTGCATGGCAAGATTGTCCATTTCATTTCATTTAATTTCATTATTTATTTTTCCTATGCATTTTTCCTATCTTCTTGGAGAAAATTTATGCCCAAACTATGCTAATAGTTTTTCAATGATAGTAGCTCACACTCTCCCCTGGGAATGGAGGCAATGAGCCAACTGTAGTCTCTCTCTAAGCCAGTCAGGCATTTGCAGATAACCTGTTATTGCCTGTTATCAAAGAACTTAGAGAAAAAAGAAACTCAAAGCATAATGGCTTGAAGTTGCAGCCTTGATCTTTTAATTACAGTTCCTGAAATACCCTTCCCTCCCTTAATTGGCTACTTCACCAAAAGCTAAACTGTCACAAGCATGCCAGATTCAGGACAATGGCCTCCCCTGGGCACTGCAGCACGTTCCTGGGTGAGGGTCCCCACTGTGTGGTCAGTAGTGCACTAGGGCTCAGAAGCACCTGAAGATTCATGGCTATACCGAGACCAGGGGGCTAAAACAACAGGATCTGCCCAGGATCCTGGAGATTAGAAGGCCAGGATCAAGGTGTGGTGGCTGGTGTCTTCCAAGATCTCTTTCCTTGGCTTGTGGATGGCCACCTTCCTCCTGTGTCTTCACCTCATCTTTCCTCTGTACTTGCATCTGTCCTGATCTCCACTTCTTAAGACATCTGTCATACTGAAGAAGGCCCCATCCTATGCCCTCATTTTAACTTAATTGGATCTTCAAAGACCCTATTATCAAATGCAGTCTTATCCAGAGGTATGGGAGTCAGGACTTCAATATATGGATTGGTGGTGGGAGTGGGGAAAGGCATTGGTGGAGTTTGCAGGGCACAACTGATAGGAGGCCTTAGCAAGAAAAATATATTTGCCAAGTGTATAAATTTATTGAGGAATTTTACATGCCAAGCAATGGAATAACTGTTTTACATACATTATTTCATACACTTCTTTCATAAACAATGATCCCAAAAGATTACTGGAATCTCCGTTTACAAATGAGAAAATCTGGGCTCCATATAAAGTGACTTTCCCAAAGCTATAGAGAACGAGTGGTTAAAACCAAGTCTATGCGCTGTCTCCAGAAAGTGCACACGTTACCATTATGCTTTTCTGCAATTTATGCAAGGTTACAGAGCTGGCTGGCAGCAACGGCAGGCCACCCGATTCCCAGGGCAGCAGTCTTATTGCACTCATATGCAAATGACAGGAAACAAATGTATTTTCACTCGTCTGCTTATTAAAAATGAGGATGTCATTTGCCTTGTGTTAGTTAGGCTGCTTTATATTTCAAAGGATAGAGGACACTGAACAGGATGAGATGTTAAAAGCCATCAATGCTTCCCTTATTAACTCAGTTAATTAGAGCTACTGAAAGGATATTAATAGGTAGGACCATCCTGATTTGCCTGGAACTGAGGGCCTTTCCAGGATATGGGAGTTCTGTGTTAAACCTCAGACAATCCTAGTTTTAAAACAGAAACAGGTTTTTTTTTTTTTGATGTTTATTTTTGAGAGAGAGGAGAGAGAGAGAGAATGGGGGAAGGGCAGAGAGAGAGGGAGACCCAGGATCTGAAGCAGGCTCCAGGCTCCGAGCTGTCAGCACAGAGCCTGACCCAGAGCTTGCACTCACAAACTACAAGATCATGACCTGAGCTGAAGTCTGATGCTTAACCGACTGAGCCACCCAGGCACCCCAAAAACAGAAACAGTTTTAAAGCAGAAATTATAGGAAACAGTCTCAACAAGGGCAGAGAAGGCCCTACGGAGAACTGGATTACCAACTTAGATACAACAGCCAGACTCTGTAGAGACTGAACATACAAAAGGACAAGGGCCAGGCAGTATATATAAATAGACCTTTGACCCACAACCTGCAGCAACCAGCCCAGGAAGCCAACCCCTTGTCTGCGATGAACAAATGCCATGCCCCACTTACAGGACGCCAGGTTGCTATTTAGTGACAACCCAGGAAGCTAAGCAATAACTTCTGAAACAATCAGCCTCAAGCACCCAGGCCTTGATTAATAACTGATGGTTGCCCTAATTTTTGCCCCTGCTTCCAACTTAGGACCAATTAGAGAAAGCCAAATATGCACCCCTAACCAATCACTCAAGATGCCCCGCTTCTAGTTAGCCCACCTTACAGCTTCCCCTTGCCAACAGCCTCAGTTAGGGCACACCAGACGCCTTCTCTTTTTTCTACCACAAAGTTTCCCCATTCCTCTGCCTGCCATCGAGTCTCTGTCAAAATGTAAGCTGAGTGGCAAGTTCCCTTGCTCTAGTAATCTCAGAAAAAAATAGCCTTTCTTGCTTTTGTTTGATTGGCCTTTATCTTCACATTCCATTGGCAGGGCATATCATTCACTCTTTACTGCAGTGTTTCACCATTTTGGTGACTCAGCACTTTGCCTCCACTGCTTTCACTTCCTGCTACCACTGAAAACTGCCTCTGCACCCTTGCAGTCGCAGGCTTCCATTTACTGCGTTATTTCTATGCCCATCAGGTCCTCTTCTTTTCCACCAGCTGTGTCTGTCTTTGAGTTGAATTCCCTGGAGCGAGAGAGAGCATCTGACTCCAGTATGTGTTGGGTGCCCGGGGAACATCCTTACTATGCATTGTTACTGATACAGCCAACTCATAAGCTGCTGGCCGGATGACAAATGACTGCCTTTTGCTCAAAGACCTGTCCTTAGCCAATTAGCTGTCCTCATGGTAACATCATCATGTGGTACAAAGCATGGTAACTGCTGTATAAAAGATCATTCATTTATTCAAAAAGAGTCTGATTACGGCTTTAGGCAGAGTGTACATTAACAAAACTGGCCGAGGGTTAGGTCTCGGAATGACGTTTGGTCCTTACTGAGAAGATATACTTGAGCATGTGAAGCACATATGGTGAAGGACCCTACATACTCTTTTTTACTTTTCTTCTTCCTGAGAACTCTTTTTCCCTCTTTACCTGGAAGAAAGAGAAGCTTTGAGTATGTGCTCAATTTGATTTGGCAGATTTTTATTCCTGCCATGTTACTACTGGGCTTTACTGAGCAGAAAGTCTTGCAGATTTCGATTCCAAGTGAACAATGTGGTTATCTCCCATCTTAATGAGTGATCCCTTGCACGTGAAGCATTTCAGTAAATGATTTAAAAATTGTTATTTGTTACTAGTTCTATAAAACCGTTTTCTTCTCAAGAGAATTTGAAAAAAAGAATGGCCACTTTTGAGTCCATTTTTTCATGAAGTCCTTCAAAGGTTTTTGGTTAATTTTGAATTACTTGTACTCACGTATTTATCATTCATTTTTTGTACTTACTGAGCCCCTTCTACCTCTCAGGCATTGCAGGATTATGTATCTTGTATACATAGTCTTATTTCCAAAGTAAAATTGTTATGTCTAAATCCCCAAATTACTCTACAGCAGATACACCGATAGATAAAATGCTCCGAGAGATATAATTTCAATAACAAAAGATCAGTAGACTCAAAGAGAAAATCACTGGGCTTGAAAGCAGTCCTGTTAAGATCTGATCTTCATAGTCTATGGAGGTAAGAACTGCTGATTTGGAGCATTTAGACTCATCAAGACTACTAAAAAGAGTTCCAGAAGCAAGAAAAGCCACTAGGATTTGTCTAAATCTCACAGAATATCCCTTACAAGCCAAATCTGGGCTCTATACACGAAACACATCATTGATGATTTGTTCAGACTGCTTTTCTAGTGGGAGATACCACGTTCCAGCCAGTAGTGTTTCTCGCAATGAGGTAACTGACAATCTTGTTACAATTTCATATTTCTTGGATGCAATTGGCTTATTCCAAGTTCTACGAAAACTTGAAGAAAGCAATTTTATCAGCCTAGAGATCTTCTGTGACCAGGCTCAAGACGATCCACTCTGGGGTAGACATCCCCTTCATGTCTTTGTGTGGTGCTGAATATACATGCTAGAGCATGTAGTCAACACAAACAACAGTCATCAGCAACTCATTTCTGAAAGAAATTGGTATTGTGAGTTTATTCAAGACTGGCCCAGATAAAGCAGGTCAGGAACAAAGACTGGGCTGAGGCAGTCTGCTCTGAGAATCAAATTGGGTCAAACACTCAGCTAGAAGCACGGGACAAGTAAGGAACATGTGTTTGTTGGAAAGGTGTTGTGTAGGCATAGAAAATAAGAAAGGGAGTAGGAAATTACTGGAAGTTGGGAAAAAGGAGTTTCATTCTCAAAAGTCAAAATGCAGAAATTGGGCTCAGAAAACAACCCCGGGAGAAATGCTTTCTTCAGTATCAAAGGCTGAGAAATAGACCCTAATGGGTTTCGGCAGTTAAGAAGGGCTCTCTGTTCTTACCCCTGTACAAGACATTGTAGTGTTTCAAGATTTCTGTGATAAATTATATGCATACTGAACATCTTTACTGAGTCTTGCTGTGGGCTTAAGAAGCAAAGCATTGTGGACTGCTGTTGTGTTCACAAAGCAGTCACTTAAATTTCCTGTATTGTTGCTAAGTGACAGTAGAAGTATTCACTGATAACCTCTGAGAGCTTTAACAGCCTTCCAGCTGCTGAATGACCATAGCAAGCAAATTAACATATCTACAAGAGAAAAGTCCCAGATTGGATGAAGTTAAAAATTCTCAAGCTGTCCTAATTCTTCTCCTCCTGTATTTCACCTTTTATTTTGCTATACCACTGTCTTTTTCCAGCATCCTGAGCTAGGATGGTCCTGGGCATCCATGCACAACATCTTTATCCACATATTGTACCCTGCAGCCCATCCTCACTGTCACCACGTTAGGAAAATTACTTCATCTCTTAGTTCACCTGAGGCAGGGTTAGTCTTTGACTCTACCATAGAACTGGCTGACACAGAAAGCATTGATTTCTTCACCTAATTTTACTAAACCTAATCCAATATATCTTACTAGATACCCTACTACAGTTCCTTGTTATTGATCCCACTCTGTGTACACTAGACTAAATTAAATAGACTTGGATTAGCACTGTTCAAAATATGGTAAGAGTCTCACCAAAAGTAGATCCCAAATGTCATCTCCAAGGTCCTGAGTTGCCTGGTCACTGTGTCCTTAGTGCTGTCTTTATCACTGGCCCCTGAGGAGGAAGATGTTTCTCAGTGTGTCTTTGTGTCCTCAGGTTTTCCATCTTGGGCCATCAGTATTTTATCAACTTTTTTCAGGAAGGACTCCATGACAGTGGGTAAAGATATCCAGCCTTAAGCCGTCACCCATTTCTCTCCAACTTTTATGATGTTTTTGACATATATTTACTAGCTAGTGGGATGCTAAGATTCATTTGAAGCTCAACATAAGCTTAGCTAGGATTGGATCCTAATCTTGTTTATTTATCTGTCTTTGATGACAGATTCCACCTATCCCCATTTCAATTCTCTTCTTCTAACCATGAGAAAAGAATCTGTGTCTTTTCTTTTGAAAAGTATCCATTCTCATCTGGGTTTCCCACTAAGTTCTTAGCTCATCTTTAGAACAGAGAAGGTTTTAATGAGTAATAAGACTCATATAGACAATTCCACTCATTGTCCCACATTCTGCTGGATGACTCATCTCTGAGGAAACTCTGAGGTATCACTTTCTGGAATCCTATGCCCTTCACTGTTTTACAACAGCAAAATTATTTTACACTGATTATAAATGCAGCAGATATGGTTTCTACCAAGGGAAAAGAAGACTTAGTAACTGACAAATCTGAAGTATCAATTATCCCTAAGAATAATGGAAAAAAATCCCACACTCTCTATTTTAAAAGTGGCCTTCTTGCTTACAAAACACATAAATTTGGCCTCCATTGGGTGTTTTAAAAATTGTTGATTACATGTTGAGACACCTAGGTGGCTCAGTCAGTTGAGCATCTGACTTTTGGTTTCAGCTCAGGTTGTGATCTCACAGTCTGTGGGATCAAACCTCACATTGGGCTCTGTGCTGACAGCATGGACCCCACTTGGGATTCTCTCTCTCTCCCTTTCTATGGCCTTGATTAATTCTGTTTATTAATAATTTATTATTAATTCTATTTATTCAGAATATAAAATTAAATATATAGGGTACATAATTAGAATATACCTATAATTCTATCTAAATTATGTATATGCTAGGATGTGTATATCCTTGAATTCATTCTGTGCTTTCCTCATTACATCCTGTTACTGGTACATGATTAAAACCTAGACCACTTCTAGGATATATAAGAGATTTCTTGGGAAGAATTTCTCAAATTTTTGGTTTCAGGATCCTTCATATCTTCAAAAGTATTGGGGACCTCAAAGAGCTTTTGATTTTCTGGGTTGTACCTATTGATATTTACATGTAGTATGAAAAATCTGAACTGAGAAATTTTGAAATCTTTTATTAATTTATTTATAATAATAATAAAGCCATGAATAACATATTTAATGAAAAATAATTATGTTTTCCAAACCAGGAAAAAAGTGGCATTATTTTTTACTTTTAGAAAAAATTTTAAATGTCTGGCTTACTAGGAAATGGTAGATTTTCATACCTGCTTCTTCATTCAAACAATTGCTTTATGTTATTTTGTTTCAAGTATATGAACAAAGTCTGGTCTGACAAAAATATGTAGCTGGAACGGAAAGAGCACTTTAATAGCCTTTTAATATAATTATAATAGAAAACTGTATCTTGATATGGTTGCAGTCTCCTAAAGATTACCTGCAATGTGGAAACTGAAATTCTATCAACAAAGTCTTTTTTACTCTATTACATTAAAAGTCTTTTTCTATCTTGGATTTTAAGTGGATCTTTCACCCATTCATAATTTTATAACATGGTGATTGGTCATTGGGAAAAGACTGGGTCACAGAGATATGCAGATCTTCCAAATGGTAGTGCTCTCTTGTTATATAATATTAAATACAGTGGTTATGGCATCACCTATCTAATAAAAAAAAGTCTTCACATATTTGGAAACTGCCTCTTTGTACATACAAGTTTTCTAAGATTCCAGATTTTGCTTAAAAGCTTGAAATTGAATTTTATCATTGACAATAAATAATGCCTGGTACACAGTAGGGCAAAGGTTGTATTCAGTAAAGAGAAAGATACAAGGACATTAAACTTCAAAAAATATGATCCCCTTATTCTTCTGTCACATCTTAAATTTATGTCCCAGTTGACTGTGATGCAGGTGTTATGTACACTGTCTTCTATGCAAGCAGTACCTGACTGACTTGAGCCCATGCAACTTCTCTGGAGATTACCCTTCCCAGACCTTGCCAAGTTGAAGATCAGTACTCACCAGGCTCTGAAGGTATGTGGGGGCTACCTGGGAGGTGACAGGCTTCTTATACATAACTTTTCCTATTTCCTTTCTCATTTCTCAGCTTGACCTTCCAAAGTAACTGTTGAATCCAATTCCTGAGACTCTCCATGGTCCTGTTAAATGAAATGGTTTACTTCTTTTCAGTATCTCTTCATGTGTCTTAGACACTTAACATTTCAACTTTCTCTGCTCTGCCTAAGCCAGTTACCACCTATCCACCATCTTTTTAGCTGCTAAAAATTTGTTGACTTTCCTCATCTCCTGTCATCTATTCTTTTTTCTTTTATTGTGGTTTTAGAACATGTTTATTTTTTTATTGTTGTCTTAATAGATTTGAAAGAGTGGGTGTAGAGATACATATTTGTACTTAATCATTTACCAGAACTCGAGAATACTAAATGAGAACAGAATTTTCATATCTGTCTTTCTCTTCACTTGGAACAACAACATCCAAGCCTGAAGGTTTCATATCTTAGACTTTTAAGTAGTATAGCCCATCTTCCTTTGACAGTAAAGTTGTGAGACTTCCACAAGAAGGAGGAGGGAAGGAGATAAGAGGTACCTTACAAGAGATAAGGAGTAGAAACAGTCATTTTTATGTGTTCTAATTTCCCCTATGGATTAATGCTCATTTTGGGGTGTGAATTGTCTATTCAAATACTTTGCCCATTTCTTAATTGGGTTGCTTTTTTCTTTTTAGTATATATAGTCTGGATATAAGTCTTTGTCATAGGTGTATATATGAATATTTTCTCTTAGTCTATGGTTTGTTTATTTTCTTAACAGTGTCTTCAAATGAGTAGAAGTTTTCAATTTGATGAAATTAAACATCATCTCTTTCTCTTATATAATTAATGTTCTTTTGTATTACTTTTAAGAAATCTCTGCCTTCCAAATTTCCAAAAATATTCTTTTACATTTTCTTCTAGAACTTTATAATTTTAGACTTTACATTTAGGTCTATGACCCATCTTGAATTAATTTTTATGTAAAGTCTGAGGTACAGGTTAAGGGTCATTTTCTCCCCATATACTTATTATAGTTTTTCCAGCTCCATTTGTTTAAAGGACTTTTACTTCCTACTAAATCGTCTTGAAACCTTTGTAGAAAATCAATCAATTCTGTATGAATGAGTCTATTTATCAACTTCCCAATCTGTCCCATCAATTTATTTGTCTATGCTTCTGATAATTCCACAGTATCTTGATTAGTGTAGCTTTATAGTAGCTCTTAAAATCACCTTAAAAATTGGTGAGTCCTTCAAATGTTTGCAGAATCATGTTGGATTCATATTAGAGTCAATTTCTACAAAAGAGTCTTAATGTTTTGCCTGTGATGGTATTTAAAGTATAGATTAATTTAGGGAGAATTGATATGTTAACAATATTGTGTCTGTTGATCCATGAAAATTCCAAATCTCTCCATTTATTTAGATTTTTTAATCTCTTTCAGCAATGTTTATAGTTTTCGGTGTAGAGATCTTGCATGTCTTCTTTAAAAATGTTTATTTATTTATTTATTTATTTATTTATTTATTTATTTATTTTTGAGAGAGAGAGAGCAGGAGATAGGGAGAGGGGTATAGGGAGAAAGAGAGAGAGAGAGAGAGAGAGAGAGAGAGAGAGAGAGAGAGAGAGAGAATCCCCAGCACAAAGCCTGACATGGAGCTTGGTCCTACAAATCATGCAATCGTGACCTGAGCTGAAATCCAGAGTCAGATGCTTAACAGACTACATCACCAGGCGTCCCTTGCATCTCTTTAATTACATTTATTCTTAAATATTTTGTGTGTTTGTTGCTATGATTAAAAAAACTTTGGGGCACCTGGGTGGCTCAGTTGGTTAAGAGGCTGGCTTCGGCTCAGGTCATTATCTCACAGTTCATGGGTTTGAGCCCTGAATGGGGCTCTATGCTGACAGCTCAGAGCCTGGAGCCTGCTTTGCATTCTGTGTCTCCCTCTTTCTCTGACCCTCCCCTGCTCACACGGCCTCTCTTTTTCTCTCAAAAATAAATAAAAAACATTTTAAAAATTTAAATACTTTCAAAGTGTTTTCTGGAAGTACATAAAAATAAAATTAATTTTTGTTATATTGACCTTATATCCTATGACCTTTATAAATTTTTTACTAGTCCTCATAGTGTTTTATAGATTCCTTAGGAATATCTATATTAATAATCATATCATCTATTCAATTTTTTTAATGTTTATTCATTTTTGAGAGAGACAGATCATGAGCAAGGGAGCGGCAGAGAGAGAGGGAGGCACAGAATCTGACATAGGCTCCAAGCTCTGTGCTGACAGCTCAGAGCCTGACGCGGGACTATTCAATTTTTATTATTTAGTTTCCATGTCTTGTTGGAGGGTTTCCCTCCCTTGGCACCACTAGCAATTTGAGCCTGTCCCATCCCGTTATAGAATGTTTAGCAGCGTCCTGGCCCTTACCCACCAGATGCCAGTGGCACCTTCTCCCCACTTTCTCCTTCTGCCCCTCTGCCCTTCTGAATAACTTCCAGGCAAGCAGAGCCAGTGAAATCCTCAGGGGGCAGAAGCTGTGGGGCAGCTGGAAATGGAAGGCAGAAAGAAATAGGAGAAGCTTGAGAGACTGAAGAAGAGAGACACAGAGGCCAATAGACAAGAGGAGAGCTCCAGAAACAACATTTGGTCAGTATGACGGGAGCAGAAATGTTCAAGACCAGGGATTGCCATGACAGGAGGTATGATGTCTCAGAGAGTTTCTGACGGTCCGGAAATGCCAAAATTAAGAAGTTTAGATTTTCTGCTTTAGGACAAAGTCTGTTTTATCTTTTTCTTCCTCCCTTCCTATGTTAATCCCTGCCTTTCTTCCTGTTATTTTTTTTCAAATGTCAGCAGAGCCCTCAAGAAATCAAATTAAATCCTACACAGATGACTGGTATTGAAAATAGATGAAATCATGGGGTGCTTGAATGGTTCAGTTGGTTAAGCCTCCGACTTCGGCTCAGGTCATGATCTCACGTTCGTGGGTTCAAATCCTGTATAGGGCGCTGTGCTGACAGCTAGCTCAGAGCCTGAAGCCTGCTTCTGATTCTGTGTCTCCCTCTCTCTCTGCCCCTCTCCCACTCATGCTCTGTCTCTGTCTCAAAAAAAAAAAAAAAACATGAAAAAAAAAAGAAAATAGATGAAATCAGAGAACCATCAAAATGTGTGCTGCAGGAAGGAACCCTGGAACCTGCCACAAGATCTTGCCCTTGAGATGACTCCTGGGGCCCCTCTGTAGCACCCACAGTGTTCTTTGAAATACAGAGACAAACAGCAACTATAGGTAATGAGGAGTCATTAATGTATTTTGAGCTGATAAGGCAAGCCCTTTCCTAGCTGTGAGCCTCTCTGGGACTCATTTTCTCATTTGTAACATGTAGATAATAATACTTTCTAGAGAGGTTATAACAATTAGAGACAAAGTATTTGGCACAGTGCCTGGTATGTAGGTGTTCAAATAAATGTAATTGCAAAGTTAATGATCATGACGATAATAATGGAAACAGAGAATGTCACCAGGCACGGAGTTCCAAACTAACAAAGTCAATGTAAGATCTATGCGATTGGATTCTTGGCTGACTCCAAAACCCAATTCACAAGACTCTTAACACTCGGGAGCCACCATAAGGACCTAATGCTTGTGTGGATCTGCCTGTGGCTGGCCCTGGGTATCTAGGGAACATGGTTCTACCTGAGGCTCTTTTGAGTCTGGAGTTATACTGAACGTAAGACTGACTCTTTGCAGTGGCCCTGGGTCCCCTGGCTTGCCTCCACCTAGAAGTGCCGCTCTGGTATATACCTGGTCTATCCACGGACAAAGCAAGGAACGACCCCCACTCCCCACGAGCATGGCACAACTCAGCATTCCCTACTCCAGACAGGGAGCCCTGCTGCGACTGTGGGGCTCTGGGAAAAGCAGCAAGTTCCATTCTTACCCTTTAAGTCTTCCCATGTGTCATTTTATGGATAGAATACATTTGAATTGTGTCTTAGCTATGTGCATCTTATCTGTAGATATTCTCCTTTGAGAATTCAGTTACTGTTTATTTATCATAAATATAACAGATTGATATTGAGTGCCCAGTGTGTGCCAAGCACTGGCTTAGGTACACATTGAAAATACACTGATGGACCAGCCTGCAAAGTAAACATTATATAAATGCTGGTGATATATAGATGTCATATATTTATCAAACACAACTATCTATATATGTATGCATATATACACACATGTGCATGCTCATATATATATATATATATATATAAACTCAAAAGATATTTAATGTGGAAAGTCAAAGCCAACTTTCCAATGTGTTTGTGTCTTTCCAGAGTGACTTGTATGGCACTGCCAACACCATCTGCCAGAGCAGAAAGACTACTTAATAGCCAAAAGCAGCTGCCAGCTTAGGCTTCAATGTACTCTTTCAGTTCCCTCCAGGATGACCTGATGTGACCACCCTTCTAGGTAAAGAGGATTCTATCTCCATTTGACAATAAATCCTTAACCTGAGGAAAGAGGAGTCATGTCAGCCTGGCTGACTTTAAGCCCCAGGAGGGTGGAAGTTTTACAACTAATTTAACTCTACCTTGAAAAGGCAATTGTGTTGATCATTGAGAGGGGTAAATCCAGTTTGGTCTGGTTTAGCGTCTGATTGTTTCAGTACCACGATGTGAGGAAGGATAATATTTCTGAAATACTAACATGTGTTTCTTTTCCCTAATATTTTAAGATGAAATAAAACATGGTGGCTAATCCCTAGGAAGGGGTTGTGGGTAGGGGTGAAGGAAGGGGTGGGCTGGAGAAGAAAAAAAAGCGAAATGCATTGGCACCAAGACTTTTTCTATTCTTTTTTCTTTTTTTTAAATTTATCTTTGAGAGACAAAGTGCAAGTGGAAGAGGGGCAGAGAGAGGGAGACACAGAATCAGAAACTGGCTCCAGGTTCTAAGCTGTCAGCACAGAGCCTGACGCGGGGCTCGAACCCACGAACCGCGAGATCATGACTGAGGCGAAGCCGGACGCTTAACCAACTGACCCACCCAGGCGCCCCTACATATTTATAATTTCATACTAATTTTAAACAAAGCAATCTCAACCTTTACAAATTGTTCTACAACCTGCTTTGTGTTTTAACTGAATAATATATATCAGGATCATTTTTACATGTTGGCAAACATAAATCTGCAATATAATTTGAATAACTACATTGTGTTCCTTTCTATGACTATGTATGAGACATTAAGTTGCAAACATGATTTTTAATGTTTTTATAATATGCCATCATGTGTATGTACTACAATCTATTAACACTATGCTGTCTGTTATGATCCAGCTGCCTAGGGTCAGTGAAGCCAAGTTAACAGTAATCAAATATATTTCTCTGACTCTTCCAGCCTTTTTCTGCTGGGCTTTAGGCCCTCTTTAAAAATGACTCATGACATTTCTAGGAGTTCCCAATGGATTCATCTATTCATTCAATTAACAAACATTGAGCACACACCATGTACCAGACAGTTTGCCGAGGATGCGCTAGTGAGAAAAAAGACAGAGCTGCTGTTCTCTTGGTGTTTCCAATCTAAAATGGAAGACCCCAGACCTTAATCAAACAATCATTCAGGGAATCAAACACAAGCTACATTCAATGCTAAAAGAACAAGTAGATTGCTATGGTAACAATGGCAGATGGACTTGACCTTGGCTGGGGCTGAGGGAAGGTCTCTGAGGCAGTTCTTGACTGAGATAAGATCAGGAGTGTGGACAAATTCATGGGTTCTGGGTGAAAGTGTTCTGAAAAAATGGGTCATCTCCAGAGAAAGGAACAGCAAGGGCAAGAGTTCTGTGGCAGGAGGGCGCATGCCATGCTTTGAGAAGTGTCAGGGGCTTGAGTGAACCCATGCTGGAAACAGCACGTCCATCTGTGGTGGCAGCATACCAGGCATGTCTTTTAAAATGTGTTTCTTGGGGCAGCTGGGTGGCTCAGTCAGTTGAGCATCCGACTTCTGCTCAGGTCATGATCTCACAGTTCATGGGTTCGAGCCCCACATTGGGCTCTGTGCTGACAGCCCAGAGCCTGGAGCCTGCTTCCGATTCTGTGTTTCCCTCTCTCTCTGGCCCTCCCCTGCTCATGATCTGTCTCTCTCTGTCTCTCAAAAATAAATAAATATTTTAAAAAATGTGTTTCTTGTTTGTTTGGTTGGGTTTTTTTTTTTTTTTTTGGTTTTGGTTTTTATTTTGGTTTTTGTTTTCAGGTACAGAGGGACCAACTGAAGAGGAAGCAATTGCCATTGGAAAGATAAGTTGTTATGCCCACAAATCCCAAGAGGAAGGAGCACACGAGGAAGCACCAGGGTCAGTCTGAAGGCGTGAGGGAATGTGGAAGGCACATGGCAAGAGCCTTTATTGTGGTTTCTGTGGGAAGGAACGGGTATGCAGGGTAATGCAGGGGACGCAGTTTAGGATTGGCAAGTTTGAATAATTTCAGCGGGCTCTGAGGCAAAGGGGCTGTCACTAGTTCTTTGGTACCTAGTTCTGGGGGTGATTGAGGCCTGGAAATAGTGGCCCCTGAGTGTGAGAGCCCATAGAGGAGGAGGGTGGTAGTGTGGGCTCCAGAAGGGTTAGTTTGCATATGAAAGTCACAGTAATGGGCGGGTTGTTTGCTATCTCTAGAAATTGGCTCGCCCTGGGAAGGGATTCCATCCAGGATCAGCAAGCCCCAAGATATCAAAGGATAAAAAGTATAGAGTAAAAGACATGATTAATACAGTATATTGGAGGAATATCAGGGGGAAGAACAGCCAAAATAGAGTTAGCAAGAGGGACAGATGCTGAGAAAGGATGATGTTTCTTGATGTTTCTGAGAGACTTGAGTGAAAACAGATCTTTGTCGTTTTTGTCATCCTTTTCCCCTGTGGGCACAAGCATACAGCTGATTGGAGGTCTAACCTGGCTGACAGAAACATTTTGCACCAGAAGTGTCCCAGCACTTGGGTTAAGCCTGGGTGCTGGGTCTGTGCCTTGGGAATATATTTTTTTCTTACATACTTTGGTCAAATAGGCTCTAAAGGAGTGCTGCTCAACCAGGAACAGTTCTGTGGATTATAGGATGTTTGGCAATGTCTGGAGACGTTTTTGGTTGTCACAACTTGGTGGAGAGTACCACTGGCATTTAGTGTGCTGGGGTCAGGGACGCTGCCAAACACCCTAAAGTGCATGGGACTGACCCCCACAACAGGGAAGCATTATGTCTCCCAAAATGTCAGTAGCACAAGACTGCCCTAGGTATCTGTATCCTGGGGGTGAACAGGACAAGCGGTTTAAGCTATGGCCCCTCACAACAGAATTTTTCATTAATAACCACCCTGCAGTGGACATATTGTATTCATCATTTTTATAACTTTTCTTTTAGTCTCAAGATGTATCTTATTTTTTTTCTCCCTGTTTCTTCCCTGTATGTCTGTTCCTGGAAAAGAAGTTCCGGGAAGCATATGTGGAAAAAATTACTTAATCTACTATCTAATAGAACAGTTACAAAGACCTTTCAGTAGTAATCTCCTATTTTCTTTATCTTTTGAGTGTCTTTATGAGATCAAGTCAACAAGTCTTTAATAACTGTCTGCCACATACCTAGCCTGTGTCATTCTCTGGAAATCTAGCACAGCGCCTGACAGTGCACACAGGGACGTGGCCCATGAGAACATACATTGTTTTATCTGCTTCTCTTAATGGCCATATAATGGAGGTATTAATATATCTCAGCTTATTTATAAGTAGATAAAGGCTTGGAGAGTTGAATCATGCCTGGATCACATGGCTAGTATGTAGTAGACTCTGGATTTGAACCCAAGGACATGGTTTGACCCCTAAAGCCAATGGCCTTCTTGTGGAACTCCATGACTCCTTTCTATTGTTGAAAACTGGGGACCACAATTCTTTATCCCATTAAGAACTGTGCTGTGGTTGGCTCTTTTAATTTAGGGGAGTCTGTTAGTTTCATTCAGGTTCCCTGTAAAAAAAATAAGTACTGTCCTGGATGAAAGGGAATAAATAGGCCTTATAATGGTTTGACTCCCACTCTCCCAGAAAGTCTGACTTTCAAAAACTCTGATTCCTAACTAATTAGTACCTTAGCTGAGGTCTTGTTAAATAACACAGAGATCAGTTCGGAATAATGGCAAAGTTGGAGAACATATCCCAATATTACTCAAGTTTTATTCTACAGATTGCTCCCTGGGAAATTTGAGGCCCACTTCAGATTCTCAATGAGCCTGAGGTGAGCCTTGAATTTCACAAAAGATGGAAAGACCCATCAGAGTAGGCCTATTCCTGCTCTTGATATAAATTACTTATCTTCAGATGCCAGCCCTTTTCTTACCACACAGACTTTCTATTGTATCATCCAGATTATCAGCAGTTTTTTAAAAAATAGATCCTTCTGTATGGTTTTAATGTTTTTTTCCCCATTATGCCCATATTCCCTCTAAGAAGTAAGACTTAAGCTAGTTGGTTAAATAATCTTTAGTAACTACATAGAACTATACCCTATGGTAGAGCTTTAAAAATAAGATGCATAAGGTGGCAGAACATCATAGAAGATGTGATTTCAACTGTGTTATAAAAAGGAAATATATGATAATATTTATAAAATATGTCTGGACTAAGACAATGGCCATCATAAGGAAGAGGGGCAGAAGAGGTCAGACAGCGTTAGGATGTAGGTGACATTTGCTTTTCAGAGGGTTTAAGACTTAGTCCACTTTCCCAGGTAGAATTCTATAGATGACAAGATGCCATTTTGAAGGATCATGCCTTATCTATAATTCAAGGCATCAAGTTCTTGATTTGTTTACTAAAGGTTGTGTTTTAATTACAGATCATAGAGACTCCCGAAAAATTACTTAGCCTTTCACAAACTGCTTTACACACCAAGGATCCACACTCTGATTCAGAATGGCTATACCTTCCACCAAAGAAGGTAATGGATCTTCTTTGCACGAAAGTATTACACTGTTTAGGTCAATGCCCACTTAGTTGGCATATTTCTGTTGACCCCTAGCAATGCTGATTTTGCTGTACATAGTTAACAACTATCACTGGGCACAGACAACTTTGTATGATCACCGCCCTATCCCTACCAACAAAAATGAGACAAGTCATTCAGCCACTGATCTCAGCTGAAAGCAGAATCAATAAATCTTTGCAATGGTGAGTTTGCCAAGCAGAGCTCTCTGGCACTACAAGTGCACTGACCAGTTAAAGAGAGAGAGTCTCCAGGTCACACCATTCACTTTGCACCCCTGACTATCTTTCTTCTTCTGGTCCAACTTTTTTTTTTTCCATGATCATATTGCAGTCTCTGCTGAAATTTAAGAAAGACTAAAAATCAGGGACACCTGTCGTGGTTGGAAATGACCGTGTTGTCTGTGTTATAGTGGCCATTGAGCCTGACAGCTGCACAAAGCAGGGCCAGTCAGGGTCCACTTCAATAGAACTGACTTCTCTGTTTGGAAAAAAAATGCCAACAGAAACTCAGAGCTTGGACTGTTGCTGTGGGTTTGTTTGCTTACTTGTTCACTTGCTTGTTTTTATCGAAAGATTTTCTGGTTTGTCTCAAAGTGGGGAATCATAAAAATAACATGTATATATGCACTTACCTGTTTTATTTTATCTTAAAAAAATACATGCCTATTTTCCAGTGACTCATGTGGGGCCAAGGCTTGATTTGAGTGTGGACACACTATTTGGAGTTATGCCATTGCTCCTTTTAAGGGAACCCCACTTTCTGATCCACCATATACCATTAGGTTGGATTTCTTTACAGTGGAATTAGAACTCCAAGATATTTGTGAAACAATCTGAGAGGAGATTCCATCTAGATTTATACAATATTTCCCTACACAGTTAACTTCCCCATCCATAATTCCACAGCAATATTCTTAGTTGTTTTTACTAAATCTTTCCAAAGCATTCTCTTTAGTATTTGTAGAAAAAAGGGCTCATTGTATTTCACTGTCTTATAAATATGTAATTAAAAGAATATAATCAGGGTGTATAGGTGGCTCAGTTGGTTAAGCATCAGACTCTTGATTCTGACTCAGGTCATGATCTCAGGGTTCATGAGATCGAGCCCTGTGTCAGGCTCCATGCTAACAATGCAAAACCTGCTTAGAATTCTCTCTCTCTCTCTCTCTCTCTCTCTCTCTCTCTCTCTCAGTCCCTCCCTCCACTCACCCTCTCTAGCTCTCAAAATAAAACTAAACTTTAAATATATATATATATTTAATCAGCACGTACAACTGGCATTGAGTGGTTTGGGGACAAAGTCCAACTGATCTTTGGACAATAGACAACACAGCTGGAGGAACAGAGCAGAGAGGTAACCGAGTGAGCAGCCAAAAGCCAAGCCCAGTTACCACTGGGGCGTCAGTCAACAAGTCTTCCTTAACTCTGGGAGAAGGTGGGTTCATGGACTATCAAGTTCATTAGTCTCTTTTAGGATCTTGCAATGCATTTTAAGCAGCATTGATGGAGTCTTACACAGAGGAACAGAATATCTGACAGGCATGGAGGTATTCTTGGGGAATGGTGTTCATCCCCTCTCTGCCCCTTCTATTCCCCTGAGGTGGCTCTTTAAAAACATCTGGAACACCTAGGACTGTGTGAAGCATAATATGAAAACCTTAGACAGAGTCCAGTTCTTTCACAATGAAATAATAAACTGATTAAAGATATTATGGCCAGAATTCAGTTTTTCCGGTTCCCGAGCTTATACTTTTTCTGCTATATTTTCTGAATTTTATTTCCCATGCAACTGGAGGCTGCCCCTCCTTGGGTCTTTCTGCCATCCAATTGTCTCTGTGTGGCAGCCCAGAGGCCAGGCAGGAACAGAGTGGAATGAGCTGCGCATGGGCCTTGCTCTTTGTATAACTCTCGGAACTTCTTGCCACTAGTATCGAATCCCTGTGAATCAATGTGTGGTAAGAGAGGCATGACTTTCTTACTGACTTTTCCACCAAGACTTTTACTTTCCAACACTTTGTGGGCTACAGAAGTGTTTTCATTGCTCAATACATGGTCCACTTTCGCCCCCAAATTGCTTCCAGGGGAGGTAACGGCTAAGCTGGGCTTGTTCAGAATGGGGCAGGGGCGTGGAGGGCAGTCCAAGAAAAGCAAACATCAAACACAAAGACCTTGACTTGACATGAACCAGTACATTGTTTCAGAAACAGAAGGTGAGAGCAGGGGTCAGAATCAGGAAGGGTCCTGTATCCACGCTAAGAAGTGTGGCTTTTGTCCCAAAGGCACTAGAAAGTTATTAAAGGATTACAAGCAGGGGCATGACCTGGCTTGTGATTTAGATGGGTCACCCTGTCAACGCGAGAAAATGGATGGTGGTGGGAGGAGGGACTGAAAGCAGGGAGACCAGATAGGAGATGGATGGCTACAGTAATTCAGGGGAAAGATGATACAGCCCGAACTAAGGTTTTAACAACGGGGATAGAGGGGAGGAGGCAGATTCTAAGAGAACACATTTCAATGCTGACTAGAAAGGTAGATTAAAGTGGCTAAAACGATTTTGGGGAGCATGAAAGAGAGTGTGGATGTGATCAAGTTTCAGATTCAATTGCAAAGAGTGTTTCAGAGGTTCTAGTCTTCCTATCAGGGCTTCTACGTATGGCTGGACAGGTGGTACACTACTGGGCACTACCGAAGGTGCTGCTGACACAGTGCAATGTTCTCAGACTGCAGCCCCTTCAAGCTGTGCCATGCTACCATCTTGGTCCCTATGGTTGTGCAAACAGAAATTTCCAGAGAAAGTCTACATAGCTTCTCGAGAAATTTCATGTGAGATATCGAAGCCCAACTAAATAGAAGAGGCAAGGTAAGGCAAGATTCCTAACAGCAGCTTTTAGGGTCTAATGCAAGACTGAAACGATCCTTGCTCCACACAGATGCTGGAAGAGAGTGGAGTTCAGATGACTGCAGGTTCTCAGGCAGGTAGAGAGGGACACAGGAGATCGTACAAAGTCCTCGGCATCGGAACAGCCTGAGACAGCTTCCACCAACTCGGTGTAACTCTGAAACATAGAAAACAGCCCCACTAAGGACATCCTACCATGGTGCCCAATTCAAAGGCTCAGGAGAGGTTGGAAGAGTCTTCAAAGTGGCAAGTCCCTCAGCAGCATCTGCACCCACACACCAAGAGGCATTTTCTTTCCATTTGGTATTTGGAAAAGGCCGTGGTTTGTGCCCCTCACTTTGCTTCCTATTAGCCAGTAAGGATGGTAGATCTAGAAGCAGATGTTTTGTTCACAATTCATGGTGCATATGAAATAGATGAAGAAGCAAATGAGCACCTGTAACAGTCCTTCAGTTTACACAATATATTTCTAAGAAGTTGTGGGTGTACTGCATACAAACCAAATTTCAACACAAGTTGGAAACCTCTAACAGATGAAAATTGGAAATGAACATGTCACCTGCTGTGCAGATCATACAGTCAGTGCCTACCAGTGCCTGCCTCATAGCAGAGGCTCTGTGAGTGCTCCCTGAACTCACAAATAAATGTGTTATGTTAACTAAGCAGTCTGAATACATTATCTCATTTGGTCCCAACAAGTCTGTGAAGTAGGTGCTGTTATCTTTGTTTTATAAAAAGACAACAGAAAGTCTGGAAGTTTCACTGATTTCCATGCTCTAGGTCACACAGCTCCTGAATGTTGTAGCTGGGATATTAATTGAGATCTTTGATTTTTTTCCACTGCTTGACAGCTGTTTGTAAAAGCTTCGGTCTGCACAATTCTGATTTAAAGGAACCTACCGCGCAATCCTCTGGTAAAGAAGAAAACTGTGCCTGATGCGTATTTTGTAAGCCATTTTGGTGTATTATTTTAGATTTTCCCAGAGTGGGACTCTCATCTTGTAAATGCATCAGTGCCTAGTTTATACTCATTTTGAAAACTGAGTTAACTGTGGTACATAAAGGATACACAAATGGCTGGTAACCACAAAAATTGAAAAAGGGAAAAAAGCATGAAAAAAAGGAGACTTCTTCCCTTCTTTTGCCTTATTAGAATCTACTTCTCTTGTATTTAGCTAGCATTACATAATGTTTTATTTCCTGTCTCTGTCCGGTTGAAGGCTGAAATATTTGTTTTCTAAAACTGCTACCCTAATTTGTTGGGTTGATTTGATAAACTAATGATGTAGAAATCGGTAGCATAAAGGAGTGATAACCTACTTGCCCCAAATCACAGGTGCTGAAAACCATAAATGGAGGAAGTTGCAAGCTTCCGTCTATGTAAAAATGGAAGCAGTTAAGCCTCATGGTGCAGGAAGCTGGTCTCAGAAAGTGTTACCTCTCATGGGCACCACAGCGGAGTGGGCTCTGCCCATGTGTGGTTATTCAGATGCCCATGCCTCTCCCACTTGCTAAGGGTCTGGGGAGCCCAAGTCAGCTCAAAACCTCACATCCTCTGGTGGTGACCCTCAAGCCTCCTGCTGGAGATGGTGTTTTTTTTTTCCCTGTCCCCAACTGCTGTTGATCGTTGCGTGCTTGATGAGCTTTCTCTCCTGATCTTTTTTTAGGTAAGCATGAACAGAAGCCCAAGGATCAGGTGCTGGCTGCAGAACAAAGATGTTTACTTTCCAGCAGGATCAAAGGTGAATATAAACCAAAAATAAGTACAGCACCTTTACCATCAGAGTCTTTCAGACAATAAAACAGAATGTATTTTAAGAATTATATCAGCAGGCACTGCTCAGGAGAATTTGTCTAAAGCGACAACTATCTTAATTTGATCTACGCAGTCCTTATTTGACTAGCAGAATTGTCATTGCATGGATGAAGGACAGTAGACCTCAGCAGTCTGGTCCAAGGTGGTGTTTTTAAGAATTTCAGAGACTTCCACCTTGTTTGTGGTTAAACTTTATTCGTTAAGCTTTCCCTAATTCAAAATGCTTCCTCCAATTAATTTGTGCTGAGCAGAAACACTGTCAAATTTAAAACAAAAAGAAAATTTGCTTAGTATTTTAGTTGATAAAAGAGGGTCTCGAAAGATCTAAATACATACATGCATGCATAAAATTTTGATGGAGGTGGTGGTGTATTCGCCAGCATGCAAACTGCAAATTCACAATGGTGTTTATTGAAGTGCACTATATTTAGCAAACGCAGGTCGATGGAGCTTGGCTTTAAGAGGGCTGTTTGATCCTTCCTTTCATCGCTGCGTGGTGGGAGGACCTCGGCAAGCCTGGGTGGGAGAAATCACCACCGGGGCATCCACTGCACGAACCTCCGCTCTCAGGACCAAACATAGCCCTGCTGCTTCAGGAAGGTTTGCATAAAAGGGATTGGTTTTCATTTGATTCTGCAAATGAACTCACTGTGAGAGCCTGGCAGAAAGGAAGAGAATAAGAAAGAAAAAAGATTCTTAACCAGTTGTGGCCAGCTTGCAAATGCTTCAAGCTGACAGCACAAGTGGTTTAGCCTGCTTCTTTAGAGCTGAAGACTTGCTTAATTTTCAAGGCCACAAACCGGGGACTTAATGAGCGATCGTCTGAAATGCTGAACTATTTTTTTTTTTTTGGTAAAAAACAGAAACAAAAAAACAAGATATTATGCTTGAGCTATACTGCATTAAATTTGTTTAATCATAGAAATGTGGGTTCCTCTCCTGTACTTAAAAAAAAAACATTAAAAAAATCGTAAAAGTGCATGACTTCTCTGAGAAAGAATCATGTCGCACATATTGTCACCATATGATTACATTAGAACTGTTTAAGACAAAAAGATAACCCTCTTCAAAATGAAATTGAGTTGGATCTAAAATAATTGTTATTTATTCGCTGACCGTTTACCATGCAGGCATTAATCTTGGTTTGTTGCAAAGATAAATAGCAATAAAACATATATTCCCTGTTCTCAGGGCCTCACAACAAAACAGGGAAAGCATACATTTATGGCTAAGCGAAAGACATATATTCTAACTTTCATACAATATAATGAGCATTATATAAAAGGTATGGGCAAGATACTGTGGAAACAAGAAAAGGTAGCAATGAATTCAGCTGAATGGGGCATAAGTCTGTTTTGGTTTCACATGGATATTAACATTGAAGCTGGGCTTTAAAGAGATACTACCTAATAAGACAGGAATAATGCCAGGACCAAATGGGGACATATTGTATAGCACCTGCTAACAGTGAGGCCAGCTCTGTTCAGAGAAGGAGACTGGGCCAGAAAGGGGATTACTCAGCAGCTCCCACCTCCCTAAGCCCCATCAGATCCTATCTGAGCTGGAATGCGAAGCTACTATCTTCTGGTCTTCTTGCTTCATTTCTCATCGTTCTATAGAAGTCTTTTCTCCACAGTGCATCAAGACTCACCCCCTTACTATCTAAATTGTGTATTTGTTTTTTATTGTTTATCTTTATTTTTTAATTTACATCCATGTTAGTTAGCATGTAGTGCAATAATGATTTCAGGAGTAGAATCCAGTGATTCGTTCCCTGTGTATAGCACCCAGTGCTCATCCCAGCAACTGTCTTCCTCAATGCCCCTTCCTCATTTAGCCCATCCCCTCCAGCAACCCACAGTTTGTTCTCTGTACTTAAAAGTTTCTCATGTTTTTCCCCTCTCCCTGTTTTTATATTATTATTGCTTTTCTTTCCCTATATTCATCTATTTTGTACTTTAAATTCCACATATGAGTGAAGTCATATGATGTTTGACTTTCCCTGACTAATTTTGCTTAGCATAATACCCTCTAGTTCCATCCATGTTGTTGCTAATGGCAAGATTTCATTCTTTTTGATTTCTTAGTAATAGTCCATTGTATATGTATACCATATCCTCTTTATCCATTCATCTGTCAATGGACACTTGGGCTCTTTCCATACTTTGGCTATTGTTGATAGTGCTGCTATAAACATTGGGGTGCATGTGTCCCTTTGAAACAGCACACCTGTATCCTTTGGATCAATACCTTGTCCCAGCAATTGTCAGATCATAGATTATTTTTAATTTTTCTATTTTTAGTATTTTGAGGAACCTCCATACTGTTTTCCAGAGTGGCTGCACCAGTTTGCATTCCCACTAGCAGTGCAAAAGGGTTTTCCTTTCTCTGCATCATCGCCAACATCTATTGTTGCCTGACATTAATTTTAGCCATTCTGGCTGGTGTGAGGTGATATCTCATTGTGGTTTTGATTTGTATTTTCCTGATGATGAGAGATGTTGAACATTTTTTCATGTGTCTGTCAGCCATCTGGATGTCTTCTTTTGAAAAGTATCTATTCATGTCTTCACTGGATTGCCCTCGTCTTCACTGGATTGTGTTGAGTTTGATAGGTTCTTTATAGATGCTGGATGCTAACTCTTTATCTGATATGTCATTTGCAAATATCTTCTCCCATTCAATTGGTTGATTTTTAGTTTTGCTGATTGTTTCCTTCTCTGTGAAGAAGTTTTTTATCTCGATGAGATCCTAATAGTTAATTTTTGCTTTTGTTTCCTTTGCCTCTGGATATGTGTTGAGTAAGAAGTTGCTGTGTCCAAGGTCAAAGAGGTTTTTGCCTGCTTTCTCCTCTAGGATTCTGATGGCTTCCTGTACTACTTTTAGGTCTTTTATCCATTTTGAGTTTATTTTTGTGTATGCTGTAAGAAAGTGGTCCAGCTTCATTCTTTTGCATGTCTCTGTCCAGTTTGTCAACACCATTTGCTGAAGAGACTGTCTTTATTCCATTGGATATTCATTCCTGCTTTGTCAAAGATTAGTCAGCATTATGTTTGTGGGTCCATTTCTGGGTTTTTTATTCTGTTCCATTGATCTGAGTGTCTGTATTTGTGCCAGTACCATACTGTCTTGATGATTACAGCTTTGTAATACAGCTTGAATTCTGGGATTGTGATGCCTCCTGCTTTGGTTATCTTTTTCAGATTGCTTTGGCTACTCAGGGTCTTTTCTGTTTCCATACAAATTTTAGGATTGTTCTAGCTCTGTGAAGAATGCTAGTTTTATTTTGGTAGGGATTGCATTAAATATATAGATTGGTTTGGGTAGTATCAACATTTTAACAATGTTTATTCTTCCAATCCAGGAACATGGAATGTTTTTTCATTTTTTATGCCTTCTTCATTTTCTTTCATAAGCTTTCTATAGTTTTCAGTGTGTATATTTTTCACATCTTTGGTTATGTTTATTTCTAGGTATTTTATGGGTTTTGGTATAATTGTAAATGGGATTTATTCCTTGATTTCTCTTTTTATTGGTTCATTATTGGTGTATAGAAGTACAACCAATTTCTGTGCATTGATTTTATATCCTGCAACTTTGCTGAATTTCTGGATCAGTTTTAGCAGTTTTTTGGTGGAATCTTTTGGGTTTTCCAAATGAAATGGCAATGTAGTCTACTGGCTCCCAACAGTCTATGAAGAGTGAAAGTTTTACTTCCTCCTTGATGATTTGGATGCCTTTTATTTCTTTGTGTTGTTTGATTGCTAAGTCTAGGACTTCCAATACTATGTTGAATAACAGTGGTAAGAGTGGACATTCTGTCATGTTTCTGACCATAGGAGGAAAATTCTCAGTTTTTCCCCATTGAGGATGATTATTAGTGATGGGTCTCTCATATATGACTTTTATGATCTTGAGTTATGGTTCTTCTATCCCTACTTTCTTGAGGGTTTTTATCAAGAAAGATTGCTGTATTTTGTCAAATGTTTTCTCTGCATTTATTGAGAGGATCGTGTGGTTCTTGTCCTTTCTTTTATTAATGTGATGTATTACGTTAATTTGCAGATATTGAACCAGGCTTGCATCCCAGGTATAAATCCCACTTGACTCTGATGAATAATTCTTTTAATGCGTTGTTGGATCCGGTTAGCTAGTCTCTTGTTGAGAATTTTTGCATCCATGTTCATCAGGGAAATTGGTCTGTTGTTCCTCCTTTTTAGTGGAGTCTTTGTCTGGTTTTGGAATCAAGGTCATCCTCCTGGCCTCATATAATGAATTTGGAAGAGTACTTCCACTTCTAGTTTTTGGAATAGCTTCAAAAGAATAGATGTTAACTCCTCTTTAAATGTATGGTAGAATCTCACTGGAAGGCCATCTGACCCTGGACTCTTGTTTTTTGGGAGGTTTTTGATTATTTATTCAATTTCTTAACAGATTATGGGTCTGTTCAAATGTTCTATTTCTTCCTGTTTCAGTTTTCATAGTTTGTATGTTTCTAGGAATCTATTTCTTTTAGATTGCCCAATTTATTAGCATATAATTGCTCATAATATTCTCTTATTATTGTTTGTATTTCTGCAGTGTTGGCTGTGATCTATTCTCTTTCATTCTTGATTGTATTTAATTGGGTCCTTTCCTTTTTCTTTTTGATCACACTGGCTAGGGATTTATCAATTTTGTTAATTCTATCAAAGAACCAGATCCTGGATTTATTGATCAGTTCTACTGGTTTGTTTTTGTTTTTGTTTTTTTGATAGCATTGATTCCTGCTCTAATCTTTATTATTTCTCATTTTCTATTGGTTTTGGGTTTTATTTGCTGTTCTTTTTCCAGCTTTTTAAGGTGTAAGGTTAAGTTGTGTATCTGAGACCTTTCTTTCCTCTTTAGGAAGGCCTGGATTTCTATATACTTCCCTCTTATGACCACCTTTGCTGTATCCCAGAGGTTTTGGACTGTGATGTTATCATTTTCATCAGCTTCCATGTATTTTTAAATTTCCTCTTTAACTTATTGGTTAACCCATTCATTCTTTAGTAAGATGTTCTTTAGTCTCCAAGTATCTGTTGTCTTTCCAAATTTTTTCATGTGGTTAATTTGGAGTTTCATAGCATTGTGATCTGAAAATATGCACAGTATGATCTCAATCTTTTTGTACTTGTTGAGGGCTGATTTGTGTCCCAGTATGTGATCTGTTCTGGAGAACGTTCCATGTGCACTTGAGAAGAATATGTATTCCACTGCTTTAGCATGAAATGTTCTGAATATGTCTGTTAAGTCCATCTGCTCCAGTGTGTGATTCAATGCCATTGTTTCCTTGTTGATTTTCTGCTTATATGATCCATTCATTGCTGTAAGTAGGGTGTTGAAGTCCTCTATTATTATGGTATTATTGTCAATGAGTTTCTTTATGTTTGTTATTAATTGATTTATATATTTGGATGTTCTAACTTTGGGACATAAATGTTTACAATTGTTAGATCTTTTTGGTGGATAGGCCCCTTATTTATGATATAATGCCTTTCTTCATCTCTTGTTACAGTCTTTATTATCAAATCTAGATTGTCTGATAGGAGTATGGCTACTCCAGTTTTTTTTTTGGCAACCATTAACATGATAGATTGTTCTCCGTCCCCTTACTTTCAATCTGAAGGTGTCTTTAGGTCTAAAATGGGTCTCTTGTAAAACAGTATATAGATGGATCTTGTTTCCTCATCCATTATCACACCCTATGTCTTTTGATTGGAGAGTTTAGTCCACTGACATTTACAGTGAGTTCTGAAAGATATGAACTCACAGCCATTATGCTGCCTGTAGAGTTGGAGTTTCTGGTGTTATGCTCGGGTCCTTTCCAGTCTTTGTTGCTTTTGGTTGTTTTTGTTTTGTTTCATTTTTTCTCCCCTCAGAGAGTCCACCTTAAAATTTCTTATAGGGCTGGTTTAGTGATTACAAAGTCCTTCAGTTTTTGTCTGGAAAATTCTATCCTATTTTGAATGATAGCCTTGCTGGATAAAGAATTCTTGGCTGCTTGTGTATTTCTTTAACACATATTTATAGAGCACCTACTTCATAGCAGGCTCTCTGTTAGATACTTGGAATATGTGAATCAACAAAACAGGCAGAAACCCTGCCCTTGTCAGGCTTATTTTCTAGCAGTGGAGACAGTCACGCATGAAAACATAATCAATGAGGATAAAGAAGTAAATTTTATAATATATGAGAAAGTAATTTAAGTACTTTCTAATATATTATGTGTGTCTCTCTCTGCCCCTCCCCCTCTTATGCTCTGTCTCACTTTCTCTCTCAAAAATAAATAAACGTTAAAAAAATTTTTTTAAATAATGTATTAAAAAGTAATAAGTATGATTTAAAATTTTAAGCAGTGAAAAGACATCAGAGTAGTGGTGTTGGGAGCAGTTTGGAATTTTAAATAGGGTGACCAGGGTAGATCTTATGGTGAAATTGACCTTAAGCAGAAACTTAAAGAAGGGAAGGGAGGTTGCCATGTGGATAATTGGGGAAGAGTGTTACAAGTAGAGGGAACAGCCAATGTAAACAGCAAAAGTAGAACAGTAACTTGTGTTTTCCAAAACAGCAAAGAGGCCATTGTGGCTGACCAGTGAGCAAGGGGGAGAGAAGTAAAGTTGACATCAGAGAAGTAAGGTGGTGGTCATCTCATGAAGGGTCTTTTGGGTATTATAAGGAATCTGGCTTTCACTCTGTGGGAAATGGGTGTTGAGCAGGAGGATGACATGCTCTGACTCATACTTCAAAGAGAAACAGTCTGGCTGCCCTGTTGGAGTTAGGCTGAGGGGGGATTGGTTGAAACAGCACAAATGCTTGGAATATAACTTTAGTGATCTAGTAAAGAAAAGCTGGAGGCTAGGAGCAGGGAATGAAGTGGAGGAAGTGAGTAAAAGAAGGAGGGCTCTGGATATATTTTGAGAGCACAGCCAATAGGATTTGCTGATGGATTGCCCATGAAGTGAGAGAATGAGAGGGTTCAAAGGTGACACGCAAGAGTTTGGCCTCACATCTGGAATAATGGAGTTTCCATCAGATGAAATAGGAACAACTACAAGTAATGGAGATTTGGGGATAAGATAAGGAGTTCAGTTTGGGACATATGAAGTTTGAGATGTTCATTAAATACCCAAGCAGAGACCTGAATCTGGGTTCATGAGAGAGGTTAGGATAGAGATATTCATTTGGGATTCATTACTATATAAATTATTTTGAAAGTACTGAATTTTACTGGGTGAAATCACAAAGTGGATGTGTATATATGGAGAAAAAATAAAACTGTGTTTTGAGAAAAAAGGAGCAAACATAAAAAACAGAAGGGTCAATCAGTGAGGTAGGAGGAACTCCAAGCCACATACTGTCCTGGAAGCCAAATGAAGAAACTTATAATCAAGGAAGAAAGAATGGTCAAATGTGTCTAATCCTGCTGAAAAAAGTGGAGAGCTGACCTTTGTATTAAATAATGTAAACCATTGTTCAACCCAAGAACTTGTCTGTAACTCTTACAAGAGCAACTTTGATGGGGTGTTCCTCAATCTATTTCAGTCCTCCTGCATCTTACCTTCTGTTTGTTCACCCTGCTGTTTTCTCATTTCTAGAGTCATATCAGGTTTGGATTTGGTGCTTAGCCCTTTTCCATTGTTATAACTTGATTCCTTTAAATAATGACTATGTTTCAGCCACATTGCCTGCAGATGCTTCAAATATAAATCTGTCCCAGCTCTCTTGGACCCAGACCCTTTCTACTTTGACATTACCCTCACGGTTTATTGCTACTGGATTTGTCGGGACTTTATGTTCAAGGGGAGCAGACACAGGGTCAAAGAGCTTCCCACATATTGGGGTGTTGGGAAAGCTTTCCTGGTGCACAGACCCCACCGTGCTTCTTTTTCTTTTTAAAGTTTATTTTTTTTTATTTTGAGAGAGAGAAAAAACACTCGTGCATGTGTGAATGTGCGTGTTTGAGTGGAGAAGATGCAGAAAGAGAGAGAGAAGGAGAATCCCAAACAGGCTCTGGATTATTAGCAGGAGGCTCTACAAGGGGCCTGGGCCCACAAACCAACCATGTGATCATGACCTGAGCCGAAATCAAGAGTTGGATGCTTAACCAACTGAGCCACCCAGGCAGTCCCTAACCCCCTGACCATGCTTCTTCTTCCCTGCAACACAATTTGTTTCATTTTTCCCAAAGCCTAGATGTAACAGTTGGCTATACCATTCTGTGAGGCTAGGACCCTTTGTGTTTTGAGCTGGCCACAAGGTTTAGTCTCTCTTAGTGGCCATGTGGCTTCCATGGAGAGTTCTTTTTCCCTGGTAGCCTATCTTCTTCTGAAGTCCTTCAAAACTACTTTGGAACTTTCTCTTTCAAATTAAAAAAAATTTTTTTTAGTCTTTATTTTTGAGAGAGAGAGAGAGAGAGCGAGCATGAGGAGGGAAACAACAGAGTGACAGGGAGACACAGAATCAGAAGTAGGCTCCAGGCTCTGAGCTCTTATCACAGAGCCTGGCGTGGGGCTCAAACTTACAAAATCATGAGTTCATGACCTGAGCTGAAGTCAGATGCTCAACTGACTGAGCCAGCCAGGTGTCCCTGGAACTTTCTCTTTCAAAGATCATCCAAAGATATAGGACTTTCCACTAAGTTCTTGTCACCAACAGCAGCTTTAATATTCATCTTCTTTGCATTACTATCCGACAGACTATGCTGAATGCTAGAGACATACAGGTGAAATAAGGCCAGGAGTATTCCTAATAAATATTTGTCATGTAAGACACATGATAGGGAATATTGTTCAGGGACTTATGTTGGCCATTGTTATGGCTCCATTCAGTAGCCAAATGGGCCATGATGATGATGACAGGTAGTGATAGATCCCAGGATCTAAATTCTCTTGACAAATAGAGGAATGATGAGAATGGAAGGTTGTTGAATAATGTCTATTAAAAGATACTATCCAGAGAGAAATTTTAAACTAATTATCTTTGTCCATGTCCTTTAGTCCAAATATTTTATGAGAGATTCCTGAAAATAAATACAGTAATACCTTGGAATGGCCACAGTGATTAAGTTAGGCATCCTAATAAAACCTGTATGTAGGGGTTCTTGGGTGGTTCAGTCAGTTAAGTGTCTGACTCTTGATTTCAGTTCATGTCATGATCTCTCAGTTTGTGGGTTTGATCCTCACATCAGGCTTTGTGCTAACAGCTAATCCCTGCTTGGGACTCACCCTCTCTCATTTCTCTCCCCCTCTCCTATTTGCTCTGATCTCTTCCTCTCTCTCAAAATAAATAAACTTAAAAAAATAAAACTTGCATGTAAAATTCACCATTTACTTAAGTTGACAATGATGAAAAATTCCACAAGATGTCTGTGGTAGCCAGCCTCTAATATTGACCCTAATGATTTTTTCCTTCTAGTATTTATTCACACTCTTGTGTCTTCCCCTCCTACACTGTGATCAATAGACATATGTGACTTCCAAAACTAGGTCATATAAGGCTTCCTGCCTTCTGTCTTGTTCTCTTTCTTAGATCACTTGTTCTGGGGGAACCAGATGCCATGTTAGGAAGACAGTCAAGCAGCCCTATGGAGAGACCCACACAGTCAGGAATTAAGGCCTCCTAACAACTGCCAGTAAGGAACTGAATTCTTTTGCCAATGTGTGGGTAAGCCATCTTGGAAATGGATTCTCCAGCCCCAGCTATGTCTTTCCATATCTCTAGCCCCCTCCAACATCTTTACTGCAACTTCATGAGATATCCTGAGCCAGAACCCTTCAGCTAAAAAGCTTCCAAATTCCTGACCCACAGAAATTGTGTGAGATCATATTGTCTTAGGCTGCTAAGTTGTGGCATAATATGTTACTCAACAATTAACAATAACATAGGCTCACATGGAACTTTTTGAAGGTGATATCCACCACTTGAGCCCTAAAGTGCTAATAAAATCATCAGCTTAGTTTGTCTCATCTCTTTATGTTCAATTTAATTTCCATTTAAAAATGTTTTCAGAGTTCTGGTATTTTATCCCTTAACTTTGATATTTACAGGATTTTAGAAGCAGACCTTAGTGATTCAGCAGTTGGGCTTTTGAGTTAAAAGAATTTAGTTAAATCACTGTCCTGACACTACTCGCTGCAGGGTGACCTTAAAAAAGATATGCCTCAGTTTCCTTATTGGCATCGTGGTTATAGTAAGAATTTAATCCAAAAATACTGATATAAGGATTATTTATATATATAAAAACATGTTGAACATGTTGCTGGCTCTTAAAATCTACTCATTAAATGGTACCCGTAATGATGAGAATGATGGAGGTGTGAAGCTGAAGATGATGGCAAAGGTGGCTCAGTCAGTTAAGTGGCTGACTCTTGGTTTCAGCTCAAGTCATGGTTTCATGGTTCATGAGTCAGAGTCCCTACTTGGGATTCTCTCTGTTCCTCCTTAGCTTTTGTTCTCTCTCTCTCAAAATAAATAAACTTAAAAAATCTCCATATTTTCAACTTGCAGGTGAATTCCTTATTGGGTAAAAGATAGACCCTTTGTATTTCTGGATTATAATGGTCTCAGCTGTTACCCCGTGTTTCTTCTTGTAATCATAATCTAGTAATCATAATTTAATTTAGCAACATATCTATTTCTCTGTTTTCATTGCTCCTTTTCCTATAGCTCACAATAAAGCAAGCATTTTGCAGGTATTCTCATGATTGAAACATACTACTGAGTCAAGGCACAATTTTAGCAATAAATCTAGTTTGGCTTTGATTATTCTTTTTGTGGTAGGAGACTTATTATTAATAGATATTGAAAATGCATAAATTGTTCAACTATTCAACTTTTTATGGAGATGTAGGACTCCAGCTTTGGTCACATATCTGAAAACTTTGTGGGCTTAGTTAAATCTCCCCAGTAGGGTTAATTTAAAAAGCTACATAGAGTTTGCATTCTTAAAAGGAGAATGGGCTGTTTCAATTTCATGGTTAAATGTCATTTTGGTTTTCCTTTCTCCATAGAAACTGATGAATGAGAGAAGAAAACCTATCATAGGCTAGACATACTGATAGTGACATGTATCTGTTCTCTTGGTGCATCTCCTGTTCTCCATTTTATTGGCTTTACAGTAAACAGGTTGAACTAAATGACCTACATATTTATTCTTCCTGCATATTTCTACTCATCCTCCAACAGGGAAGTCACAAGCCCACTCCTTTTCCTCCTAAGGCTATAAAAGATGAAAGGCTTGGCTGAATCTTTGTTTCTAAAAGAACATCTAGTAATAAAGGTGATCTCTGCTTGCCTTTTATACATATCTTTGAAGTGTCTTGGGTTAGTGAGTTATGAAAACCCATGAGATAGTTCCAAAAAGATCTAAACTCATTCCCAGGATGCCTGTAGTCATGAGCCAACAATAGAAGCAACACCAAATCAGTGGAGGACTCTCTGTAGGCTGGACAACATTTTAAGCCCTTCACATGTTAAACCTCCCTTAACCCTTAACCCTCACCCTGACCGTATTAGCTATTGTTACCACAGTTCCAGAGTTGCCTGGTGTCTCATTCAGAGTGTTCTACATTCTGTATTCACCAGACACAGGGGAGAACATTCTTAGTCTCCCCACGGAGTCCTCAGTATCATCTTCTTTGTTCCACCAGCTGTCCAAGCTGAACTTTGCAACTCTGCAAAGTGAGAAGTGCGTAAGACATACCCATCCACAGCAAAAGAGTGATTGTGTGGTCAGAAGTCCATTCTGAGTGGCTTAACATTTTGCTTATAAGTTCTGAACTCCAGTACGCCCTACCCTCCACTGCTCCAGCACATACAAATACATACATACATGAAGAATTCATTTTAGCTGCTTCAAGTAGTTTACATTTGCTTGCATGCTACAATATCAGAAATGGATATAAATTTCATGGCTTTTAAGAATTCAACTACCACACCAACAGTAAAGCAGGTGGGTGAATCATTTCAGAAGAAAGTCAACAAATAATAGATAGGAATTTGAAAAGATCAGGGAAAGAAATAACTGCCAGTGTTTTAGACAATCAGATGAGTCGGTGGTGCCCAGATATAGTTTTCCTGTGAGTATTTGATTTTTCTAATTAAGGTTGTTGGTATCCATTAAGCTTTTTCCATGGTAATAGTATCCAAGATACACAACTGGTTCCAAATGGACTTGTTTTGAGCACAAAACAGGAAGCAAGGCTCAGGATAGAGCTCAGAGGCCATAAAGTAGCTCTAATGTGAAGTTGAGAGTGTTCCTGAATTAAAGTTATTTTGATTTATATAAATTCAACCACTCTGTGGAGGTAGTAGGCTGGGAAATAACATGTTATCAAATGTTATTTTGTATTTATTAGATAGAATAAGTATGTGCACTTATATATTACATTTTTTATGTAGTTATAAAGATTCACATATTATATTTTGTAGGTTGTATACTCAAAACCCTGAAATCAAACTTTATGAGCAACTTAAAGGATTTCCAAAAGGTAATTTTGACCCTACTTGTCTTTTACATTGAGCACAGTCTTAGAAGCCCAAGCAGCCTGTGACTCCTCTATGAATTAAATGGCCCTTTAGAGAGAAAGAAGGCCATGGGATGGATGTTCCAAGAACTAATCCAAATCTGATTGCTGCTAAGAGGGGTCTCTATCTGTCAGGTCCTGGAATTCACTAGAAATAGAAAAGAAAATGAGGTTAGAGTGATTCAGGAGTATTTTTGATCAGTCTGTTCCATTTCATCCAGAAACATATTCTAAAGTCAGTGAATGTTTTGTGACCTGTTGCATTAGGAATGTGTTGTGTTGAATGAGAAATGGTTTTCTTGCCCATAAATTTGCTTCCCTAGCTGTTGAAGGCAGAGGGGATAGATCACCAGAGTTAGCCAAAAAAAAAAAAAAAAAAAAATTCCTGTGCACCTATTTCTATTCTTAGAGGTTGTGTGTGTGATAATGATACAGAGACCCATTCCAGTCTTATGGAAGTGGGTATATGTTTACAGGGACTAAAATAGTAGCACATTAAAATCAGGCAGGTGCTTGATTGGGGAATGCAAAACCATCTTCTCAAAGAGGCTCTGGAAGTTTTTGTTTAATGTTTTCAGCAAAATAAACTGTAACTAGGAAAACATGTTGTTATAAATATAAGGGTCCACAGGCTTGAAATGTATCTGGCTGATTTCTCCTTCCTTGTAACTCTGCTAAGCCTAGATGCTCAGCAGTGAAAATCGGAGCTCCTCGTACCCTTGATCACCCCTAGCTGCTGGCAGAAAATGGTCAGCTTTCGGAGCTTAAAGCAAAGTCTTGATTTTCTTGAATGACGACCTCTGACCTTTTAAAGAGTTTGTATTCAGAGATCTCTTTTGACCCAGGAATCTCTTGCATGATATAATGGGCCCTCTTACATTGTGGATGTGAGGGAAAAAGCACATGAAAGTGGACATAAAGAGTAAAAGAAGAAACAATGTATTAGACCAGAGAGGAATTGCTTTGGGCACAGAGAGTAAGAGTCACTTTGTGACGGTGCTGATGGTTGAAGGAACATAGATGGGGGGTGGACCGGGGTCCAGGGGGGTATTTTGACTATAAGTACATATTTATTTCCAGGGGAATTGTCAAATTAAAATGGTCAGAGTCTCAAAGGGTTTTGTGAATTACGAAAGATTGGAAGCATTTTCCTAGGAGATCAATTTAATCTCACTCTTGAAAGATTCCTTAAATTATAGAAGGTACAGAGGAGGAAGGCTCTCTGAGGAAGTGAGAAAATGCAAGACATAAGCAAAGAAACACTCTGAGAAAAGTGCAAGGCATACCGGACATGGTTTTAGACCTGTGTGATCGGGACAGAGGATTAATATAGAACAGTGCAGAAACTGAAGCTGGAAAATAGGTGGGAACTGAAATGGGGACAACCTTAAATGAAAACTAAGGAAGCTGGACTCCCTCCTACATACCATAGAGAATCACTGGCTCCAATTCAACTGAAAAACTACTGAGCACCTGATATGTATAAAGCAATGTGTGGTGGCCTGGTTTTGGGGGTGAGGATGGGACAGACATACGTAAGGGAGAAGAGTCAAAATTTACTCACAGCGTAACAGTAGTTAGCAATAATTAACATTTATTCCCATGCTTACAATGGGCCAATCCTTATACAAAATGCTTCAAATGGGTTATCTGATTTAATCCTCAAACCCCTATTGTGGTATACCCTATTAGGGTATAAGGAAGTTATGTTACTTGTCTTCAGTTATACAGCTGGGAAAGGTGGAATCATTATTCAAACTCCATTCTCCAAGCTCTGGAATACTCTGTTGACTGTTCTGGAATATCCTAACTGCAGCCAGAGATGACCATGACCCCAGGCTTCTCACCAATAAGGGTATTGACCTTTCTAGAGACTTCCAGAGTTTACCAAGTGCTATGTGAAGTGACAAAATGAATATTGTATATTGCTATAAACAGTCAAATTTATTTCAAGACTTGAAATATATACACATATGAGAACAGATATGGGAATATTATTCATGTAAAAATCACATTAATTTTTAATGAGTATATTACATAACCTGTGTACAGGTTACAATACTTTCACACAGTGAAATGGATGCATCTATGTAACCAGCACCCAGATGAAGAAATGGAATGCTTCCAGAGTCCCCACATGTACTTTCCCTGGTACCATCACTGGGGAGTAGCCATCACTTCGTATGTTCCCTTGGCAGCTGGCTTCTTTTCCTAACAGTGCGATTGTAGGATTCATCTATATTGTTGCACGTGGCAGTCGTTTATTTATGTGGCATTCACTCTTGAAGTAACACTTGATGTCACAATGAAGTTATTTGCATTTTTAGGGAGTATTCCCCAATTTTTTGAGAATGAAGTTGAGTCTTTTCCATTTGGTCACTTGGATAAGCAATACAGGAGAAAACACTAAATTTGTCATCAAGAGAAAGGATTCTAGTCTTCCTCCACTACTCACCACTGTGTGACCTTGGGCAAGTCACTTACATTCTCTGAACTTCATTCCCTACATTAATAAAGTAAGGAAGTGAGGGTAAAATGTCTCTGGATCTATCCCCATAAGAGAATGGGCTTAACTTAAGAAAAGTTGATGGATGAAATAAAATTTCTCTAAAATAAAATTATTTTTTTCTATTACAAAGGAAAAGCATATTTGTCGTAATAGTTTAAACAACACCAAGCTGTCTGAAGGAATTTTGATAATAATTGTTCAATCTTACCTTCCCAATACACAAAAACAATGTAGTCTGTTATCTATACATCTATATATTTTCTGTTGATACAACTCTCTGTTCCCTTAATGAGTTTTATGATTGTTCTTTTTGAATGGAATCATACTAATACATTTTATTCTGCGATTTTCTTTTTGTGGAAATTCTTTCCAGATTGAAACATATATTCCTGATCACTTAATGTCTGCAGAATTAAGGTGCGCACAACGTGCCATTGTGCATGTGTGGTTATCACTCATTCCTCTACCGATGGATATTCAGTTGGCTTCCAATTTTTTTGCTCTCATAACATGCTGCAATCAACATCCCTGCACATATATTATTAAACTGTAATGTTATTCTGTAAGATAGAAACTCACAGGTTGTTTTCTAAAAAAAAAAATTTGTTTAGTTTGTATCTTGAAACTTGAGTTTTGAGCAGGTCAGAATGTGAGATTTGAAACAAGGAAAGAAATGAGATCTTAAACACTTTTCATAATAGTCCAAATAGTCGTGGAAAATAGCTGAAAAATAAAATATGAAGTGTATCAAGGCTCATGAAATTGCTGAAGTCTGAAATCAGAAATGTGGGAAGGGGAAATATTTCCCAAAGGAACACAAAACAGAAACATGATTTAATGAAAAATTAAAAGACAAAAAAATATTCTTGCCCCAAATTACAGAAATAAGTCATTTGTGTTATTCTATAGACAGGCAGCTGAGTTGACTGTTAATTTAAATTGGTTCAACACGAACCTGGAGAAACTTCCAGTAACTTATAAAGCCTAGTGAGGCATCTTCCCTGACCTGCTGTCCCAGACCCTTAGCAAATCCTCCCTTGGGACCCTGCCTCTTGCAGCCTGGGCTAACCCATAGCTGACTCTGGGGAGGGGGACAGAGTTAGGCTATTTGAGGTGGTCAGTATTCCCCAGAGGAAGATTTATTTATCCCGTCAGTGCTTCACTTTGATGCTGGTCTGGAAAGGATACTTTTCCCTTATCCAGTAATATCTGAAACACCAAAACCTCTACAACTCCCTCAAGAGAGAACCAGATGGAAGCTATTGTCAGGGGCCAAGGGGAAGAAAGGAAGTGGGGACCATTGAGAGGAAAAAGGGGGAAGGCAGGAGACCAGAGAGGAGCAACTCCTTGATACCCATCCTGACTGGAGGGAAAAAGTAAGGAATCTTTTGGCACCACCTCCTCTCTCTGTGTGCAGGCTTGAGTGTCAAAGTTTTATTTCTGGTGATGAACTGTGTCTTCCTGTCCTTCCAAGTTTTAAGGGCACAGCTAAGGGGTTGCATCTGCGATGTGCATGGCACGGTTCTACAATAACGTGCTCTTCTTTGCACAAGAAGATAGTATTCATCCGCAGGGTACATGCTGTTTTTTATTCGCAGGGATAGTTTTACACTAATCCTGCCACTCTGTTTCCTTGGACTCTGCAGTGACCAGCTGGTTCCGTGTGTGGGCAGCTGCCTGAGGCTGTGGAACAGCTAATTGGCCAGCAGTGGGAATGAACCGTGACCTCCACCTCCCAGACTGAGCGCTCGCTCATCGGCTGCGTGGGGTGGGCTTGAGTCACTCAGGGCCGGGCAGCCAGTGCTCTAGCACTCTTAGTTGTGAAAAGTCACGCAAGTCTACACGAACCTCAATTTTTTGTCCACAAAATGGGAATAATCATTGCTCTCTCATGGTGTTTTTGAGAGGATTAAACAAGCCAAACCACATATTTACCTCAGAAACTAAATAAATACACGCTTTTGGGCACCCTCAAAAAATAATAATGGGTCCTTTTCTTTGGAGGTAATTCTTAGGCATGTCCCTCTGGGCCAGGAAACGGAACAGCTGGTCACACTCTGACACTGAGCCATGGTCAATGGAAAAGCCTCCTTCACATCAGTGTGTGAATACAGAATTTACACAGCATTTCAAGTAATCAGAAAATCTCTCTCTCCTATTGCACCCCAGAGAATCTGAGAATGTCTGCATTTGGCAAATCTTTTGTCTGACTTTAAGTTTGAGTCCAAGTTGAAATCAAGTTTAAATCTTTATTTCTGCTCTAGTCGTCTATATCTGCTAATGTGCTAAAGTATTCCTCCCTTTGAATGATATATATTGTCAGACACCTGAAATATAGCCATATTTTTTTACCAACTAGCAGATAGCTTGGCCTTCTTTCTCAATCTCTGTAATCATGTTAAATTTTTTCATACTATGATACATTTCACAAGGCTTTCAGGGAATGCTAAGAACTTTCTCTGCAGAGATAAAAATAATGACACCGAGTCATTTCCTTTGTTGCTCTTTGAAATCCCATATAAAGTTATCTACCAAGTATACCTTGCTTGGTCTAGTAAGTATGCTTGCTTAACATGGGTTAATGCTAGGGACATTAGTCACTGTTAATTGCTCAAGAGCTGAGATCAGGTAGGCAATCCCTGAGTTCATCTGTAAAAAAAAAAATGACTATAGTCACATTAAGAAATAAAAGGCTCTCTGGCTACCAAATGAGTATTTCATAGTAACGTACATGGGCGGAGAGCTCTGAAAATGCAGAGGCCAGACAGTTTGGGGCTCTTAATTGTGGTGACTCTCCCCTACAGTTGACCATTTTTTTCCTTTTATGAGTTTCTTTCTTCTTTTTCTTCTCTACCCCCCTCCCCCATCTTTTAATAGAGTCTGTCCTATTCTGAATTCTCTGCTTGTATGATTTTTAAATAGAATTTGTGGTTTGAATTAAACCTTAGTTTTTGGAAACTGATTTGAATGGGATTTTCTTACAAGTCTTTTCCTATACTGGCATTCATTTAGTTAGAAAAGAGAAAAAGAGCTGCACAGAGAAATTGGAGGTAAGTACCTCTTTTAGGATAACCCTCTTTTGTCTCTTGGGGAACTTTTGCTAGGGCTGTACTTTCTGGAGGGAGCAAGACTTTAAAGCAGGTTTTCATAACTTCAGCCATTAAGCAAGCAATTATTCTTTAACCTACATCCTTGCAGTAGGCATCTGACCTTCCAATTTTGTACTTTGCCAACTGCAGGGAGAAACTGCTGAAATATGTCGAGTTATCATGACAGACAGGGCCATATGGAAAGTGCTGGAAAATTCCTCCTTAGACTATAATTGCCTTGATGGGCAGGAATTCTGCCTTCTATTCAACTATGGAGTGTGTATGGCCCATAGCATTTGAGGCAGTGTCCAGGATTTATTATCCAAGGTTTCAAAGCAAGATTAAAATGGGGGCATTGAAATTACTCTACATGCCTGAAGCAACCAATTATATTTTATTTCTTTTTATTTATAGGGTCATGTTCCTTAATCCCTGAGTATATAATGTATACACAGGTTGATAATATTAAAAAACAAAACAGAAGGGGATATGGTTTGTTCATGGTCATGCAGATGAAATTGCCTAATAGATGCACTGCTTCCTTCTAATTGAGCACTTGGTGCTGTGGAGAGTGCTTGAGCAGAGAAGCCAGCAAACCTCTCTGCAGCATAATGCTTCAGGGTCAAGCTTTTTAGCCAGACTGCTTGGGCCTGAGTCCTGATCCATAATTTTTAACATCTCTATGCCTCAGCTTTCTTATCTATAAAAACTACCTAACTTATCAGGTTGCTATGAGGATTAAATAAATTAATACATACCCATGTAAAGGTGCTTCACAGAATGGCCCACACACAGTAAGGCTATATAACTCATGGCTGTGATGATTATTTAACATTTTTCATTCTCATTAAAAATCTATGAATTTGTGCCATTGAGTCTGGCTCTCCACAATCAAAGAGTTGGTTGAAAATTTAGCCAATTCTCTCTTTTCTTCTTGTTCTTTCATTCCCTTCCTCTCCCTCTGTTTCTTTCTGTTTCCTTTTCTCTTTCACTCTCCACCTAAGGCTCTTTACATATAACCACATCCTGATACTTAATATTTCCAGTATTTCCTTATGTTGTGTTTTTAATGGCAATGATGTGGGCAGAAGCAAGTTGTCATGGGGAGAATGGCCGTGCTGTGCTCTCTGCCTCTCGGGTATGGGAAGGTAAATGCTTCAGTTATTAGGGGCTCCCAGTCCATACCTACCCCTACGCCTATCCAGAGGAAGGAACATTTTTCTGTGCGGGGGTGGCGTTCACGTTAGAAGGGGATGGGTGATGATGTTATTTTTGTTCCCCACAAATGTGGATGTTTAAAATAGTGCTTTATTCAATCGGTGTAAGTGACACATAGACTATGTATAGTGGTGAAATTGGGCCTGGCAGGTGATGAGGGCCAGATCTCATGAAAACCAAGGGTCGTGGTTCTCCACTGGTAGCACCCAAGGATCTGCTCTGAGAGTGGCCAGCACAGAACCCTCATTCGTGGGCTGCCTGGCGAATTCACTTGCACAACTACTGAATTATCTGAAATGGATGTACCTTAGAGCCAGTGAACTGGGACTTTGGCTCCATTTCCATGGGGCATGCCAGCGGGTCACATTTCCTCTCTTGAACCTCCCTCCAAGCCGCACTGTACTCATGAAGGGTAAGTGTATTTGTTGTTCTTTTGTGCCTTTCGACTCCACGCCCTGCAGGTCTGGAATTGAGCCAGCGTAACCAAATCATGAGGCTGCAGCTCAGGCTATATTTAATTGAAGGTTTATTGTCTTGCCACAGTTTTAGAAGTTTAAGGAACGTTTTTTGAGGTTGATTGAATAGTGTAGGAATTTGAAGTAGTGTTAATTTTGACCCCATGTGCTCCTTTTCAGTGACTACGATGAAAAGTTTATTTCAAGTGTTATGTTTTTTGAAAATTGTCCTTTTATATACTTCTGGTCCACACGGTAAGGATTCTAGAAAGGATTCTGTTTTGCAACAAACAGTACGTTTTATAGAATGTAACTTTGGAGAATGAGGGATGGCATATTTTATTCCTATGAAAAGTTTTATTACCAGAACTCATCTGATTTGAGGTGAAAGAGAAGAAAATGCGTAGATTTTGAGGCAAGCATAAAGCCTCCCATATGCCTAGGAGGGATTTTGAAATCTTTCTGGATTGTCCTGAATTCCTTTGAAATGCAACGCGGCATTGGAATGTTGTTGAATAATAAGGGGGGAAAGCCATTTGATCAGCTTGGGGAGTGAAAGATGGCAGTGAGTAAAGACTAATTTCATACTTGCTAGACAGGCTAGAATAGATTACAGAGAGCATTTGGCTGATTTGAATGAGAACCCTCACGCCTCCTCCACCCTCCACCTTCTCTTTTCATCACAGAGCCTCCCTCCCTCTACCCTCAAGTGTGGTTTCAGTATGACTGGGGAATAGACACTAAAAATATTTCTGGAATGACGTGACCCACTCTCGCCCCATCCAGGAAAGGGACAAGGCTTCACAAGAAACAGCACATGCTTTCCTTTCATTTCTGGAAGTCCCTGGGTCGACCTACAGATGCTGCTCCTTCCGTGGCCGATGGCATTCAGACTCCTGGCGGCCGACGGTGCCAGACGAACAACTGGACAGGACAGTTCCTCCACGGGAAGCCGGCCACAGTCTCGGCCGGAGCGGCAGCCCCCCGGCCCCAGCCCACCTCTGCCACCCGGGCCAGGAGCCTTCCCGCCTCCCTCAGTCTTGCCCCCGCCGCGCCACCGGGGCTGAGGACCTGGGAGCTGGTGGCGGCTGCCGCAGTGGTGTCTCCGGCCTTGGGGCCGCTCCAGGCACGTGGGGCCCTGCTCGGGGCCCCTGTGCAGCCCCTCCTGGGCCAGGGAGGGGCCCGGGACGGCCCCAGCGCTCACCACGGTCTCTTCCTGTCGCTGAAACTTAGGCGAGGGCTCAGAATGGAAGCCGCCACTCCCGAGCCAAGTCCGCAGGCCAGACCGAAGGAGGTGGGCGCCGACGGCCGGGAGAGCGGAGTTCCAGAGAGCCGGGCGCTCAGGCAGCAGCTGCGGCCGCGGCCCAGGCCAGCGGCCTCCTCGCAGCGAGAAGCCGGCTACGTGGAGCTGTGCGCCTCGGCTCCGGCCCCGGGGCACAGTGCCGGCACCCGGGGGCCTGCTCTGGAGCGCTGGCCCCGAGATCAGGCGGCCCCCAGGAGTCCCAGGGAGGAAGCCCACGATGAACCGAACCATCGAGAGAGCAAGGCTGCGGCCCCCCAGAGGAACCTTGCTGCCTCGGAACTCTCCAGATCCCAGCTCTCCCGCAGAGATGGGGGCAGCAATGTCTCCTCTTCCTCCTCCTCCTCCTCCCCGGTGGACAAAGCAGAAGGTGGCCTTTCCAAGATGGACGATACCACGACATCGGCAGGGGCTCTTGCCACCTCGTCTTCGTCTTTGGGCTTTGAGAGTGACAGTGGTGAGAACGCCGTAAGCTGCCAGTCCAGGGGAGGAGGAGGGGGGGGCTGGGCAGCGGGAGGAGGGGGAGGGGCAGGGACAGCCAGAGGAGGAGGGGGCGGAGGCGATGGAACAGAGTGCAGGGACATTATTGCCAAGTCTCAGGGCGGCAGGGACCCCCCCAAAAATGAGGACGCTCACTACATCACCACCCACGAGATCCAGCTGAGTGAGGTAGAGCAGGACATGGATTTTGATGTGGGACTGGCCTCCCGCTGGGATTTCGAGGACAACAACGTAATCTACTCATTCGTGGACTATGCTTCCTTTGGTGGCAGCGACGAGACCCCAGGGGACGTCACCACCCCAACCGAAGAGGACGACGACAACAGCTGCTACCTCAGCACCACTCCTAGCACCCATGCCACCCGGACTCCAAGTCCCACCAGCAGCGACCCTGCCCGCCCCAACGCCGACAGCAGCGGTCGCCACACCAGCAGCACGGAAGTGGGCAGCGGCCCCTCTGACAGTGACCCCACCCCCCCACCCACTGGGCCTGGCACCACCACCCTGAGCGAGCCCTTGCCGGAGCCCCCGGAGGCAGCTTCGGGGGCAGCCGCCACGGCAAGCAGCTGTGGGAGTGCAGCAAGCCAGATCCTCCTATCAATCAAACCGACTTCCCGGGCTATAAATGAGCCTAGCAACGTGCGTGCAAAGCAAAACATTATTTATGCTGCCAAGCATGAAGGCGACATGAGCCTCCGAGTCTCTGCAGCTGCTGAACACAATTCAAGTTCACTGAAGCAAGACCCGGCTGCAGCCGTGGCTCAGGACCATGCGAAGAAATTCATCGCTGTCCCTGCTCGCCTGCAGACCCGGTGCGGGGCCATCCGGGCCAAAGAGCTGGTGGACTACTCCAGCGGGGCCTCCAGTGCCGTGAGCGAACTGGACGATGCCGACAAGGAGGTGCGGAACCTGACCTCTCGGGCCTTCCGGAGCCTTGCCTACCCCTACTTTGAGGCCCTGAACATCAGCTCCCGGGAGTCCTCCACGCTCTCCGAGGTCGGCTTTGGGCGGTGGTCCACCTTCCTGGACTTAAAATGTGGAGGTGTTGGAGCCAGGGTGGAGCAGAGCCTCCTAAGGAGCAGTGCGGCCTCGGTGGCCGCGGGTCTGAGAAAGGGTGGTGGGGCCAGGGCGGCTGCAGACCAGCTCTACATCCAGGCCAGGAAGTCCCAGACCAAAGCCTTGGAGTTCGTGGTCAGCAAAGTCGAGGGGGAAATCAAACATGTGGAGACCCCGCTGTGTTTCCAGAAGCAGGTGCAGACGGGCTCCCGCGTGGTCACCCTTCTCGAGCCCATGAATTGTCGCAGTGAGAGCAAAGCCAGTTCAGCCACTGGGCCCTGCAGAGCCACCAAGGGCTCCAGCAAGGGCCCCGGGTCGGTATACACTGACGATGGCTCAGAGACCCCTGAGAGCAGCAAGCCTGACTCCCGGGCCGACGGCCCCCACAAGAAGTCCAAATTTGCTTCCAGTCTGCTCAAAAATGTCATCTCCAAGAAGATGCAGCGGGAACATGAATTCAAAATGGAGAGGGGAGAAGTCACCGACACATCCCACCATAACCTGTCTGGCACCTCCAAGGAGACGGCAGAGGGCCCTCCTCGGGGCGAGAAGCAGCGGGAGAGAGGCCTGCAGAGGCAGAGTTCCCGCCACTCAGAGGCGGGCTCTGAGTACACGGTGGTCAGCGTGTCTGATGCAGGCGCGGAGGAGTCGGTAGTTGAGTCTAAATCCCCAATTTTCAAAGCCAGTGCTCCTCGGGAGAGCAGTGCAGTCTCCTGGCGAAATTTCCCAGATGGACATACGGAAGAAGTCTGTGAAATTAAAAAGAGTGCCTCAGAGACTGTCAAAGGCATCTTCCTCCGCAGTCAGAACAGTGCATTCCGGTCCTGGAAAGAGAAGGAGGCCGAGAAGCGGGAAGAAAAAGCACCCGTGGGGAAGCTGAAGCTTCCCAAAGGGGGCGACTGGAGGGCTGATCTTGGAGAGATCTCTGCCAGCAAGTCCACCATCATGTCTCGCCTTTTCGTCCCTAACATCCAGCAGACACCCAAGGACAAGCAGCCAGGGAAGCAGGCTACCAAGTACCCTGCTGCCCAAGCCACCTCCATGGCAGTGATTCGGCCCAAGGCTCCCGAAATCAAGATCCGGCTGGGGAGCGTGCAGCAGCCAAGCTCGGACTTCAACATTGCCAAGCTGCTCACGCCCAAACTGGCCAGCGGCAGCGCCTCTAACCTCTTTAAGACCATCGAGGACAACAGCAGAGCGCAGCAGAAACTCTTCCGGGGAGACAACCTGGAAAAAGTGCCCCAGTTCCAGGTGAGAGACGTCAGAGACAAGTCCAAGGCCCAAGGCCCCCTCCACCAGGTGAGAGATGTCAGGAAACTAATCAAAGGGTCAGGGGATAGCAGTGACAAGGGCAGTGTTACCCCAGAACAGGGGCTGACTGGGTCCAAACCCAGGCAGCTGGCTGCTGCAGCCGGCGGATCCAAATCCCTTTCCCCCATAGTGATTACGTGCCAGGCCGTGGTGAACCAGAGGGAGGACAGCATGGACCGAGAGCCCAGGGAGAACATAGGCAAAGGTGGCAGCGGCAGGGTCTTGAACTCCTCCTCACCGGAAGGGACAGTCTTGGTCCATAGGGCATCTGGCAGGCTGCCTGTGGCCACCATTGCCCCCAATAAGCCTGAGCAGGGGTCTTACCTGCCTGTGCTCAAGATTGTCTCCAAGGCTTCTGCTCAGAAGACCCCAGAGAAGGCCAAGGAGGAGGACATCAAGGAGGAAGGGAAAGCCCCGAAGCCATCTCGGAATGCCCTGGAGAAGCTGACTGCCGCGGTGAGGTCCATGGAAGAGCTGTACAGCTTCAATAGGAACGAGTGGAAGCGCAAAAGTGACCCTTTGCCCATGATGATGGACAGCCATGTCCTGTCGCTCATTGCCAGTGAGGAGAGGGAAGGGACTGCGGGGGCCGAGGGGGACCCAGACAAGCTGGCCAAAGGACTGGGGGAGCTGGAGGAACGGGGCACAGGAAACAAAGGCGGTGTGGTCCCGCGTAGGGGCCCTGCGGAACGTCTGCAGCGGAGAAACTCCAACCCTAGCATGGAGAGCGTATCTGCCCGGGCAGCTGCCTTCGAGAACCTGGCCAGGGAGAGGCCTCGATCGCTCTACATCCCCCCAGTCCACAAGGATGTGGAGAGAACCCAGCCCCTGCAGCCCCTCCCCCCACTCCCCAGCAACCGAAATGTGTTCACGGTGAGTGCCAGCAGCACCCAGAAAACTGGGGGTGTCGCTGGCAAGTTCCCACAAGGGCCTTCGCCAGAGAGCCCTTCGGCACCAAAAGGCCTCAAAGCACAGGGACTCCGGTCCCTCAAGATCTCTCCAGCCACACGGGCACCTCCTGACGAGGTGACCAATCGGAAAACCGGCAGCAATGTGGAAAAGAACAATAGTGACTGTGAGAATTACCTGACTATTCCCCTTAAAGGAAGCTCTGCAGCTGCAGAGCTTCCGGGCAGGTCTGGGGCAGGGAGGGAGGGGCCGCCTGCCTCCTCCGCTCCCACTCTCTGCAGCTTGCCCCCCCTGAGCGCCCGCAGCCAGGTCCCCAGTAGTCCCAAAGGCTCTCAGGTCAGCGGAACCGGCCGGCCAGCTTGGCGTACCAAACCCGACCCCCCCAGGGAGACAGTAGCTGCCCGCGCAGGGCCACAGAGCCCTGAGCATATCCCCACTGCCATCTACCACCAGCAGCCACTGCCCTTTGCCCTGCAGGGAGCCCAGCCCCAGGTCCTCTGCTTCTCCCCGCCCAGCATGCCTGCCCCAGCACCCGCGGGCCCAGCCTCAGTCCCCACAGACCCCTTCCAGCAGCCACAGCCTCAGCAGACACAGCGCAAGATGCTCCTGGATGTGACAACTGGCCAGTACTACCTGGTGGACACACCAGTACAGCCCATGACCCGAAGACTGTTTGACCCTGAGACAGGGCAGTATGTGGATGTGCCTATGACCTCCCAGCAGCAGGCCGTGGCTCCCATGTCCCTCCCTGTGCCTCCCTTGGCCCTGAGTCCTGGGGCCTATGGACCCACCTACATGATCTACCCTGGTTTTCTGCCCACGGTGCTGCCCACCAATGCCCTGCAGCCCACGCCAATTGCTCACACTCCAGGGAGCAGCGAGCTCTCCTCCATGGCGGCAGACCCCCCCAGCAAAGAGGCAGCTGCAACATATACTGAGGCCCCATACTTCATGGCCTCTGGTCAGTCTCCTGCTTCCTCTTCCTCCTCGGCCGCAGCAGCCACATCCCAGCTCGTGGGGGCCAAAGGCTTCGCCCAGCTGCACGGCAAGCCTGTCATCAGCATCTCTTCACAACCCCTGGGGCCGAGGATTATTGCCCCCCCATCCTTTGATGGCACCACCATGAGCTTTGTGGTAGAACACAGATGATGCGCGGTCACCAGAAAGCAGAACGGAGCAGCTGCTGGTGAGTGAATGTTACTTTGATAATCAGTTATAAGGGATTAAGAACAATCCTATTGCTTCATGTTTGAAGTTGCAGAAGAGGCGGTCTGTAGACAGGGGCATTTGGGGAGAAGAGAAGAAAACCCCACCTAAATTATTAAGGAGCTAATTTTCTTACCAAGTTTCCTCGGCTTCCCACAATCCCCACAGCCAGGCTTTCCCCCTCTGACCTTTTCAAACTGCCTGAGTGTTTTTCCCACCAGTGAGTAGGAGGGAAGTGAACCTTAGATATGTCAGGTTAGCCTTCGGTGAGGATTGCCTGGGGAAAGAAATGAAAACCCGGTCTGGATTTTGCGGAGTGAGTTTCCCTCTATTCCTGGCAGCCCCAGTGACAGAAGGCATGTATATTCCAAGAGATCTTTGGGAACACTGGTAATCTAGTTGCTCCTCACAAGTAAAAAGAATCACACTGACGTTTTCTCATTTAGGAGGTTTTCTAAAATCTGTAGAAAGGCTTCTCTCCCTCCACATCTTCTTTCTCTTGAAATTATACAAAGAGAGTGTGTTTTTTAAGCTCTTGTTTTTCTGTTTCCAGATAGAGTACTTTTTTTGTAGAGGAGTTCAAGGTGTTTAATATACCTTAGACACACACACACACACACACACACACACACACACACACACACTTGATCTCCATGAAAAGAGGGATATTCTCCAGCTGTAGTGGCTCTTTGGATGGGGTTCTGGGTTTGAGCCAATCTGATCAGACTGAATCCACTGTGCACAGCTGCTAATTCCTATAAGACCCTCATTTTCACATCTGCATTCTTTCCCTTTGGAAAATAATTAACCTCCACCCCCCTCCAATAAATCAGATGAAGTAGATTCCTAATATGTGAATTAATCGAAATTCAGACGGTAATCTTTGCTGTAAATACTCTCCATGGAACTTGATAGGAAAAGTGAGTTTGGCTTATCTGAACCAGGACACTTCAGGTCAAACACATCAGACAAGGGCAGCCTTCATTGGAGCACAGAGGTGTCAGCAGTGTGGGGACACTTCAGATTAGGATGTGTTGACATCATATATGCTTCTAGGACTTTCACGTTTTGGTAAGATCATACTGAACCCAGAGGGAGGTGGAGAAGAGAGAAGCCATTTTTCTCTTTTCTGAACTGAAAAGGAACAGAAGAACATTGCTTCTTTGTGCAATGCAAGGGCCTTAAGTTAGGAAGTAGGATCACTGAATTAGGGTCACAGCTTCATCTTCTCACCAGTTGTGTGCTCTCGGTATGCAAACTCGCTGGCACTCAGGACACTCCTGTGTCGATAATATCTACCCTTAGGGGCACCTGGGCGCCTCAGTCGGTTAAGTATCTGACTCTTGATTTAGGCTCAGGTCATGATTTTATGGTAAGTGAGACTGAGCCCCACATTGGACTCTGCGCTGACAGAATCCTTGGGATTCTTTCTCTCCCTCTCTCTGCCCCTCCCCCCACCTCTCAAAATAAAAAAATAAACATTAAAAAAAATATCTCAGCATGCCTGGGTGGCTTAGTTGGTTAAGTGTCCAACTTCAGCTCAGGTCATGATCTCACCATTCCTGAGTCCAGCCCCATGTCAGACTCTGTGCTGAGAGCTCAGATCTAGAGTACTTTCTCTCTGCCCCTCCCCCACAAGTTCTCTCTCTCCCTCTCTCTTTCAAAAGTAAATAAACATTTAAAAAAATTTAAAAAGCTTTTCTTCTCAAAATTTACCTGAATGTCAGATGACATAATAGCATATAGCAAAAGATAAAACCTTTTTCAAATTCAGGGTTGTTACTATGTGTGACATTTACTAGACTTCTGGACATTAGGCCATTGTTCAAAAAATCCTTGGGCCTTTCTGTAAAAATTCCTTCGTTTTCCTTGCACTCCAGAAACCGAGAACGTGAATTCTTCCTCTCTGAGGGCTTGCAACAGGCAGTGTATGATGATCACAAAGAGAAAGGTGTGGGGATTAAAGGTAAATAATGCATCTTTTATTCAATGTAGAAAAATTCAGTCTGCCTATGGAAGAGCTGAGAATTAGACAGGTAGTTTTGCAGAAAGAAAAGAGTAGCCTCTAGGCAAAAATGTTTTAATCTTCTGGACAGGTGGTGTGTTTACCTAAGGCTATTTTGGGGCAGCTAATCCTGGGAGGCCTTTGTGTGAGCCCTGGAAGTGCAGAAGCCAGGGTGGGAGAGGACAGGGCACAGAGGAGGGGACAACCAGGCACAGGGGCACACGCCCGCATAGTGGCGTGCCTGCTGAGTCTGGAGAGATTAGGCATGGAGTTGTTTCCATCAGATGCAGATAGAAATCCTAATTTTTAGTGTTCGAGATTTGAACGGTAATTTTTTAAAAAAGGTTTTCCCTTTTGAAAGCACGGTCTTTTATTTTAGTCCACAGCCCTAAAGATAGAAATGCAAAGCTGACTGCTTAATTTTTTAAAAATATTTTTTTAACATTTATTTATTTTTGAGAGAGAGCGACACAGAGAGTGAGTGGGTGAGGGTCAAAGAAAGGGAGACACAGAATCAGAAGCAGGTTCCAGGCTCTGAGCTGTCAGCTTGAACCCACGAGGTATAAGACCATGACCTGAGCTGAAGTTGGCTGCTTAACCGACTGAGCCACCCAGGTGCCCCTGGCTGCTTCATTTAAGAAGACTGTCAGGAACTAACAATTAGCTTTTTGTTTATAGGCAAAAATCTAATATCCAAACTCAGATGAGTAACTAATATCCTTCAAAACTCACCTTCTTGAAAGTCTTTTTCTGCACTGTCAGTGCAGAGCCTGAATCAGGGCTCAAACTCACAAAATGTGAGATCATGACCTGAGCAGAAATCAAGAGTCAGACGCTTAGCCAACTGAGCCACCCACACGCCCTACCTTCCTAAGAGTTCTGTGCCATTTCCAAGGAAAGTTAGATACATAAAAAAGAACTGTGTTGTTCTTTTTGGTGTATGAAAAAAATGTAAGCATTGCTATGATATATCAAAAAAATTACTTGTATACATTCATCAATAAATGCTCATACGGATGGTCAGGGTGAGAAGTCTTGGGAGCTGGTTTCAATTCAAGATATCTATTGAATTTGATTTAAAATTCAGAGATTTTCCTCCAGGTAGAGTAGGAGTTTATGTGCCCGTTTTAACGAAGAAGTCACACAAGTGATTTGATCTGGTCACAGTATTTCACAGAGAAGAAAACTAGGGCTTAGAAAGAAATGGCTTTGCTAAGGTCCCCAGAGAATGAGATAGTCAGGATCTGCAGAGGAGCCTCTGGGCTCTGGGCTCACAGCATGCACCCTGGGGGCCACTCAGTCTGTCCCTTGGTCGGAGGCCTGGAGCAGAGGAAGGATGGTAGAGAAGGAGAGTGACTCTGTTGGCAGCCAGGACACCTGGGCTCTCTACTCTGTGCCTCTCTAGACTTCTGTAAAATGAATGTTTGAATGAAATGTGCTAATTCCCTCATTCAACCAAGGAACACGAATCTCATGTTTACACTCCACCAGCCCCAGTGTGCTCTGCGGTGGGGCTGTCAACCCACGTGTGACCTGGTCCCACGAGCTCAGTTCCGTACCCACAGAGCTGCGAGACCAGGATTCAAGTCCTGTCTTAACCTTTAAGATTCCTTCCAGCTCAAATAATAAGTATTTCATCACCTATTTTTAGCTGCACTGTTGAACGGAGTAGCCGAGGGCGCTTTGCTCTCTCCCTGTGTCTATCTGAGCACAGCCAGCTGCCGTTATCTCTGTCTGAGATATCATCAATTGTCTGAATAATCAGACAGAGATATTGAATTCAGACAGAGATTATGAATTTCCCTTTAGTTTTGCTTTCACAGGTGGGTCTTTCTGCTTCTCTCCTTCCTGTGCCACACTCCTCAAACTTGGCCGTGTCACGGCCTGGCTAAGAAGATAATGAGCAGTGTTATTTATTCTTTCCTTACTTGGTAATGATGTCACCCACTATGATAAACGGATGAGGCTGTTCCCAGCTGGTGGCCCAGTGGCCAGTGGTCACGACAGGAGCCCATGCACGACGCTCCAGTATGCTGGGCACACCAGTTGCGAAACAGCTATTTCCTCCTTTTTCTTTAGGACTGTTCGGTCTTAGGCCTTTGTTGTTTGTTGACTTTTGGTTTGAAAGTCCCTTTTCCACAAGATCTTTAATGTTTTTTCGGATGAGGTTATTTTTGTTTTAGTTTTCTGTTATCTGACACATGTAGCTGTAGTTTCCTTGCCCGACACATTGCCTCTCCTGCTTTCTTCTGCCCACCCACTTAGATACCTTCTTTTGGTTTTAAAATTTTAATTGAGACTTGACTATAAATACCATTTACAAGAACATAAAGATGAAGTAAATATGTAATAATAACAAAAAACATCAATTGGCATCATGCCTTCTACACAGTGGTTAATGCAATTCCTTTGTTTCGTTGAATGTCTTTTTTTTCCTGTAAGACTTGATCGTTTCCGAGTGTGATTTATGTTGCTCCCACATGTTGGTCTTTCTTTTCTTCTTACTTCTTCCATGTTCTTTCCACCCACCCAGGAGAGCCCCACATATCAGCAGCTGAAGTGAAAAGAGAGAGGGGCTGGATGCAGGGACAACTATTTCTGTAAAGTTCTAAGGAGGCCCTAGAGGGATCCTCAGCTGATCCAACCCTGTCTCTTGCATTGAGATTACAGGAAGAACATGGGGCTCAAAAAAGTTGTGGCTTTTCACGAGTCACAGTGCCCCAGAGGGCAGAGTTGGGACTAAAAACCCTCAAACTATCCCAAACCAGAGTCTTCTTCAAGTTTGCTTCTTTCTTGCTCTTCATTTCTCCTCTTTTTGTCCTTTGGTGGTCTCTCTTCCTGGTGTCCAACTGTCCAACCAGTTTTCTCCCCATCTCTTTCTTCCCTTACCATTGGTCTGAGAAGTTAGTTTATTTTGTGTTCTTTGCTTTTTGTTTGTTTTTGTTTGACAATTTTATTTTATTTTCTTATTTTGAGAGACAAAGAGAGAGAGCAGGACAGGCTGAGAGAGAGAGAGAGAAACAGAGAGAGAGAGAGAGAGAGAGAGAGAGAGAGTCTGTGTTGTCGGCACAGAGCCTGACGCAGGGCTCGAACTTGCAAACCGAGAAATCATGACCTGAGCTGAAATCAACAGTCAGATGCTTAACTGCTGAGCCACCCAGGTGCCCCTGTTTGGCGATTTTATTCCCTTTTATGGTCTCTCTTTTCCCATTCACTTCCAATTAATTTAGTTGGATGTTCCACCTTGCATCTTCCCTTCTCCTCACATTTTTTTCTGTGGTTTGTTTTTATCCCCAACCTTGTGGCCTGAGGGACACCTCCCTGCCTGCTCCCTCACCTACACATTCTTTGCAGAGTCGTGTAGGAGGCCAGGTGGCAGGGCCGCAGGCCATAAGCCGGCATTTCGTTTGCACTTCATTCTATAATCACATTCCTGAATCCATTTGTTCCTTTCTATTTTTTTCCCTAACTTTGTAGTGGCTTCCTCTGTGCATTCTTATGTATAGCTGCTCTTTTGTTCCTTTACCTTCCTACTGTCTTCTTTGCCTTTTCTCCCTTTCTCTTCTCCTGGATTGTAGCTTTTCTCTAGCTTATTATTTGGTACCTTCCTCCACAATTGTATTGCCTTTATGCTTTCTTCTCTATTATCTATAAAATTAATAATAAGTGAAAAGTAATAGCTAATGTATATTAATCTTTTTTTATATGTATCAAGACTTCATATCATGCCATTTGATTTTGAAAGTAAGTAGGTACTATTTTTGATTCCTGTTTACAAATGAAAAAATAACCTGTCCCAGATCCACAGATCAGCTGAAATCCAGGCCCTTGGAGCTCTGCGGCCCACGCTCTTAACAGATGACCCCTCGTATGCCCATTTCTTTTACTCTATGCCCTCCAGGTCTCAGTTTCTGGTTGTGAATTGTCTCTCTCCCCATATCTGGGGAAAAAGAGAAGAGAATAAGGGTAGCAAATTGACCCTGAACTGTCAATGTTTAACATATTCTAAGTCTCCATGTGTGTTTTGCTTTTGATTGAAAAATTAGCTGTCCTTATTATTAGAACATCTTATGCTTCAAAGAGAATTCAAGCCAGTTTCGGAACTTTTGGGGGTGGCTGTGGCTCCCAGTGAGTGGGGAGAGGGAGGTAACTGTGGTTTGTGGGACAGAGGTGGGTACAGGTTGTCTGTGTGAGGGTGGAATCCGCCCTGGAGGCCAATGGGTTCATGCATTTTAGTTGAAGAGGGACTGTGGGCTTTGACTGAATAAAGGCCAAGTAGGTGCACCCTGAAGTCAGGCAGCCCTGGCTTAAATCCCAATGCTCGTGTTACGTTAGACAAATGATTTGTCATCTCTGGGCCTTAGTTTCTTCAACTGTAAAATGGAAATACCTTGCAGGAGTGTTGGGAAGAATGAGTTATAGAACCATTACAAAGGACATAGCTCAGGGCTCATAGTAAGACTTCAACCTAGCTCAGCAAACAGCTCAGGGCACATAGTAAGACTTCAACCTCCCTTGGAGCTAGAACCTTATAATGCCCGAGAGTCCCCTCATCTTTCAGGGGCCCTCACCAGGCAGAAAATCGGTCCTTATCCATGCAGACTTCCAGCGCAGCATCAGGGGCCCGGATCCAGGATCGCTTCACATTTCCTCCAACTGAGGGCAATGCCCACAACGCCGCAGTCCCCTTTGAGCTGGCTTGTCTCCTAGGGCAGGCCAGTTGGCTATGAGTCAGGGTACTCTAGTACCAAGACCTTCCAGAATGTTATACAACTCTGCAGATATCTTGCCAGCTGCCTGTAGAGATTTTCCTCTCTGTCTGGGCACAGGTCTGTGTGAGCAAGGGAAAATCTGACCCAGCATCACTGCTGAAATCTGTCATGTGTTCTGGTCCTATAACCGTGGGAAGTCATCCAGCCCAAACTGCCGGGTGACACAGTGTAGTCACCCTCTTGTTTTTACTGGCTTCTTCATGACCCTCTGATAGGTTAAACTGGTGGGTTTTCTTACTTGACCCTTACTTAACAAGAATCGGACTAACTTTATTACTTGCAAAATTTCAAATAAAATTCCTCTAAAGTTAATGTTAGCAGAGCCAATGTCTTGCGAATGAATGGAAAGGCGATATCCGGACTATGGATCCCTAAACATGGTCCCAGCACATTGTGTGAACAGATTTCCCCTTCATCCCTCAGACTGTTCTCACCATCCTGGGGTATGCCTCCCCCCCCCCCACTGCTGTCGGCACCCACCTCCACCCGCACCAGCACCCTGAGTCTCAGCCTGCTCAGGCCATCTTTGCAAAATCTTGCCTCTCGATGAACTCAGCCTGTGTGGTTGTCAGATCCTTGGATCCTTGAATCTCATAATCTTCTTCTTAGTCTTCTATTTTCTTCTCTTCCCCCCGTAATTATATTTTCTTTTTCAGTTGCTGCTTTATATGTCCTAAGGTAGAAAAACCTAAATTTCACACATGAGAAGGCTCCAAACCCACCTCAGTGTCTTTCATCCTGGAACTCATTCCTCAGCATAGAATAAAAAGGAATAAAATAAACAAATATGAAGTATATACATATGAAATCATAATTGTCCTTAAAGACCTTTTTTCTTATGTATTTAACACAAGTCTGTTTTTAGATGATAGGATTAAAATAGCCCTTGTGGAGCTACTCTGATTGCATATAATTGATTAGATAGCTGTTATCTGATACTTCTCAGAGATTATTTTTCACATGACAGAGTCTTCATAATCCCTAACAAATACTAACTGTGGGCCACTCTATATCTGTCTTCTTAATATTATGTTCAAATATCAACTCTCAAATGTCAAAAAAATGTTTTTTTTGGCAAAGTTTTAGTAGACGTACTATATAGAGAAAATAGAAGACTAAGAAGAAGATTATAAGATTCAAGGATCCAAGGATCTGACAACCACACAGGCTGAGTCCATCGAGAGAAACAGAAAAGGCTAATTTTCAGTAAACTTTTAATCTTGTGATAGAATGGATTTAACTAAGTGATAGGCTCTAATCAGTGTGTCTCATTTTAATCAAAATGCCCTGGATGAAATTTGACATAATTTAGGCAGTGATGGTTCACTTACAAGAATTCTCAGTATAAGGTTTACTCACTTAACTGGATTACTAACTTATAAATTTCAAATATTTTCTATTTAACTTAAATATCATTTCTGCATGATATTTTAGGAACCCTTCTATTCACAGTTTTATCTCTGCTGTGGATGATTTCAATGAAACTAAACATTTAACTCTAAAGTAATTTTCAGTAGCTGATTGATTTAATTCAAGTTTCAAAGAGAAGCTTTCCTTTGGGTACTTTCTTAAAGTCAGTTTAATGTCTAAGGAAATTCAGAAACACATTTGCCACCTACATTTTAAAATGTGATCATCATTATTGATGTTGGAATTAGCCAAATAGTTAAATAAAATGTATCTTGACATTTTTCTTGCTTCTTTAAAAGTGAGATTTACTTTTAGACTAACAATCTTTTCTTGACCATGTTTGTTTATAGGAGCAAGACAGAAGATGGACTAGTCTGTAATCTGAAGGTTGCATTGTAACAGCACTAAGAATGCATCTGAAGCACTTCCTCTACATGTGTTATTCTTAGTTTTTGCTTCTTATAAACCAAGTGTGTAAGTTTCTATATTTTCCTGAACAACCCTGTTAAGACAGTTTGTGTTATTTTAGTTTTACTAAGCTGATTGAATGGGTTGCAGTTTTCCCCCTGTGAAATGATTTCTTTTTATACTTTAATACAGTATATAAGCTTTCTCTTCATCTCTCCCTTCTGTACTTGTGACTAGGCAAACAATCCCTTAAGTGTTTTCATTGTTCAATCAAAACACACAACAGAATCAGTTTGGTTCTGTTGTAAACCATGTTGGTGAATCAATAATCTGGATTACAAATTTCCTTAGGGGTTCTTGAAATATGTGAAGATTGTTTGATTTTTAAATATGATGGGTTTGCATTATGAATCACATACCAGCCAAGCCTAGTCATTCCCTTGGCTATGTTCTACATGTTCTTTTGTTGGGTTTAGCATGATTTCAAATGTGATTGCAAAAAAATAGTGGTTTTAACTCTTGGGCTTTGTTTTAATTTTTCCATTTGTACAACACCATGACACTGTCTGTGGCCTTAAAATAGAATGGCTTGAAATACTGAAGAGCCAGTGACTGCATTCAAAATTAAATTCTTTGTCTCAGAAAAGTATAAAATACCTATTTTCCCCGTGGACTCCAACCTTTGTTATGAGTGGATAGCTTTTTTTTTTTGTCTTCTTCGGTGATTCCCTCTCTCCATAGATGCGTGCTTTTCTCTCCGGGTTGCTTGAAGTCTGAGGAGTGGTCTGTTTGGGGCAGTAGAGTGGAATGTAAACTGATTCAGTGGCTCTGATTCTCTCCAGCCCCAGCTGTACTGATAGCAGTGACTTAGAATTGCATCACTTGCTCCTTATGTATGGCTTTAAGAGATGTCGAGAATCCGAATCACAGAATCTTTCATCGACTTTGACTACTGTCTCAGCTGAAACTCAATTCTGAAGGTTATTTTAGTGAGTGTTCACATTGAGTCCTGATGAGTTGATTGAACAGATAAATATTTAGCTTGCCATAATTAGTAAGCCTGTCAACGTATATTCAACAAATGATACATTGGAATATTTCTTACTTTTAAAAAGAACTTGAAGGATCTCCCAGACTTTCTTTAAGGAATCTCCTCTTATCTATTTATTTGTTCAAAGACAACCTATCCTGGTAAAAAAATTTCAAGATCCTTATTTTGACTGTAATCATCATCAGTATTTGGTTTCCGCTTAAAAATTTTTTTCCTTGAAGCTGCAGAATTTTATGCTATCCATGACTGAAGATGTGAGTAAAAAGCTAGGACTGGTTTTTGTATGATGGACGTAATCTCATTACATTGTAGTTAGGCTTCCCATCTCAGACTCTTTTAGGAAAAATGACTCAAATTCACTTTTAGGGCCCTCCCTAAAGGGCTCTTCCTCTGAAACAAAATTCTGTTGGGTAGAAGAAAAAGTTTGAGGCAAGAATAGTTGGCTCTGGTCACAACTCCATCAGTGGGCTGATGAGCAATGAAATGAAGCAGCAGTGAGTAGCCTCTAGGAGATAAGAAAGAAGCATGAAATATAAAACAGCCTCTGTGTGTAGAAAAGATGCCCCTGTACCACACTGGACAAGCCTTATTTCATCATCATGGAGGTCTCCTCACCCAGGTACAGCAGTGTCACCCCAGAATTTCCTTAATTTTTCACCACTCATACAACATCAGCTACTCCTCATTTTCAGGAGAGATTGGCTGGGCATGAGGTCACTTAGTATTAAAACAAGAAGAGAGAATTGATTTCAATGATCTCAAACCTGTAACGCTCAGAGCAGCACAGGAATTCTCAAGTATTTGAATGCATCTGGCAAAACTTGCATGGGATTTGGGTGGATAGTACCAGACTTAATAAGACTGTTTTAAAAATATGTGTGACTTTTAGAAAAACCCAGTGATCATACTGAGTAGTCAGCTGCTTGCCAGGTCTTCAAAAAAAGGAGACATTTTCTTCCCTAAAAAATGTGGTCGAGGTCTTACCTACCGACCAATAGCCCCATAAGCTATTTATCATTATTTATCACTAGCAGATCTAGCCTTAAATTCTTACACTGAGGTAAACTAGTACAGAAACTAGGAAAGAAAAGAGAATTTTTCACTTATTGGTTCTATCAGAGAGGCCATATCCTCTAAGAAGCTGCCAAGGACGTAGTAAATGTCCATGTGGTTAAAATGTAACTTTAAAAATAATATTCTATGAACACCACTTTGTTTATTGATAATTTTATGGTTCTCTATTTCATCAAACCAAAAAAACAAAAACAAAAAAACGAAACCAATGCTGCTGGCCATTTACTACCTCAAGTGATGGGGGTGGGGAACGTTTTTAAAGACATGAGGTAATTCTAAAGCTTCATTTTCAGTGTTTTATTATTTCCTGAGGTTGCACTGCTGTTTGAATGAAGTGGTTGTGCTCTTCCTATTTCAACCAAAGTTAAGTGGAATAAAGCAAGAGTCTATGAAGCCTTTTGATCCATAAAACTATTACCCTAACGATGTCCCTTTAGCTACTAAACTACTACCCTTTTATGACTTATGGACCCTTTTATGACTACCCTTTTATGACTTATAACACATTTCCCAAATAGTGACCTGAGCTTGAATCTAATGAGAGTCTGGTTTATGCCATTTCCTCTCAGAGTTACATGTGTGACTCAGTTTTCCAGAGGAACCACAGGGTGTTGTCCATAGAAATCTGTTTCCTCTTTCCCCCTGTTGACCCGTTCCTCCTTCCCCCGTTGGTTAAATGGTCAGGTGGAAATATGCTCCATTTGAGTTGTTTCTGGAAAACTGAACACATTTGTAGCCAGTATGAAAATTTTTACCCTCGAGAATATATTTTCTTAGACACACTCACTGAAATTGCCCTTAGGATCAAAGGAAGCCCAAATATGCAATTAATTAGTGACTTAATATATAAGCTCTCTGTCTGTCTGTATATGTCTTTATACATCATATGTATATGGCTCTGTATGTACCATTGAGTAAATAAGCTAAAACAAATTACACTTTGACCTCTTTATGACAAATCACAAATGTTAACACACATTTCAAATTCATCCTTATAGCACTAGGAAATACCTAGTGATATAAATTTCTATTTCTTAATTTCAGATTTGAGTTTATCATTCTTGCATTTTAATTATTTTCATACTTCATAGGAATGCAAGTCTGTGTTTGCTACAAATTGAATGCTCATGCTACCTGAAATAATACTTTGGACTGCAGGACAGTATTGATTCTTAAGTAGATTGACTACAATCTCATAATAAGTATATGTATGTGCATGAGAAAACACATTCAATGATAGTCTCTGTGTTTAAAAACTATCACGGTATACATTTTCCTATGTGGTGCTTGAGGAGTTTTCATTTTACAGTTTACAAGGTGTAGGTTTGCACCCCGAAATCTCAGGGTATACTATTTTACCCAATACTTGAAAGAAAAAGGTGCCCTATATTTTATCAGTACTGTTGAGGAGAAAAATTATGTGTAGGCTTATTTTAGAAAACTACTTATAAAAATCAAATTCATAAAATGTTAGGCTTTTTCATAATTTCTAAGAAGATATACATATAGATATGATATATATTTTCAAGAGACTGTTTCTATATTCTTAATTAACTTCTGGGTCCTAAGTAGACCTCACAGGTGCGTAAAATCATTAATAAAGCATGTAGCATTTGCTAAATTGTATGTTGAGCTTGAATCTAATCAGAATTGCAGACTGGTTCTCTGGGGGAAAAAAAAGTGCAGACGTCTGTGACACATGTGACTACAAGGCCCAGAGCAAGATTCTGAAAATTGAACTCATTTGTATGCCCCGTGTCTCAGAAGAGAACTGAACATTCACAGCAGTATTTGTAAGCTGTTAACATCCTTGTTTCATATTGCAACTAGAGCATATTATTAGATTTATTCCTATTTAATTCAAAATGGTGCAGAATAAAACATACACACACACACACACACACACACACACACATACACACCACATAAAATTTGATTTATTTTTTTTAAGTTTCATATTTGCTTTTCCACAAGCTAGTGATCATGGCAGAGTCCTTGCCAGGGCTCCCTGGATTTACCCATCCTACCTGGATCTGTTTTCCAGCAGGTGGTCCTTTCTTTTTCTCCCTCTCTGAGGATGTAGGTGTCACATTGAAATCATATTATTGTATAGTCAAGACAGTGGTGGTTGAAAAGGATGTGAAGACTGTGGAAGTTATGTCCCAAGCAGAGGAGAGGAAATTGTGTGGTAAATGGAGAAAGACATTGGATAATGCCAGATTGTGCCCCTGACGATGAAAAAAGCCAGAGGTAAATGGAAAGAATGTGAAAATTAAAACTGCTCTCAAGATAGAAATCTTGGTGGAAAAGTTCCTACCTGAGGTCTGATTCAATTATAAAACACAGAGAGCTTGGCCAATGGGACTGTGAAATCAGCCCAACAGCTCGGAGAATTACACTCTCAGTGTATTGCATATGGAGAAAACTACCAGACAAGGACTCCTGAGACCGGCCTACTTACCTTTAACTGTGGCATTTGTAAGTGATTGTGCAATCTTGTGTAATGGTCTTTTGTTTGGACTCGTTTGAAAAGAAATGTTTTGTTGTTGTTGTTTTTCCAGTAAAAGTAACTGCAAAGAAAACATGCCTTGTTTGTCTCTAACTCAAAAATCAAGCTTTGGGCATTTTGATTTTCTTCTGTATCCTACCTTCACTTAACTAAAATCCTCTATTGTAATGTTTTGCGTCAGGTTGTATTGGTTTTTTATTACTGCGGTAACCACAAACTTGGTGGCTTAAGACAACACAAATTTATCACCTTACAGTTCTGAAGACTGGACATCTGGTATGGGTCTTTCCCTGTACCAGAGTATTTCACCCGACCATCTGAAGACATCTAACTGCTTGCATCATTAAGTAACATTGTGCGGAGCACCTGCCAAGTATGTGATGCTCTAGTGACACGAAAGTGCAACCTAGACAAGTGTCCCTGAGGGCCCATATGGAGGCCCAGGAAAGTAATTGTGCTTATCCCCTTCAAAGCATAAATATTAGAGGCACGTATTTTGGAGACCTAGTGCACAATGAAGATCATTCCTATAACAAATTCTCTAAGTCAACAACTAGTCAACTGAAGTCACTATAAACCTTATGATCAAAGCCCCCAAAAGATTTGAGCCCACATTCCACAAAGAGAGATGTTCAGGATCCCTCACATATGTCCAGAGGTTGGGGGTTAGGAGGCAAGGAAGAGTTGAGGACAGTTACAAGCCTTATGTTTTCCTGAGTCACCTCTGGATTCCAGCTCTTGTTTCCAGTGAATTCTCAAGTTCCATTCTCCGTCAAGTGTTCACTGTATTACTCAATGCTGCATTGCCCCCAGAGACTTTAAGGCAGTACATCCATCAAATTCTGGGTATTCCAGACTCAAACGATACAAATGGCAGGATTTGGGGGGAGGTTTAGGGAGCATGGGTTGGAGATTAGCAGCTCCTCCATCACATGGCCTCCAGCTGCGTTAGCAAACAAGCACCTTAAAACTGAACCAATGATATCAACATTCTAGATAATCTCTGCCGTCTCTGGTGCTAGATAATTTCACTGGTTGTTGAGTTCACTTGTGCTTCAACCACTCTCCCTACTCTCACAGCCCTTTCCCTTCTTCATCCTCTGCTTCCTCTGCTCCTTTGTTTTCTGGCTTAGAATCTTCTAATATCCTATTATTTCTTACACAGAGCGATTTAGCCACCTAATGAAGCCCCGCTAATGCAGACCCACTACAATATGTGCAAAATACCCATCTTCATAACCAAGTGCATGCATTGCTCTAGTTGTGTATTGCTAAGTAACAACCCAACCCCAAACAGGGGCTTAGAAACCACAAAAACCATTCGGTTAGCTCGTGAATCTGTAATCTGGGCAGGGCTCAGCATGGAGGGCTTGGCTGTGTTTTACACAGCCGCTCCACTAGGGACCAGAGAGTCTATTTCCAAGATGGCTTACTCACATGACTGGAATTGGCCAGGCATTCAGCAGGAGCCTCAGTTTCTCTTCACCTGGGCTTCTCCATGGGCTGCTTGGGCTTCCTCAAACCATGGTGGCTGACTTCCAACAATGAGTATCGCAACAGACAGTAGCAGATGCTGCCAGTTCTCAAGGCCTAAATTCATACAGTGACATGACATCTGCTTTCATCATACTCTATTTCACAAGCAAACACAGAATCCTGATTCAATAGACTAGAACACAGATTCCATCTGTCAATAGGAAGAGCATCAAATAATTTGGGGACATGTTTTAAAGCCAGGACACTCATTAAGGTGTGTTTTTAAACAGATATTTAAAAAAAGAATTATAAAGTCAGTTTTCAGATTAGTGTAGGCTTAGTCAAGGATTCTAGAAAATATTTAGAATGACAGCAGCCTGTACAAAGTTTAGTGGGCATGCTTTTGTGTGTGTGTGTGTTGGGTATATGTTGGAATCTCACAGGGCAGAAATCTCTGTTGAGTTTCCAGTGTGGAGGGACTCAATATCCTTTGGGAATGAATGAATGCCTACTATATGCCAGGTGCTCTGATTCATGAAGAGGTTAGGATTTCAGGAAGCCATTAAATATGGGGAGAATGCCTGATATGCTGGTGAAGCTATCTGGTCTAAGCCTTGTCAAAGGCATGGAGAATGAAAGAGGAACCTGGCTAACAGCCACAAAGAAGAGATCCATGCCAATGACCCAGCATGGGCAGGCGGGGAACAGAGGGCGAGGTGTGAAGAGAACCAGGAAAATCAGAGCAGCAGCAAGAGACCAAAAGTGAAGAGCTATGTAGTTGTGCAAGGGGCAGAGAGCTAGGGAAGGGCAACAGTACACCTGTACTAAAAAGGGTATATCTGAGGAGAAATAGTATGTCCAGAGCCCTTTGATAGGAAGTTTATCCCACAGAAGTGTTGTAAAAAGATAGTCATCAAAGACAGAGCCAACACTAATATTTCTTTTTGCCCCTTTAAGTTACAACCTTGATCAATGGATTGTCTTCAAGTGCAGTCTTCTCTGAATGCTAATGCACATCAGTACACTGTATACAGAATAGGAACAGCTTTTATTATATCCGTATGTATGTGCCCACACGAACACACACTAGTAATATCATATCGCAGAATAACATTATATTGCACCTATTATTATAATGTGAGAATTATATAGAGATACTATATGTTATCTCTGGCCTGAGGTTAGCATTTAAGAAATATTAACTTCTATGATATGCGTCTCCACTACAGTGATTCTGCTTCTAAAAAATTCAGATTCACTGCTATAGAGGTTGCTCAAAAATACACAAACTGTTTATTGGGGCATGTTCTATTTATTATAATAATGCATGTTCTTTGAAGGAAATTTAGAGAGCTTTAAGATATTCTGGAAACTGAAAAGTTGAGAAAATTTGTAATCGCTCAGAGTTACTCACTACACAAACTGCTTCCTAGAAATAAATACTTGTAAGCATATTTGATTCTTTACATGCTCTTTTATAGTCTACTTTTTTGCTTTATAAAATTATAAACCTACCTCCTTTTTAAAAATGTTTATTTATTTTTGAGAGAGAGAGAGAGAGAGAACATGAGTGGGGGAAAGGGAGAGAGGGAGAGAGAGACAGAGAATCCCAAGCAGGCTCCACACGATCAATGCAGAGTCCAATGCAGGGTTCAAATTCACGAACCATGAGATCATGACCTGAGCCGAAATCAACAGTCACTTTCTTAACTGACTGAACCACCCAGGCACCCTCAACCCTACCTCCTTGTCTTCTCATATCCTTAGAGGAATAATTTTTAACAGCTGTATCTTATTTCCTCAGATGGCATTATAATATGTTTAATCAATCTCATATTTTTAAGTACTTGGTTTTTATAGTTTTGGGCTGTGGAAAGGATGCTTCAATGAACATCTTAAACACAAATCTTTTCAAGCACCTCTGATTATTTCCTTGAGATAAAGCCTTCTAAGTGGAATTACTGAATAAAAAGGATATGAACATTCTTAAAACTTGAGACACATGGGATTTTATACCTCCTATATCCCAGTTCTGCAACCATCCAATATGCAAACACACTGTCTATAAACTTCAGATTTGAGTACTTGTTTAAAATTATCCTAAAGATGGAAGGGGGAAGAGGCTCCTAACGATTTGTTGAAATACTTATTTCACTGTAGCAACTACAGACTCTTACTTTCTCACCCTCCCTCCCTGTCCTCACCCTCCAGTTTACAAAGGTTAGCAGTGATCAATGGTCTTCCTATGATTTTAAGTGTCTTCCTCCTTCTCTAGGAGCAAGGATCTCAAAGTGCAGTCCCCATGCCAACAACATGGGCTTCAGCTGAGAAATGCCACCTAGGAAATGTCATCTGTTTTCAGTGCAAATCCTCTGCCTACTTCAGGCCAATAGGTGAATCTGAAATGGGGGCAGGGGAATGGGCGGCGGCACAGCATCTGTGTTTTAAGAAGTCTTCCAGATGATTCTCATGCACAGAGTTTTGGGAACCACTGCTCTAACCACAGTTGACTGATGGCCACAGGCCGACCACCTGGAAGGAAGCGAGAAGGTTGCTGTCCCTGAGTCAAGAACCCTGCTCTTAAACCATTATGTTAGCATACTAGCCCCCAGTAAAATACTGCTTTTTGGATCTTCATTTTTCTCAATGAATTTTTTCTAACAGAGATAATTGGATGTGTGTGTCAGGGGTCTTGTGAGCATTTAAAAAAGATAGTGCTTAAGAAATATTGTTTTCCTTCCATTTTGGAAAACTTAATTTAGTCTCTTTTTTTGCACCTTTATTTTATTATTTAAAAAAGGTTTTTTTTAATGTTTTATTTATTTTTGAGAGAGAGAGAGAGAGAGTGAGACAGCACGAGCAGGAGAGGGTCAGAGAGAGAGGGAGATACAGAATCCAAAGACAGTCTCCAGGCTCTGAGCTGTCAGCACAGAGCCCGATGCAGGCCTCAAACCCACAAACTGTGAGATCATGACTTGAGCCCAAATCAGATGCTTAACTGACTGAGCCACCCAAGCCGCCCCTTTATTATTATTTTTTAATGTTTATTTATTTTTGAGAAAGAGAGAGAGCGATAGTATGAGTGGAGTAGGGGCAGAGAGGGAGACCCAGAATCTGAAGCAGGCTCCAGGCCCTGAGCTGTCAGCACAGAGCTTGATGTGGAGCTCAAACTCACGAACCATGAGATCATGACCTGAGCATAAGTCAGACACTCAATCAACTGAGCCACCCAAGTGCCTCTATTTTATTTTATTTTGAGGGGAGCATAAGAGTACCGGACCATGAAAGGGGAGTAAATTGACTTGTTTCAGAGGATCTGACTGAAATTTAACTGCTTCCAATGGCTCTTTGGCCATCCTGAAAGTTACAAATGCCCTGACATCCATAGGGTCGGTAGTTACTGAACATCACACGCTGCATGGAGTATTCTAAGGACTGTATATGTCGTCCTGAGCTTGAGAAGCTCTCACCCTATTTGGGAAAATAAGATACTTACATAATGAATTTATTTGTTAATAACATGACACAATGCAGAAAGGCTGTCACCCAACTTGGTACAATCAATTCCCAAGTGGTAGTAAGTGTAATAAGCACACATGGGAAGCAGGTATCTCAGCACCTGGCAGCTTCCATGCCCAGGAAGTGTGATGGGAGCTGGGCTTCCTAAGATTCCTTTGGGCAGAAAGCAGGGGACAGATGAGAGCAGAGAACTGACACAGTTTAGTGTTGGTGTGTTCAGGGCACGCATGCTGCAGGAGCAGGAAGTGTGTTGTTCATGAAGAGCAGTGAATACGAGGCCCAGGAAAATGTTGAGCCTGAGTGTAGGGACTCAGACTGGACTCTGATTAGGTAGCAGAGTACAGTAGGTACATGCTTGAACTCTAGAAGGAGACTTTCCGGAGTTAAATCCTGGCTCCGCTTTTCACCATCTGTGAGATCTTGGACAAGTCACTGTATTTCTCTGTGCTCCATATACCAAGGGTATATAGTAATGGTTCCTACCTTATAGGGTTGTTATAAGAATGAAATGATTGGATACCTACCAAGTGTCTAGAACCGTGTATGACACGTAACAAGTGCACCTACCATGAAATATTTGATAAGTAATAATGGGAGAGGGAGACTTTGGTTAGGCATAAATTGGTTAATTTTTAGAAATTATCTACTCCCAATAAATGCTTTGTATTCACCATGTCCCTCTCAGATGTCATTAAAGAGCCAATGTCTTCTTTCCTGAGAAACACTTTAGAACATCACTGCTAAGCATCTCTTCATATCTCAATAATTTGGAAGACTCATCTTACACATCTTACTTCATAACTATGGTTACATTGTTAATCTTCAGGCAGACTGAGTGGAAGACATATAAGTAAAATGGGAGGGGCGCCTGGTGGCTCAGTCGGTTGAGTGTCCAACGTTGGCTCAGGTCATGATCTCATGGTTCGTGAGTTGGAGCTCCACGTCAGGCTCTGTGCTGACAGCTCAGTGCCTGGGGCCTGTTTCAGGTTCTGTGTCTCTTTCTCTCTCTCTCCCTCTGACCCTCCCCTGTTCTCTCTCTCTCTCTCAAAAAAAAAATAAAAGTGTTTTTAAAAAGTGGAATTAGATACCCTAACACAGAATGGAAGTGACTAACTTTCAGTAATAAAAGGAATCAGGGAATTTTTAAAAAGTTTTAATTTAAATTCCCATTAGTTAATATACAGTGTACTATTAATTTCAGGTGTACAATATAGTTATTCTACATTTTTATACAATATCTGGTGTTCATCACAAGTGCACTCATTAATTCCCATCACTTATTTAACCCATTCCCCCTACCCCCACCCTTTCCTTTCTGGTAATCATCAGTTTGTTCTCTATAGTTAAGGATCTGTTTCTTGGTGTGGTTCTCTCTTTCTCTCTTTTTCCCACATGTGCTCATTTGTTTTCCTTCTTAAATTCCACATATGAATGAAATCATATGATATTTTTCTTTCTCTGACTTATTTTGCTTTGCATAATACTCTCTAGCTCCATCCATGTTATTGCAAATGGCAAGATTTTATTCTTTTTATGGCTGAGTAATATTCCATTATCTCCTCCCTCTGTCCATATATATGTATATATATATATACACAATATATATATACATATATATATATATACCACTTCTCTATCCATTCATAAATCGATAGACGCTTGGACTGTTTCCATAATTTGGTTATTGTAGATAATGTTACTATAAGCATTAGGGTGCATGTATCCCTTTGAATTAATGTCTTTGTGTTTTTTTGGTAAATAGCTAGTGGTGTGATTGCTAGATTATAGGGCAATTCTATTTTTAACTTTTTGAGAAAACTCCACGCTGTTTTCCAGAGTAGCTGCACCAGTTTGCATTCCCACCAGCAGTGAAAGTCCCACTAACATTCCCCTTACTCCACTTCCTCACCAACACCTGTTGTTTCTTGTGTTGTTGATTTTAGCCATTCTGACAGGTGTGAGGATATGTGTGTGTGTGTGTGTGTGTGTGTGTATTTGTAGTTTTGATTTGCATATCCCTGATGATAAGTGATGTTGAGCATCTTTTCATTTGTCTGTTGTCCATCTATGAGTTTTCTTTAGGACAATGCCCATTTATGTCTTTTGCCCATTTTTCACTGGATTATTTACTTATTGGGTATTGAGTTTTATTAGTTTTTTGAAATACATTTTGGATACTAACCCTTTATCAGATATGTCATTTGAAAATATCTTCTCCTATTTCATAGGTTTTGTGATTGTTTCCTTCACTGTGCAGAAGCCTTTTATTTTGAGTAGTCCCAATATTTATTTTTGCTTGTGTTTCTCTTGCCTTGGGAGATATATCTAGAAAGAAGTTGTTATGGCTGATATCAAAGAGTTACTGCCAGGAGTCAGGTATTTAAACCTAAAACTTATTCTGGAGAGAATACATCCAAAACTTTTTATTGACATATAGTTAACATACAGTGTCATAGTAGCCTCAGGTGTACAATATACTGATTTAACAATTCTATACGTTACTCAGTGCTCATTACGATAAGTGAACTCTTAATCCCCTGCACCAATTTCATCCATCCCCCCACCCCCACTTCCCCTCTGGTAACCACCAGTTTGTTCTTGTATTTAAAGCCTGTTGTTTTGTTTTGGGGGTTTTTTTGGTCTCTTTTTTCTTTGCTCATTTACGTGGTTTCTTAAATTCCATACATGGGTGAAATCACATGGTATTTGTCTTTCTATGACTTATTTCACTCAGTATTGTACTCTCTAGGTCCATCCATGTTGTTGCAAATGGCAAGATCTCATTTTTTTTATGCCTAAGTAATAGTCCATTGTATATATGTACCATATCTCCTTCATCCATTCATCTATCCATAGACACTTAGATTCCTTTCATAGCTTATCTATTGTAAATAATGCTACAATAAACATAGAGGTGTGTGTATCTCTTCACATTAGTGTTTTCATTTTCTTTGGGGAGATTCCCAGTAGTGGAATTACTGAATCATATGGTAATTCTATTTTTAAATTTCTGAAGAACTTCCACACTGTTTTCCACAGTGGCTGTGCCAATTTGCATTCCCACCAACAGTGCACATGGGTTCCTTTTTCTCCATATCCTCGACAACACTTGTTATGTCTTATCTTTTTTATTCAAGCCATTCTGACAGGTGTAAAGTGATATCTCATTGTGGTTTTGACTTGCATTTTCCTGATGATTAGGGTTGTTAAGCATCTTTTCATTTGTGCCGTGAAGGAAACCATCAACAAAATGACAAGGCAACCTACTGAATGGGAGAAGATGTTTGGAAATGACATATCCACTAAAGAGTTAATATCCAAAATATATAAAAACCTTATACAACACAACACTAAAATACTCCCAAGTTATCCAATTTAAAAATGGGCAGAGGACCTGAATAGACATTTTTCCAAAGAAGACAAACACATGGTCAACAGAGAACAAACTTTTACATGTAATCCTAGAAGATTATGGCAGGAATCTTTCTAGTAAAAATAGAAGGATAAAAATAGCTTACAGGTTTATGTGATGTTCCAAGTCAACTGTGAATAAATTAAACTTTTATTAATAGGAGAGTAGCAAATGATTACAAATTCAGTCTAGATTAACTATAATCCCATGATGGCGGGTAAATGGTGAACTAATATACCACCAATGATGGACTTTTTATTGATCCAAATTTTTATATTCTTTTATAATCTCATCAAGTAGAAAATGTAATGGTATAGTAAGTTCTCTGAAAGTGAGAACCATTTATCTGTGCACTCGAGCTGAAGGTACACAGAACACACTTAGCTTTGGGGTTGTAGGTATCGTGGATTGCAAAGGAATCTGATGCACAGCCAAAGGAAGAGGCCAATTTCGGTTGACAGTAGCTGGGCTAGGGGTAAAGAAACCAGGCGGCCTAGTTCAAATTTCACCTCCCTGATGATGTCTTCTTTATCTTTCTTTCCTGCTGTCTTAAGATCTTGAGCCCATTTCTTTTACAACCTTTATATACCAGGGTGTTAAAATTATTTTTAGCTGTATGGCTTACCTCACTTCACTGATTTTCCTGAGGTGAAGAAATCTATTTTATTTTTATTTTTTTAACCTGGTACATTTCTGGTTCCTAATAAACCCACCATGTTATTTAAGATGACTGATCAAATCAAGTGATAAATTGGAAAGACTTATCATATAAGCCTGAGTTGGATTTTTTCCATTTTCCCTTCCAAATCTCTCTCTACCCTTTCCACCTTTATAGATAGTCTGGATCAATGGGCATTTTGTCTCTGGTTGGTATCAGCCAGTGGGTACCACAGACAGGAAATTGGAGGGAGAAAAGAAAGCAAGGCATGGTGTTTGTTTCCCTGGCTCCCTCCAGAGGCTGTCGTGAAGGCTGTTTGTGTTCCTTAATTCAAGATCATAGCTCCACACGGTTTCTGTTCTCTGGGTTCCAACGAGCACTCTCTCCCGTGACCTTTCAGGCCCCTGGAGTGTGAGCCTCAGGTGCTGCGCCTCCCTTGTTGGCTTCTCCTTCACTTGCTCATATCTTTATCGTATTTATTGAACTCTTCTCAACTTGCCCAGTTTGGATGTGCCATCTATTTCACACAGTGACCCTCTCCTGCAGGGTCCCTGACAAAGAAAGAGCTGACAGTGAGGGGGATGGTGAGTAAGAATTGGCTGAAGTTTAGAAACAGGACATTCTGTTCAAGTCTTGAAGAAGGATGAGAACGAGGTGGTATGCAGCCTTCTTCTGGTGTTTCCTTCCCCCTCAAAATGCTACCCATTTCACTTATGATGTGGAGTCCTCTTACATTTGTCCCCAAGAACTCTCCTGAAACTTGCTTATTTTATATCTAGATTTTAGATTCATTCCTGGATTCCTCATGAAAATACTTATCACAGTCCCAGAGACCAAAAGCAAACCAATTTGGTAAAGAAAGGAGCAATGAAATCTGGAATGTGGAGAAATGGGTGAAAGTCCTACTGTTAAAAATTGTGCAAATTTTTTGCATTTTTATAATTGATAGTTATAATTTTAATTATATTTATATAATTATATGTTATATAATTATAAAATTCTAATTTGTAATGTTATGATTGATTTTTTTAATGTAAAACTAGTGTTTTTCTGATAAGGAAATAAGCAAACCTGGTAATCCTTAAATCCTTGATGCTCACTGGTGAAAACGCAGAAAACAGATTGACTCTATGAAGTCAGAATATAAAATGTTGCATAACTCGGGAGTTCTCTAGGACCACGTATTAAAAGTTAAGATTAGTGAATACTTAATGCATAGTGTTGGCCCATCACCTTATTTCGACAACCTATGAGGAGCTGCTCATTTTACAGATGAGGAAGCTGAGAAGCTTGGAGGTTTATAAAGCAGGAGTGTGTGGAAAAGGTGAGATTCAGATATGCAGGGATACCTTACTCCACATGGCCCTCACTGCTGCACCGCCCTGCCTCCCGCCTTCCCGGATGCTGCACGCAAGAGGTGTAGCCGCCCAAGCCACGGCGCACTAGACCCTGACAGTCTTCGAGAACCACTGTGCTCTCCAACTAGTTGCAGGGTAGAGGCAGAAATTAAGTGCAAACAAATTTCTTTGCTAATAAATGAGATGAAATTGTTGATAAATAAGAACTTGCTCACTACACCTCTAATATTAAAAACAACATTCACGATAGTAAAAAACATTTATCAGATGCCACCATATACTTGGCACTGTACTGTAACATGCCTTGTCTCAGCTTAAGTAACCCGGTGAAACAGGGGTTATCATACCTATGTTAGAGATGACAATTGAGTCACATTCCCAATATTGTTCAAGCAGCAGGTAGTGGAATTAGAGTTGCAAACCAGGCCTCCCTGTCTCCCTCTCTGCTACCCCCACTGCCTTGTAGGTACCAACCAAAGTTATGAAGAGCAGTGAAGCTTCAATTACAGAGAAGTGAAGCTTCTGAATCTACAAGATCCTTCATGCCAGGATAAACACCTCAGGTTCGGCTTTCCCCGGCCCTGTATTTAATTAGGGAGGGCATTTGGATTATTTAAATATTTTAAGCTTTCAAATAAGATTTTATGAATTTTCAAGTATAATTACTTAGTGAGAACACAACTAGAGCCATTCCCAAATAATCGGAGCCTTTCTTTCATGTCCTGTGGTCGTGAAGGGGAGTGCTGCGATTATTCCCCATCACCCTCTTCGCCAGCACTCCCGTCCTGGCTACGACCACCCTCACCACTCCTCTTCAGCACTGGCCTGGAGGTCCTAGCCAGGACGATCCAGCAAGAAAATGAAATTAAACTCAGATTGGAAAGAAAGAAGTAAATCAATTTCCGTTTACAGATGGCATGATCTTTTACACAGAATATCCTAAGTAACTACCAAAAAATCCTAGAACTAGTTAGTTCAGAGGCACCGTAGTGGCTCAGTCGGTAAAGTGTCCAACTTCAGCTCAATTCATTATCTTGCGGTTCCTGAGTTTGAGCCCCACATAAGCTCTATGTGGACAGCTCAGAGCCAGAGCCTGGAGCCTGCTTCAGATTCTCTATCTCCCTCTATCCAGGCCCCTCCCCCACTTGCATTCTGTCTCTCTCTGTCTCTACGTCTCTCTCTCTCTCTCTCAAAATTAAATAAACATTAAAAAAAACTAGTAAGTTCATCACGGTTGCAGGATTCATGATCAATGTACAAAAATGAACTGTGTTTAGGTACATGTGCAATGAACAATCCAGAAGTGAAGGAAAATAATTTCATTTACAATAGCATAAAAATAATAAAACATGTAGAATCAATTTAATAAAAGTGCAAAACTTATACTCTGAAAATTATGAAACATTGTTGAAAGAAATTAAAAAAGATTTAAGTAAGTAGAATGATGTCCCATGTTTATGCATCAGGAGATTTTAACATTAAAATGGCAATATTCCTCAAACTGATACATAGGTTCAACACAATCTGTATCAGATTGCTAGCTAGCTCTGTAGAAATTGACAAGCTGATCCTAAAATCCATATGGAAACTCAAGGAACTCACAATAGCCAAAACAATGCTGAAAAAGAACAAAGTAGATGAACTCACATTTCCCAATTTCACAGCATACTTCAAAGTAACAGTAATCGAGTGTGGTAATGGCATAAAGGTAGGTATATAGATTAATGAAATGAAACTGACAATATAGAAATGATTTTTTTATATTTATAGTCAATCAACTTGAAACAAGGGTGCTAAAAACAACTCAATGGGAAAGAATCCTCTTCCAACAAATGCTGCTAAGACAATTGGATATCCATACACAAAGGAATAAATTTGGAGCCCCTACTGCACACAATACACACAAATAAGCTCAAAATGGATCAAATACCTAAAGTTAAAGCTAAAACTGTAATTCTCTTCGTGGAGAAAGGCAGATTTGGCAAAGAAACAAATAGAGGTCTATGAGTGGGCGAGAACTTCCGGTAATATCAGAGAGGGAGATGCAAGAACTGCAAAAACGGGCACTGACTCTCAAAACTTTGTAATGCAGCTTAAAGCTTTGTAGCTGTTTTTCCGTGTTTGTCATTTTCATAACTACTATCTGCATTTTTTACTCAGCAAAATTTAAAAACCAAAATGATCTGGAAAATATAATATAGTAAGTTCAGAGAGCAGATTCTGGGAAAGACCACTTATATTTGAATCTTCCTTTTACCGTTTTCTAACCAAATTAAATGTCTCCTGTGTCCCAGTTTCTCCATCTATAATTGTAGGGTCCAATTCAGTAACAACTAACCACATATGGCCATTAAACACATGAAATGTGGCTAATCCAAATTAAGACATGCTATACAGTGTATGCAAATTATATATCATGTTTCAAAGATCTAATCCTCCCCCTCCCAAGTGGCCCATATTTATTACTTGTTGATATAATACTTTGCATAGATTGGGTTAAAATATATTATTAAAATTCATTTCATTTGTTTCTGTTTATTTTTTAAGTCACTACTAGAAATTTAAAATTGGTTATGTGGCTCACATTATGTTCCTTTTTTTTAAATTTTATTTTAGGTGGGGGAAGAGGGTCAGATGAGGGGGGGAGAGAGAGAGAGAGAGAGAGTGAGCAAGATAGAATGTTAAGCAGGCTCCACGCTCAGCATGAAGCCCGATAAGAGACTGGATCTCACTACCATGAGATCATGACCTGAGCCGAAGTCAAGAGTCGGACACTCAGCGAGCTGAGCAACCCAGGCACTCCCACATTGTTTCCCTTGGACAGTGCTGATGTGTAATGTGGAAATAATAATGCTACCTATTGTAGTTACTGTGACAATTAAATAATTTAGTATATGTACAATGCTTACAACATCTGCTACATAACAAGCACTAAAGAAGTGTTAGCTTTAAAATTATTTTTGACAATGGTCAGGTTCAGAGAGGCAGGGAGCAACCTGTCGAGGGCTGTACTCTGATATGGGAATGGCAGTAACACTTCACGGAAGAAAAGCAGCCAGGTTAAATCTCTAAGGGTTGCAGGAAGAAGCTGACAGGCCAAGAACTGTGCATTTCCCAGGAAGACATCTTTGCAGAGGACAAAGCTGTCTGGACACTGATGTTTGAAACAGTGACCGTTGTCAGAATTAGAGACTACAAGTGAGGCTTAGAGTTATATTTCTGGCTCCAATACATCATTCCAAAACATGGATGATCACTCCATCTCTCTTAAATTTCTGCCTTGTTTCATCCAGAAAGGAGTCAGTGTTTGCTCTATGATCAGGTTTCTTGTTTCTTTTTTAAAAAGTTTTTTTTATGCTTTTTTAATTTATTTTTGAGAGACAAAGAGAAACAGCGCAAGCAGGGGAGGGTCAGAGAGAGAGCGAGACACAGAATCTGAAGCAGGCTCCAGGCTCTGAGCTAGCGGTAAGCACAGAGCCTGACGCGGGACTCAAACCCACGAATCGTGAGATCATGACCCAAGCCAAAGCTGGAAGCTTAACCAACTGAGCCATCCAGGCACCCCTGGGTTCCTTGTTTCTTTGGAGCAAGTTCGAGTTGCTAAGTACTATCCATTCTCCAAATGGGTGGCAGCATATGACTCGGCCCCAGGAGACAAGCAGTCGGGAAGTCTCATAACACTAAGGTCTAGGACCCCATAGTCATCATTCTTGAGTAAATTATTATTTTACGTTTTACAAAAGCAATCGTAGTTCCGTAAGCATCACATGACTGAGGCTCCTTCCTTAGTCCATAACATCTTTCTTTAGCTTAGTGCTCTAGACTCTAGATCAATTTGCTTTTGCCGTAGCATGGGTATCTTTACAGAGTACTTCTTCCAAGACCAATGCCACCACCAGTGATCCACTGCCCCCCTCCAGGCTTTGATTCCTGTCTCTCTTCTCAGTAACATAACAATGAAGGTGCCGGCCCTGAGCCTTATGAAAACTGGAATTAGAGCTTGTTTTCAAGAGTACAGGTTCTAACTGTGGCTATTCTCAGTGGCCCATTTTCCAAAGGGCTCTGACCTCCTTTTGGAGAATCTGGCCTAGTCTATCGAGTGGCAGAGGCTTAGTTGTGTACGTGTCTGGACTCAGAAAGAGGCAGAAACAGAGAAATATGGTGTCCAAAGTAACAGAAGACAAAAGTAATTCAATAGGATCTCCATATATTTATTTCATCACACACATCATTTAAAATTTACAAACAGTGGTGGGCTAGCTAAGTGTCCATTGGGTGTGTGTGCGTGTGTGTATTTACTGGGGAAATGATACCTATTTTCTGCTTTGGGTTTATCACTATCAACACACATCTGGTTTATTAATAGATATTTAAAAATGTTTAACATGGCTCTTGTAATTTGTACATATAAAAACAATATTTTCTTGATTTCGTATTTTAGAAGTTCAAATCCATAAGTTTCTAAAAGCAGTGTTAAATTCTCTTGGCCATTCTGGTTTTTGTCAGACTATGTTCAAATAGACTATAACTTCCACCACAAAACAGTTGACTGAAAGATAAAATAATGACTATAGATAAAGAGGTCCCTTATAAAGGACAGTGTGCCACATTGCAGTCTCAAAGAGACACAGCTCAAGAAAATCAAATGGAGTTTCGGAAATTAATATTTATAACTCTTATGTGCAAAGTCCAATATTTTTGCAGGGCAGAAGGCAGGGGACAAAACAGGTTTCTACTAGCAATCTGACTATGTGGTCAGCAGCAAGATAATGGTTCATTTTAAATCTGTGTGCCTTCTACCTCAACACTTAGTAAGACTAACAACCAAAGAGATAAATATTCACTCTTGAAGCTGTGACAAAAGTCTTTAAAAAGCCATATCCCCTCCCCCAACTTTCCCTCAAAAAAGAAAAAAAAAAAGGTCTGTGGGTTTTTTGTTTTGTTTTGTTTTGGTGTTTTTCCTGATTGGGTGACATATTTGGTAGAAACAAGCCATGCCTAAGGTCCTATCGAGGGTTTTATACACATTGATTGCAAATTGTTGAAACAAAATCAGGTTCTCCGGAGCATATGTGTGCTCAGTCTCGTGTTTTATAAACAATCGTTTCTTCTCAGGACAGCCCTATTCCCACTGCACCAAACGGGATTTGATGGAGGTACAAGAAAAGTAGGAATGTTGCTAAAAGTGTCACGTATGTTGGCTCAGAATGACAGAATGTTGGCTCAGAATGAGTGTATCGAATAGGCCCACATTTAATCATTAGAGGCTTTTCATAGCTTTTTACAAAAATCTTAAATACAGGTAAATATGTAAACACTGTGCTCTCAGAGAGCACGTACGTAGGCTGTCACATCGTATCCCTCCTGGGAAGACAGACTCAAGTGAGCCGTGACCAGTTTCAGAACCAACCACTGGAAGTACTCGCCGGCTCAGGGGCAAACACCACCTTGCACATCTCTGAGTTCTCTTGGTGGAGCGGGAATTCAGATCCCGCTATGAGGCTTTCTTTTCTTCTCCGAGACACATAACCTCTGCCTGTGGACAGTCTTTCATACTTGGTCTCAAATTGCCTGCATAACGACAGCAACAATAACAAAATTATACACATCATAAAGTTACCACTCACCCCTCAGAGCCAAATTATTGAATGTACCCTTGAAGCTTCTGTTTCAAAGCAATTTGAGAAAGGATGGGAGTGCCAAAGACGATCAGCTTCCTTTCCCATGAATGGGGTGATTTTTTCTTCCCATGTCTTCCTATAGCAACAGATATACTGTAGATTCCTGGAATCTAGGAGTCCTGCCACACATTTTTCTAGAATGAAGGTCCAAATTCTTCTCCGCTTTCTGGAGATGGTGTTAAGCTCTGCAGACTTTGCTATGTCTCCACCCATCATTCCAGGACCCCACCTTGGGAGCACTCCCCTTCTGGGTAAGTAGCCAGCCCAGCTGGATTTAGGCTGAGAATGCTGACATAGCCTTCCTAGAGCCCGGGCCAGGTGGAGTGTAGAACCGAACCAGTTAGCCGTGAGCCTGGGCTGGTGGTCCCTGCACTTTGACACAAGAAGGCTGATTTGTTTTTAATTCATTAATGGAGGTTTATTCTAAAAGTAAGTTAGTGTGAGTTGACAATAGCTTAGTATTCTGATTATGCTAATCTACTACATTTTATTCTGTAAAAATATAACCTACTCATATTTGTACTTATATCACTTATGTATTCCTCATATGGGTCATGAAATGTCACTAAAATAGAGAAGGTGCTCAACTCCGGCCTACTTATCGAAGGAGATGATATAAGATGTGGCTTGCTGTTGTAAATATACAAAATGCCTTCATGGTTAATAACGTGTGTCAGGGAGACCTCTCCAACTAGCAGAAGAGTCAGTGCTTACTAGACCCAAAGTATTCCACTTTCATGTGACACTACTGTTATAAAAGACCATTAGAAGAGTCAAAGGACACAGTATAAATGAGATGCTATTGGGTAGAAGAGGTGCTAGGAAACTTTCATGAACAATCATGTATTTTATATTTGAGACACCAAGAATTCTACTGAAAGCATTTATTCTTAAAATTCAAAATGCCAAACTCTCAAGTTTGAGCCAAAACTTAAACAAGGTCAAGTTGCTATTGTAGGATTCCCCCAAAATTATGAATTAATTTGGGGTCTTAAACCATGGTAAATGATTGCCAGCTGTTTTGTTTCACACTTTGTGTCCAGGAGATGGTGAAGTTGGCTGACAGTAAATACGCATCCATTATTTTTGCTGAAACTGCATGGCAACTCTTACGGTAAACCAATTCCCTTTGTTACCTTGATAAATTATTTCTAAACTAGAACTCCGTATTATCTCCAGAATCCAATGAACAGGTCCTTATAGTGTCCAGGTATCCTAGAAACTGACATTTTCTTAAGCTTTATCAATTATTCTCTTACTTATGGAAAGGAAATTTATGTTTCACTGTATTTTTGTCATTTCCTTTTAATTTCTGAAATGAAAGGCTCGGAACTGGGCGTAAGTTCCTGGTGAAATGGGGACGCCCCGGGAACATTCTGTGAGTGCTGCTTCCTACCTGACCGGAGCGCCGTCCTTGTCCATCTGCATGCAGACTAAGAACGGGTACTGAGAAAACTGCACCGTGGAGATGAACTCCAGGCCCGCTTCTGTTTCTGTGCTCATCTCCAGGCCAGCTTTCACAAAAGAGGAGTCCACAGTGAAGCTGCCGATTATTGCCAGAGCCACCCTAAAGATTTAGGTAAAAACAAAAAACATTAATATCACATTCAACTGATTTGGACCAACAGCTGTAATTTCATAGGGTCTGAACTCACTAATACGTGACGAAATGTGCTCAGAGTTCTGCTGGTAATCAGGGCCTGGCTAGTTCCAGGGATTAGGTAGTAAAGCTCTGCCCGCTGCACGCCCCCCCCCACCACTTCAATTCTATGTCTGGGAATAAAGTGTCTATCAGGTACCACTGTTAGATATGTGCATACAAAGGGCCAGGGTGAAAACATGCCTGGAAGGTGATTCTTTCAGTAAGTCAGAAATACCTGAGCTACCTTAAGACAAAGTCTAAACTCACAAAGACAGCTGAGGTTCATAACAGTTTTCTTGGTAACTATCTCTCTTTGGGCTTCTATGCAGCTGTTTCGATTCCATTTCATTACTTTCTCCAGAGGGTCCCTAGAGATGTAAGTCTATGGTTGCCAAGATATTTGAAAAAAATACTGTGTTACAAAAAACAATTCCTCCAGTGGGGCATGTATAAGGCATGCCTCAGCAAGGACAAACACAGCGGTTGCTCCAATAATTGCTTTGAGAAGTGGGTAGGCAGGTTGGGTTAACTGGGGAACACGGCTTGGATGATGATGAAGAGGATAAACAATCCCAGTAGAAGGCTTACCTCTAGGATCACTCTAATTTAATTGTAGACTTTAAATGAAATTGTGGAAAATCACTCCACAATTAAATCAGAGTGTGTGCCTGTGCTATTTTGATAGAAGGATATTATCAAGGTTTGCTGTGCAAATTAAAGTCCCTGCTGCTATTGTTGTCAGTGTAAAAGTAGGTCAGAGGTGGTATCATTTAAATCCCTGAATCCTTTATCATACCTTCTAATATCTTACACTCAACAGAGGCTTAAGAGATATTTTTTAAATGGACAAATAAAAAATTGAAGATAGATTGGCTACAATGTGGATACTGGTAGATTCTTAGGGTTACTGTGTCCTTTTTAATGATTGCCACTTCAGATAGCTGTGAAATTAGGTGATTAACTAGTTGTTACTTAACCTTCTAATTTCTGTATAAGTCTAATTACATGAAATAGAAGTTGGGGTTCTGATTTTTTACTTTGCTTCTCCATTTGGAATGTCATTGTAACTACTGTATTGTAAATGATGGAAAATAATCGCATATGTTAAAAAAATAGTGTTATATTCTAAAAATAAATAAATAAATAAATAAATAAATAAATAAAAGGAAAAAAATAAAAAACAAAAAATAAAAATCCGGATAATTTTTGGCGTTGCTGTTGTTGATTTATTTCTGCAAAGAATTCAATTCAGTCAAATTTGGGGAAACTTCTATATAGAAAATACTTCAGAAAAAGGAGAAAGAAAACCAATTCCCTGGGAAGCCTTAATTTATACTGCTGATCCCTCTGATGGCCTGTTCCATTTCTCGTTCTTTGGTTCCTTTTAGTGACACTGTGGGTCACTTTTCACATGAAGTGTGCTGCCTTTTGATTGTCCTCAATTACTTTAGCCATAGTTTAACATAAATCAAAACTTTAATTATATCACTCTCACTGTCCCACCATATTTTTAGATATCAAAAAGGGGGGCCACCTGGGTGGCTCAGTCAGTTAAGCATTGGACTCTTGGTTTCAGCTCAGGCCGTGATCTCACAGTTCCATGAGTTCAAGCCCTGTGCCGGGTGGGCTCTGTGCTGGCAGTGCAGAGTCTGCTTGGGATTCTCTGTCTCCCTCTCTCTCTGCCTCTCTCCCACTTGTGTTGCCTCTGTCTCGTTCAAAATAAATAAACTTAATAAAAATAAATACAAAAAAAGGTAAAAATCAATTGCACTTCCATTTTCCTTACTTCAATTCTACAACAGACTAATTTTTTTGATTATCATACTAGTTCAGATTTACCATCTTACACTCAAAATACAAGACTTACATTTGATTTGACATGTATATTAGAAAAGTAAAAGGAGCTGAGAACATTTTGTTTAGAAAAATGAATACTAATGACAGAACTTAAGGATTCCTACTGTTTACGACTTTGATTCTGCGCACACGTGATCATCTGTTTTGTTTTTCTCCACTGGAGACAGCATAAGAGGGAACATTTAAAATCCCAACAAGAGAGATAAACTAAAAACTTTGCTTTGAGGCAATATTTATGGACAGCATTGTCAACTACTAACACAGAACACCAACTTCCCATCCATGGGGTATGCTGTCTGTGGATGTCTTTAAAAGTGTGATGATTGTTGGGTGAGTTGATTAGATGACTGAGCTCATAAGAAGCTATGGAAGGAATAAGTTCCCATGGTTTCTTCTTGATATATGGTTTAGTCATGATGAATAGAAAATACAGATTTTTGAAAACTCAGAGAGCTAAACAATTCCAAAAGTGTATGTCTGTAGTTCATTGCATAGAACATAATACATGTGCTTACCGATTTTTCACTCGGGTTTTAGACTCACGATACCATAGGCTAAACTCCATTGCCCCTGAAATGTCAATGGCTAGGCCACCCTGGACATCCATATTGGCCTTTAGTCCAGATTGCAACTGAAGCTCCTAGAAGCAAAAATATATCATAAGAAGAAGAAGAAGCCAACTTAGTCTACCCATTTCTAAAGGCATGTTCAACCTCCTGCTATACAGAATATCATTTGGGCTGTGCTCATGTGGAGTCTTTCTTGAGCTTGAAAACACATTATTCTAATCTTGATCACTAGAAGTAGACTGTTGATTTGCTAAAGTACTTAGTCAATTAAAATACTATAGAAGTGCAGTACCAGTTGAGATTGGTGTTTTTCAATCATTGCCTCACTTTGAGAGAGGCAAGGTTCTCAAAATGTGCTCCCGTGTGGAACAACATCAGAATACTGGGGACTTGTTAGAATGCAAGTCCCATGACTACTGAATTAGAAACTCTGAGGATGGGACTCAGCAATGTGGGTTTTAACAAGCCCTCGTGTGATTCTGACGCACATAAATCTGAGAACTACCAGACTGTGGAAAATGAAAGCATCTTCATTAGAAATCCAACTGTGGCTTTGGCGTGGGGGGTAAGAAGTTGGGCCGGATGATTTCCTGTGGTCCTTCAGCATCTCTCTATCTATGTGCTGTGTCAATCATAGGCAACTGCATCATGCTGGCAAATTAAAGGCAGAATAAAAACTGCTGGTGCAATATACAAGTTCCAGGAATTGCCTAGATAAAGCTGGGAAAGGAAGGCAAGGCAATTTAACTAAGCCTTTATACCTTGTTGTTTGACATTTGAAATGACATCAAATTAACAAACAAGTCCAACATGAACTCAGGAGCATATTCTAGAGGGACACTTCTCATTTACAAGCATAGTCCATCCTAAGCAATTATGCAGTTGTCTGAAGCCCATTGTTTTGTGTTGTTTGTCAGCATTTAAGCCTTGTATTTTCTAGGTACCTTAGCTGAGGTGATGTTGGCTGAAAAGTTCTTCAGCTGGGTTACAATCAGATTGCCTCGGCACAGTGTTGGAAACAATAATGGCTCTGGAAGAAAGTCTCTGTATCTTTAATGTTGATATCCCTCCAAAGTCTTAGGTTCATGGTAAGTGGCAGCATGACTAACTTCCTTATGTAACTGCCCTACTCTGACCAAACAAGCCGTGTTTTCACCAACTGTAAATGCCATGACTTCGCTTTCTAGAAAGGATCATATTGATCTTCTTGAATTCTTTCCACTTTCCAAAAACCGTGGCAAGAAATCTCAGTCAAAAGCCTTCATTTACAACTAGGTATATAAAAACAGTCTCACTGTGGCATGACGCTACTTTAAGTCTAAAACATATTTGGATGAAGGCATGAGATTCTTGACACAGAGCTCAGGACACCTCAGGAGACAGCCCTAAGAGCACTTAACTGCTACATTTAGTCTAGAATAAAATGTGGTTGTAGTAGGATGCAAGGTTGTCTCGTATATCATAACTAATTTGAAGGAACACAAATTATCCTAGGAAAGCCAGAAAATTATACCCAGATTTTAACCTATGCCTCAGAACTACAGAACCAAGGTATCAGAGTTCTGCATTTGCATAGTACTTCTGATTATTCACAAATGAACCCTACTATGTGCCCTGTCTTAGAAGTATTTCTTTCTCTTCCCAATTTGAAAACTATAATCTCATTAGTCTACCCAATCAAAAAAAGTCGTTGATGTGGACTTTGGCTTTCCCATGGCCATACATTAAGTAGATGTCAAAGCACACCAAGTGCCATGGAAAAGAACATTTCCCAGCTTTTAGACAATGTGCCTTTTATGGGGAGAGAGCATTTCCATTGTGATCTGGGTTTTAAGGAGTGCCTTGGTTTTGGGGGAAGATTCCATTTCTCTCATGCAGAGGGATCATGGTAGAACTCTTATGTGTAGTCATAGAGGAATTTTCCTGAGCCCCCATAGAAAGACAGAGCACTGACCCCTGTAGAACAAACTATTCTTTCTTTGGGAAAGGGACTAAACCATATAGTGCAGTGGTTCTAATTTTGGGGGGTATAAAATAAGAGAAACTAACAAGTTTGAGCACCTACTGTGTCCCTGAAGCTCTACATTTGGTATCTCACTTAATTCCCATACTGATCTTCCATGGTGGGCATTATATCTGAAGATTAAAAAGGAGATTCGGGCTTGGTGGCACACATGGAGACAGAATGAAACCCAGACTATCTTTAGGGAGGATACTTTTCTATTACAACACATGGTTATCACAATATCATAACTGTCTTTTGTCTCCTAGTGTGCAAGAAAGCACCTTCTGAGAAATATTTTTAAAAAAAGATCATAGGCTTATGTCCTTATTTGACCCAGAATGCATATTTATTTAAATTATTGCCTATGAACTACAGGAACAAGATAGTAAAGCTTTGCATTTGTAGTTCATGTGATTCCTTTGATCTTGTATCTTTGGTCCCAAATCTGTTTCTTACAGTTCAAACACTAATATTTTGACAACATATACCATTGCATCCATTCAGGAAAATATGTTCTTTGCTGGCTAAAGAGGATCTCTCTATTAAGCTGACTTTATCAGACAGCCTTTTCTGAAGAGTAATCCAATTAGACGAAAAGAGAAAGCAAGAGTAAGCACAGAGTAATTCCATCTGCCCTGGTGGCTGTGACAGGCTATCCACTGCCAACATTTCCTTCAATGTCAGCACTTGACCTAGAGTGGTATGTGCCTCTGAAGCTGGGATGGCCTTACTGGAGTGCTCTACAGAGCCAGGGAGCCTCAAAGAGCTTATTTGTATAGTAACCCATGATCTGCCAAATACTCCAATCTGAAATTCACAGACATTGGATTATGTTTAAGAGTTCAGGATGATCTTTGCTTTAGAAAATGCCTTAGGCGGAGAAGAACAGATACCATATGTTTGCACTCATAGGTCTAACAGGAGAATAGGAGAAACCTAATGGAGGACCAGGGGGAGGGGAAGAGGGAAAGAGAGTTGGGGAGAGAGAGGGATGCAAAACTTGAGAGACTATTGAATGCTGAAAATGAACTGAGTGTTGAAGAGGAAGGAGGAAGGGGGAAAAGAGGTGGTGGTCATGGAGGAGGGCACTTGTGGGGAAGAGCCCTGGGTGTTGTATGGAAACCAGTTTGACAATAAACTATTAAAAAAAAAGACAACACCTTAGGTGCCCTCTCTTCATGAACAGAAGAACTTTACAAGATACTCTAGACCAGGAGCTGGCAAACTATGGCCTGCAGGCAAATCTGGCCCACTTGCTGTTTTTGTAAATAAAATTATGTTGGAGCACGTTCATTTGTTAATATATTGCTGATGCCTGTTTCCACTCTAGTGGCAGAGTTGAGTAGTTGCCACAGAGACCATATGTCCATGACCCACAGAGCCTGAAATATTTGCTTTCTGCCCTTTACATAAAACATCTGCTGAGCCTGATCTAGATTACTGTTTTTATCAGGTTTTGCACCCCAATTCTGACCATCAAGTTGTTGAAAGGTAGCTGAGCACACACAGATGGTGTTGAACCATAATTATTCCTGCGTCTAAAAATGTGGACCACTTACTCAGCACTCATCCACCCTCTTCATAGACTCATTAAGAATTCATCTCACCAGACAGAGTCAATACTGCAATGGGTATATGCAATGAAAAATTGTGATATAATTTGAGAATTGTTTTTCCATATGTGACCTTGAGGATTAAGGGATATGGCAGATCCTGCTCATTGTCCTTCTTCTCTTCATTTGTTCAGAGTGACAAGGCACCCATCGAAAAACTACATTTACCAGTGTTCCTTGCAGCTAAAGACAGCCATATGACACAGTTTTGATCAACAACAAAAAGGGCTTAGGTTATTTTCTCCACAGTTTCTTTGTTTCTGTCAACAGAAACAGTATTTTCTGTTTTTTCTTTCAGTTTTACTGAGATATATGTGGCATTATTATACTCATATTATATCGACTATGTCCTCTTTTGCCTCAACAGTGAGGAGATGTCTTCATCAGCTAAGGATGCTGAGAGAAAACCCCACTTACTTGCAGCAAAGAGGAAAAGGATGAAGGATGGGTGGCAATACCCTAGGATGGGTGCTTAGAATCTGACCCCTAGATGGGTGGAACTTTGTCTTGTGTTCTCCAAGCATTGAGCACATTTAAAATGTGCCTGGAACAAGTTAGGGATTCAATAAATACTTGCAGAAGGAATGAATTACCTGGGAATGATCGATCAACAGAATAAGTCCCTTCACCACACTGATAGGGTCACTAGATGCTGACAACATTTTGGACATCAAATCACTGTATCCATTGAAAAAAGTGACAGGTCTGAGCTGCACATCAAAGAGGATGGCTGACATGCCTGCGTAGGAGTCAAGGTTCTCTTCCCCCTCGTCGGGAGTGGCCGCAATCAAGGCCTCCAGGCCTTGGGCTTCGATGACCACCTAGGGGAAAATGCAGATCACATTCGTGATGTAAGTTCCCTGCCTGTTCTGTAAGTGATGGTGAGGCTCCTGAGCTATTGCTAGAACTTTCCAAAACTTCAGGTATCTGCAGCAGCCAGGCAAACAAAAACAAAACGAAAACATCTTTGTGAACAGGTGAACATAAGGTGAATTCGTTTTCTTAATTTAATCCCCACACCCATCGACCCATTTTGTAGACGCAAAAACAAAAAATAAAAAACTAAAATGGCAGAGGCAGAGCTCAAACCCCTTCTCTGTGACTGCCAATGCCATGAGCTCTCCTTTTTGTGGTGTCATCCTCTAGGACTGTCATACATAATGGGTCACCTGTCTGGCAGAGCCCCAACGAGGAGACGGAGAAGTGCTGGGACAATTGCCTTGAGGCTGCTGTTACAAGATGCGGGACCCCAAGACACGACTCACACCCTTCCGGCCAGACTTTGCTCTCTAGCGGAAGGGGAAGATGACGGAGGCTCACATCAAGGTCTCCACCGGGCATAGGAGTCTTATATATTCTCTGTCCTCCCTACCAGCCCCCTACCAACCGGCTGCTTGGCCTCTCAGAGCGCATGTCAGAAAACAGGTGGTGACTCCTCAGGATAAAAGGACATAGTATTCTGACTAGAGTCCTAGCAAAGGGTGTCTAATATAATATTGATAAGAACTCAAGTTTGTGTAGGACTGGGCCGTTTTTAAAACTTAAATGAGCTTACTTAGAAGGCTATAGTTTGATAGGCATAAACACTAAAAAGAAGCACATTTCATCATTAGGAAGACCTTATAGATTATAATCAAATTTTGTATAAAACTAAAGAGACAGGATTCGGCAGTTGTCACATGCCTACGCTTTATTCTTTTCTCTCCTAATGGTACTGAAAAGTATAGATGGGCTCTTTAAAGAGTCAAAGATCTTCTGGGGACTCAATCTTTTCATAGGCACAACCAGAGAAAAGAGGAGCCTGGGTGGCTCAGTTGGTTAAGTGTCCAACTTCAGTTCAGGTCATGATCTCATGGCTTGTGAGTTCGAGCCCTACATTGGGGTTTGTGCTGACAGGTCAGAACCTGGAGCCTGCCTTGGAACTGGGTCTCCCTCTCTCTCTCTCTCTCTCTCTCTCTCTCTCTGCCCCTCCCCCAGTTGTACTCTGTGTGTGTGTTTCTCTCAAAAATGAATAAACATTAAAAAAAATTAAGAAACAACCAGAGAAGGAAAATACATTCCAGAGTTAGATAAGTGGAGCTTTAACGAGTATATTTATGAATAAAAATAAAATATTTTTAAAACATATCTGAAAATAATAGCACAATTCCAATTTTGTGAATATGTTTGCCTTTAAAATGATGAATAGATGTTTGATGAGTCCAGTAAAGCAAATTATTTAGGTTTCAAGTTTATACTTGAAACTCTCTCTGGAATTATAAACATCATAGCTTCCTGCAAATGATGGAATTGTGAACAACTTAAAATAGAAGCCACCATTAACTTATGCATTTTATAGTGGTACCATGAGTATTATTTCATTTTATTTTACTTCAGACTGATTTCTTATATACTTTGTGAAGCAAAATTAATGAAAAATGAGTTACCTGGCTGCTGTGAAGATGAGCCTTCCCAATGTACTGAAAGATGTTCAGGTTACTTCTCCTTAGAATGCCAGAACCGGAGTAAAGGATGTCAAGGCTGTAAGTAGATGTCAAATGGGGAGAACCTAATGACAAAATAAAATAGTGCCTGTAGTTTCGTAATACAGTACCCACAATACCAACTCGAGGAAAGGCAGAGAGGGAGAACCCCTTTTTGGGTTACGTACGTTCTATGTAGCCAGTATAGGCAGAAGAAGATCCCCTCTTGGAGAAACGGTCATAATTATGAGCAACCATTTCCTTCAGAACTCGACGAACCATTTTGCTGCAACACGTAAAAGGAAAAAGCTGCACATTCATTGTAATGGCTGCCTTCCAAGTAAGATTTGGGAGGGGGGGAGGAGGGAAAGAAATCCTCAGTGGAAAAAAGAGGGGAACAAATTTTTCCACATGGGGAGGTGCCAGCTGGAGAGCAAGCATCAGGGTTAGCGCTTTCCCCTTCATGCTTCAGATATTTGAAATTCAGTTTGGTATCAAAATGACAGCAAGGCGAGGATGCCCAGCTGTGAACGGCTTAGACTAACTGATGGCCACACCTCAGCAGTGGAAAACACAAATTGAGTCATCATGGTTGTATTGTTAAATAGTATATACTTTCAAGGAAAGCTGAACCAAACAGAGGATGGGGGAGCAGTTGCTCAATATTTCTTTAAACATTTTCCTACACTCTCTAATGTTACCAGTGGCTGATGACATATCACAGTTCATTTCCAGGAATTTGTTCTATTTATGTAGTTTTCAATTAAAGAAATATCTCAGTAAAACCCATATATGAATGAGTATCTCTTCTAAAGTAAGTTTTAAACCTTGCCCTATGCCTCTATCTTATCTACTATCTAAGGACTGTTGAGATCTTTCCAATCTTAACTACTTAATACTAATCATATCAGGAATAATAAACTTATGGCAACACCACAAAAAAAATCAAAATAATCCACTAAAGAAATCAGGATCTGGACCTGAGGTAGAAACTTTTTGAGAGGCAGGAAGGTGACTCTATAGGTACTCTCCACCACCCAATATCATTAGGTCATGAGATTTTTTGCCTAGAGAAGAGCAGAGGACACCATTACAGCTGTCTTGAAATATTCAAGGGCCTGTCGGTGTATGAATGATTAGACTTGCTCTGCTTTGCTCCAGTGATTGGGGCATATAAGGCCAATAGGAAGTTTCAGTTACCCAAAGAAGTCCTGGTGACAGTGTGAATAATGACACAAGTTCCCTCAGGGGAGGTGAGCCCCCTGCCACTGGCCAGGTGCAAGCAAAGACTGGATGGCATCTGCCAGGAGACTAGACGCACACACTGGAGAGACACCAAGCAAAGTGACCTGTGATGTCCTTTCCAACTTGAACCATTCTGGTCCTGAGAGTCTGAATCACAGCGTCTTCCTCACTTTTTCCTGGGGCTCTCTACCCCACTGCCCCCTCTTTTACCATCCCTTCCATCACTGGGTTCGCAAGACAAGGACAGAAAACCATTTGGGATCTCCTCCTCAGAGTCTCATAAAAGCAAACAAAGAAATAGAAGTCAAATCCATTCCACTGGGGACACATGGTTGCAGATAGACTTTGCTCCTTCCTCCCTCCCTCATCTGTTCCTCCTTCTTCCTCATCCGTCCTTGCTCTTTTCTCCTGTCTATTCACTCCTCACACTTTTTTCTTTTACTGACTTTAAGATTTTTTCCTTTCTCTTTATCTATTTTCCAACCCCCCCTTACCCATGTCTCTTTTCCTTTTTAACTGAAAATACTCAAATTTGATCTTTCCTAGGGATAATGCTGTGCAAATAACTCAGGAGAAATGGAAATTTCTTTTTCAGCACTCTCATTTCAGTGAGGAAGTGCAGAGGGCCCCGAGGAAGTCCCAGTTTGAAGGGAAGCATTGGTAAGTTAAGAGGAAGAGACCCAGGAACTGGAAGGAAAATAAATCCAGTAAGAATTACTGAGACTGATGAAGTCTACTGATCCCACTCTTCATATCTTGAATAGTCCCCACACATGAGCCATGCTTAAGGTATTTAACTTAAATGGTAAATTCAGTCGATCTGTGATAGATGAGGCTTCAATGTTAGGTCACTAACATTTGGAACGTTAATATGGAAGACCATTTGGTGAGAACTTACATCATTTTGTTGTGCTGCTTATAAAAACAGCCCTATTAAAAATGTACTTGGCATTTATATTTATATATATGTGTGTATATATATATGTGTGTGTGTGTGTGTGTGTGTGTATATATACATATATATGTATATATATATATATATATATATATATACACACATTTGGCAGTATATATTCACAGACTGAACAGGAGACCCAGAGTAACAATCATACCCCGGGTTTCAAATCCAAGTGCCAAAGTGAAGTTGTTTTATCTGGCCTGCTAAATAGTTCTCATGGGAAATTTGGCAAACTTTGGTTTAAGCAACATAAACCATTATAATGACCACACCATTATTATCAGCCACATGTGTACCACACCAATATACAAATAATCTTGAACAAATAAGATAAAATAAGCTTGCTTAAATAAACAAAGAGACAGGTACACTCTATCATACCTTGAAGGCATTTCAAAACGCAGGATGTCTTGAACAACAGTGAGCATGTATTTGTTCATTTCTTTAGGAAGCTCCCCAATAGAGAGCAGAATGTTTTTTACTTCCATGTAGGATGGATTGTTATTCAAAATGATAGCAGCTGCAGTGGTGCGCACAGTCTTTTCATGAACTTTACGATTCTGGTGGTATATCCTGTTCAAAGTCTTCTTTACCTGTTCAAAGACATTCCAACTTAGAGCACATCTAGATTTTTTAAATTGATATTATAACAGGCATAGTTAGTGCTCTTAAAACATGTATGTAAGACATTTTCCAGGGTTCTTTGCAATTATATGGGGCCATAATTGTAGCTAACAGATATGAATAGAATGGCTATGGGTAACTTCTGGACTGAGACAGTGAAGAGCTGGTGTGCCTTCTCTCTTTTTACCACTACTGTCGGAGACTTAGGGCCACATTTCCCCTTACCTACACTACACATAGCATGAATGGGAAAAAACTTTTTGATAAGCTGAGATCTTACAGCTCATTTGTTACTGCAGCTTATCATGGTGTTACCAAACTAATATTGACTTTTAAAGACTACTGCCATGCGGCAGAAGGTCTCTGAGGTGCGATGGTTACATTAACTGCTATTTCCTTACAATGGTGTCTCTTAGGATCTTCCTTATCTTTTTTTCAAATTAATACAAATTTTATTTTTTAGAACAGTTTTAGGTTCACATCAAAACTGAGTTGAAAGTACAGAGAATTCCTATATACCCCTTGCTTCTGGGCACCCCCTCCCCAACACACATATAATCCCCCCTTCTATCAACATCCTACACCATAGTGGTACATTGTTACATTTGATAAAATCCACACTGACACATCGTTGTCACCCAAAGTCTACAGGTTACATTAGGGACTTTTTCTCTTAACAAAACATTAACACCAAAGAAGATTTGCCAAACTAATGGCATTCTGTGGCACCAAATAATTGAATTTGTTACTAGCATTATGTGGTATGGGGGGGGGGGCGGTTTATACTACGCATTTCTAAACAGTCCTTTCAATTCTACTTCCCTCTGCTTTTTTTCTATTTCCCCCAAATCTAGGTCTACTTCTCAGGAATATAGGAGTTAAACGACTCACCTGAGCACAAGAAACTGGGAAGGAACAGCCAGAATTTATATGTAGGTCTGTCTGTCTCAAACACCTGTGGCCCTCACCATCAGGCTTTACAGCCTACCAACTTTGACACAAAAGCAGTGGGAAGGTTCTCAGCTGCACACTGGAAATACCCTTCTCAGCAGGCAGCTTATCCTGAGGCTTATAAACTTTTCTGTTTTAACAAAAGTTTAATTTAGATGGCTTCCTGAAAATGTGGCTATACGAACCAATGCAGTAATACTTCGGCCAGGATATCTCAGTGTTGAAAAATTTAACAGCATCTTAAAACTTATGGAAGTAAAGATATTTCTGGAAGAGTTTGTTTCTTAAAATAAGAGAATGTGCTTCAATATTTATGCTTCAGGATACAGGACATTATCTACTCAAATGTGAGGCTGCTTCAAAAGAGCCTTAAATTCAATTTAAGAGTTATTTCTAAACAGGAAAGAGACATCCTTAGTTTGGAAAAAAAAAATAGGATGACTTCAGAGAACTTTACATTTAACTCAAGGTTAGGCATGCTTCTTTTCTTTTGTTTAATCTCACAAATATGCTTTCACCTCATCAGTTATGAAAGAGACATCATATCTCTGGAGAGCGGTGGTAGCGAGATGGCTGACGGGACCGTCTCCAGCCTCTGCATATTTCAGAAGGAGTGGGATGCCTTCTGGAAGCAGTGCATTCTTTAGAGCCAGTAGGTACATCATCGTGTCCTCTTTTTTCTCTGCTCTTTCAAGTCCTCCTAGGATTAACTTCTTGGCTTCTACCACTGCCTAAAAAAAAAAAAAATTACATACTACCTCAAGCATATGTACAACCACACATTACACAAGGCTTGGACAAGATGGGCTTCACTATTGGACCCAAGAAAACAACCTAAAGTTTATTTATTTTTTTAATTTTCTTTTTTATGTTTATTTGAGAGACAGAGATAGAGACAGAGTGTGAGCAGGGGAGGGACAGAGCGAGAGGGAGACACCGAATCTGAAGCAGGCTCTAGGCTCTGAGTTGTCAGTACAGAGCCCAATGTGGGGCTTGAACCAACAGACTGTGAGATCATGACCTGAGCTGAAGTTGGATGGCCAACAAACTGAGTCACTCAAGTGCTCTGTAAACAACCTAAAGCTTTAGAAAGTTTTTCACTAGTTGCCTGACTGAGACACACAATGAAAATGAACAGGTATATTTCATAAAGGTGTGTTTTTAAAAAAAATGCATGTATTAACATATTCTTAAGAAGCAATGAGTACAATTAATAATAGATATATAGGGTACCTGGGTGGCTCAGTCAGTTAAGCATTTGACTCTTGATTTCAGTTCAGGTCATGATCTCGTGGCTTGTTGAATTGAGCCTGGCATCAGGCTCTATGCTGATAGCACGAAGCCTGCTTGGGATTCTCCCTTTCTCCTTCTGCCCCTCCCTCACTCATGTGCACATGCGCACTAGCTCTCTCTCAAAATAAATAAACACTAAAAAAATAGATATATTTACTTTTGAACACATTCTCAATGTATAAAGTCATTTTAAAAATTCCTTTGTGACTGATTATTCCTGAAACTATCCATTTGTTGAATTTCTAAAGCAACAAATAGATGGCACCTAAGTGATGCCACATACTTCCTCTTAAGTAATAATTTGGTGAAAGCACTTAGAACAAGGTCTTGTTCTAAATGTTTAAAAAGTGCTTGTTTCCACTTGAATCCAAGTTTGATTAATGTTGCCATACAGTTGAAAAAATGTTTTTCGAATGCCTTCTATGTGACAGATACCTTGCTAGGTACTTTTCAAATATGTTCTTTAATCAAAAAGCCCCCTTTTCTTGGCCTAGAAGAAAAAAGATTGAGTATAAGAGAATAAGTGAATGGAAAAGTGAATTAAAAAAAGGAACACCTAGATTCTGGTCTTTGCCACTATGTACATTTTAGGGGCTTCAGCTGCATCTTTAAAGGTTCCTAAAATCTAATCCATCTGTAGGATTTAGAAATTCTGAAATTAAGCAGCATGAACCTGCATGCACATGTACACACACACACACACACACACACACACACCAGAGGAGAGGAGAGACTGAGAGAGAGAGAGAGAGAGGGAGGGAGGGAGGGAGAAGTGAGGGAAGACATAAAAGGTCTCGAAATGGAAGGAAAGACACTAAATTTCAAATGTAATAAGAGAAATGCCATTTCTCATCTATCAGATTGGTTAAAAGATTCTAAAGTTTGATAACATACTTTCCTATTGAGGCTATGGGGAAATAGGCATTCTCATGCATTACTGGTAGAAGCATAAAATGATAAAATTCCTAAGGAAGGTAATTGGCAAAAGCTAACATATCTGAATTTTGTTCCAGTAACCCTAGTCCTGAGGCTGTATCTCCAAAAATGAGAAAACCATGTGTCTACAATTATTCATCTCAGCATTATTTGTAACAGCAAAATGGTAGAAACCACCTACTGACCATAGGCGGGAGATGCCGAGGATGCTGGTGTGGAGACACAGTGCAGGACTAGGCGGTGCTAAAAGGAGCAAGAAAGATCTGAGAAGCAGTATGGGATGATCCAGGGTACATTGTTAGGAGAACAAAATAAGATACAAAACAGTGTAAGAAAAAAGAAACAATAATGTGTGTGTGTACTTGCTTACTGTTGCAAAAAGAAGCACAGGAAGGAGAAAAGAAAACACTGACCCTGGTTACATGGAAGGGGCAGGTGAGAACAGTGTAAGGGGTAAGCAGGGAACAGGACCCATTGAGAATGCTTTTAAAATGTAGTTTTGATTTTAGAACCATGTTATTTCACATTTTCAAGAAATACAATTCAATCAGCAAGAATGGAAGATTGCTAAAAGTGAATTCAAACAGGAACATAGATGTGGATCAAACTGCTAACATAACTAAACAAAAAAGAATAGCAAAGACTTGATCCCAGAGACTTCTGAATATAGAGCCCTGGCTGTCTTTTAGTGAAGTATATTCCAAAAAAAAAAAAAAAAAAAAAAAACGTGATGAAGTCTTAAACTTTATTTAGTCTGATTTTTGTAGCAATACTGGTATAGCAATTCCCAAGCTATTTTGTGTGTATTTTAGGACTGAGCAAATCAATCAAATGGCTGATGTTCTTGAGCACCAACATTCTCACTCTAGGAGAAGGGAGATAAATTTATGGCATGGAAGGAGAGGAAGAAGCTTGTTGTACTGGCCTGGAATTAAAGACAGCAGTATGAACTCACTGTATAATAAATATAAATATATGCATTTTGGCCAACTTATTCAGGGCCAAGATACAATAGCACTCAAGTAATTAGAAGTAAAAGCATTTAGGGGTAAAATGCCAGATATCTGCAACTCACTCTCAAATGGTTCAATCTAAGTACAAATTAAGTGAAATAAAACAGAATGAGGTAATGGAAATATGCAAGATGTTCAAACTTGGCCAATCTAGGTGAAAGGTACACAGATGTTTGTAGAATTGTGCTGTTCTTACAACTTTTCTATAGGTTTGAATTTTTTGAAGTGCAAATTTGAATAAAAACAAAATTAGAATGTGGGGAGGTCAAAATATATGCCAAAAACTAATAGAAAAAAAGCAATAAGGGGCTTTGTACTCAATGAATAAACTTGACCAGCGGCCACTCGGACTGTCACAGGGCAGGCAGGAGCTTTCACGCTAGCAAATGCTGGAAAATCTTCAGTGTTCTATCAGATGGCAGGTACCATTTGGGCAGTAGTAGTATCATATGCCCAGGAGACACCTTAACTTTTTGCTTAGAATACATCATTTTCTTTCCATTCATATGTCTGTGATTTAGGCTAGAGATAGATGAATATTCCATAGCAGAAAGTTGAAAGGAAAATGTGAACATTACAACAATCCATCTGGGAACTAATTATTTTCAAAGATGCCTTGTTTTAAAAGTTGCCCCAAAACATTAACAGAATTGAATGACAGTGATAGTGAATAGTTTTAAGCTACCTACAAGCTAAGTCCAAAGATGTGGTGAGAACTTGGCTGTTCTGTTATCAGCAAAACTTTTAATTTAATCATTTGTTCAGTTTCCTTCTCATGCTATATTCTATTCTCTCTCAAGTTTCCGGCTACTCTCTGTTTCTGGCCCTAACTCCTCTTCTGGGCTGCAGGTGGCTATAGCTACCTGTCTTTTGGACAACTCTACTTGGTGGCCCAAAGGACTTCAACCTTAATATGGCCAAAACAAATTCATAGCTCTAACCTCCTCCCACCCCCCAAACTGGGTTCTATAAATTGTAGTTAAGTGGTTGACATCACCACACCTAGTACCCTACCCTGGAAGCTTACTAGTCACCCAGCTTCTTGCCTCTTTTGCACTCCCCACATCCCATCAGTCACTGGGTTCTATTAACTCTACCTTCTAAATGGCTTTTGGAGCTCTCCTCCTTACCACCTGCCGCCTCTATGTTAATTCAGACTTTGACTTATTCTTGCCCAGTTGTGCAAATATTTCCAATCAAAACTTGCTGACTTTCAGCCAGTCCACAGCCAGTCCATAGACTATGCTTCTTTCTAAATAAAAAAAATCCGAGCATGTCATTCACATGCCTAAAAATCGACTGTTCTCTCTTCTCTCTATGGAATGAAGGGCAGCCTTGTTAGCTTCTCATTAATAAACATCCAATCTCTTTTCTCTTTTCTCTCGTCCCTTCTTTCCCATATCTCCACTCTCATTGATCTGCCCCATAAATATGAACACTTTGTGTTCTAGCCCCACAGAATTTCTCATGTTCTCAGACAAATCAGACCCATTTAGACGTTGGGCCTTTTCATGCATTGCTGTATATCTTCTAAGATGTCCTTCATTCCAATACTGTCATCTCTTCAGCTAAAGAGCTCTTTTAAAAGAAGTTCAAATATCACTATTTTGGTGAAACTTTCCCTAGTACTCCCAAACAGAACCGTTTGCTGCATATTCTGTACTCTCAGAGCACTTTGTTCATATTCTAATATTATCTTTTATTTGTGTTTGATTAATAGAGTGGGAGTTCTTTGAGGATGGTAGAATATTTTATGCATTTTTATATTAAGGGATTAGCATCACACCTAGCAGAGTAGATGCTCATATGTTTCAAGGTATGAGCTTTGTCTTTAGCCAAGACATTTGATATAGGATTACTGAAGTAAATTGGCTACTCAAATAATTATGGAAATTGGAAAATAGAAGACATCATAGTTCTTTGCTGTCATAGAAATAGTACAAACTTGATCTTGGCCAGAGTTTACTAAGCTGATACACAAACACTTTCAATACCACTTCTTTTTTTAGTAATCTTTTTCACACTTAGTTTACATTCTAGTTATGGGTTGCCTCTTTTGGAACTATTTGGTTTCAAGAATGTTCTTCCTATTATTTTTAAGAATAACACTCTATAAACAAAATAATACAGTGATATTTTTAAGATAGAAGAAAAATGCTGGCTATAAGCTGGCTATATAATAAATGTGGACAGAAAAAGACTTTTATATATTTAACATTTCCAATCTATTTGCATTATAGAAAGGTAGGCTATATTGGATATTAATCTATTTGGATTTTCTATATCTAGCTAAGCTTATAAAGTGAGTTTTTGGTTTTTTATGAGAAAGGTGTTAAAGTCTATAGTCTACTCTGGGAAATGGAGAAACTTGGAGCAAATGAAATTAAAAATAAAATGTAATGTTCTCAGTAATTAGAAATAGCTCAATTCACACCATTAAAACTCAAAACTGCAAACCACACTTATTATAAAGTTCTCCACTTAGAGATAGCCCAAGAGTCTAATATTTCCTAAGAATAAAAACTATACATACATACCATAGAAAGCTGCATACATAGTGGGTACTTAATAAATACATATTGGTGATGGATTAACAGACTATTTACTATTTAGCAAGCATTTGTTGAACATTATGCATCATATATTATTTTAAGCAATTGGTGTAACAAGACAAAGATCTATTTATGCATACAGCTTATGATTTCAGTGGAAGACAGAAAGAAGCAATAAATGTAATGAATAACTGAATTATATCAAGTACATTAGATAACAATGATTGCTATGAAGTAAAGAAAATGGAGTAGGGTAAGGGGAATTAGGAGTGGCAGTGGTGGGCAGCTCAGTGAGTAAGACATAGAATGATCTGGAACTATGTAACACATGAGACTGAATTTATACTTACTTTGAGTTTGCAGCCTTCATTCTGACACAACTTCCTGACGAGGGCCCCAATGACGATCATAACAGTTTCTCTGATGTCATTGCTCGCAAAGGAACCTTTGAACTTACTCTATTAGCCAAACAGAGATAAAGTAGGTTATCAAAATATTTCAATATTTTGAAGGGACATTTTTAGAAATGGTTTTTTAAGACATAAAGTAACCAATGGTAACTAATTTCTAAGAGAAATGTTTTATGTTCTTAGCAAATTCAAAATTTTGATTTGGGAATACTTATAAATTCACTATCTAACTTTGGAATTGAAGAGTTTATAGAATCTCTCCTTTCCAAATTTTCTTAACATATGAACTATGAACTCAGGAAGTCTCTGAACTCCTGAGAGGTTTATGGATTGGGTTTACTGGGTCAGTGAACAAAAAAAAGAAAAAAAAAAAGGAAATGCAAAATGTGTGTGGGAAAAGAGGGGATTCATTTTTTTAAATTTTATTTATTTATTTTGAGAGAGAAAGAGAAGGAGAGACCATAAGAGGGAGGGACAGAGAGAGGGAGAGGCAGAATCCCAAGTAGGCTCCTCACTGCCAGCATAGAGCCCAATGCAGAGCTTGAACCCACAAACCATGAGATCATGACCTGAGCCAAGGTCAAGAGTTGGATACTCGGGGCACCTGATTTCGGCTCAGGTCATGATCTCACGGTTCGTGGGTTCGTGGGTTCGTGGGTTCGTGGGTTCAAGCCCCACCTCCAGCTCCATGCTGACAGCTCGGAGCCTGGAGCCTGCTTTAGATTCTGTGTCTCCCTATCTCTCTCTGCCCCTCCCACACTCATTCTCTGTTTCTGTCTCAATAATAAATAAACAAACAAAAAAAAAAAGAGTTGGATACTCAACTAACTGAGCTATCCAGGTGCCCTAGGGTTTCATTGCTCTTACCAGGTTCTCAAATGGCCTCATTTTCCAAAACGATTATGAGTTATTCCACTAGATCATAAGCAGGTAAGTGTACATTTTGCTTTCAAATCTTGGACTCAAGAGAAGTCTCATTTTATTTCTAATATAAATTTTTTAATATTGGAAGAATTGTACCTCTTCAATGTATTGTACATTAAATGCCATGAAGACTTTTGAACTCAAAACAAATCTTTTAAAATCAATTATTGGGAGTACCTAGGTGGCTTAGTCAGTTAAGCACCCAGCTTCAGCACAGGTCATGATCTCACAGTTCTTTGATTCGAGCCCCCATTGGGCTCTGCACTGACAGTGTGGAGCTGCTTAAGACTCTCTCTCTTTCCTTCTCTTTCTGCACCTCTCCAACTCATGCTTTCTTTTTCTTTCTCAAAAATAAATAAGTAAACTTTTAAAAAATAAATAAATAAGATCAATTTTTGAAGCATAACCAAGAGTTATCTCTGAGATTTTATCCTATGTCACGTTACATGAAAGGTGAATACAATCTTTATATTTCTATATCGTATAGTGTATGTTATTTAGAGGAATTGCAAAGAAGATGTTATGTGAAATAGTGTACTACAGTTAATGATTAATGGATAGAAAATAATCTAATTCCTGCTTAGATTCTTATGGACTTTTTAGCAGCTGACAAGCTTTACTTTCACAGGCTTCATTTTACTCACAATGAGGGCTCTCAGGAGATCTTCATTGGGATGGGAGGCAAATCCACAGGCATAGAGAAACCTCTCCTGGAGGATAATGCTACTGTCACTTTTGAAATCCAAAAAGTCCAAAATGGCATCTAATGAGTCTGAAGTCTGAGCAGAGGTGACAGCATCCACCAACTGAGGTCTACAAAAACCAGAGAGTCATCGATATCAGTTTTCAGCACGCTTAAGGGATTATTTAAATCTCTACCACTCACAGATTCTCCATTGATCTAGGTTTCCTAAAGAAGTGAATTTTTTATATAAAAAAAATAATTCCCTCAAAAAGACCCCCTCATTTTTTTTAAACCTCCCATTTAATTTCTCTCTCTGTAGTCCAATGTATACCCAGAATATATGAACTAACTTCACTATAATAGTCTAAGTCAAACATAATTTGGAAATTTGTGTGTCAAAAATTACACATTAGGTTCAAATTCTTTTCTCTATGAGTAATACAACAGAGTTATAGTCTCAAATATTGATTCTCTTTCTCTAATTATCTCTGCTAATTAATATATACATTTCTTAAGTGCCTAATTTAACTCAGGTGCTATTAGGAAGTTCTTTTAACTTTATGTCCAAAGGAGAAAATTTTGCCATTTTTTTCTAAAAATAAAAAGTACACAGTATAGGTCAATGATTATGTGTGGGCAGAATGGAACTCCTATAGGCAAGTTCCAGTTAGAGATACTAGTCATCAAGAATCTTTGGCAAGTTGAGTCTGGGATGGTAAAATTTCTGAAACTAGTTGTCATGCTAGTGAACATATTATGTATGTAAGTATATTTCCCATTGTACATGTGTTTAGTGCTTTATACTATAAAAACATGATATACTTGCACCGTGTCATTTTGTTCCTAACAAAAAGCCTAGTCAATGAAGCAGACATTGAGAGATAATACTTACTAGGTATATATTATGTAAGTATTGCACTATAAAGTTTAGGTGTGCAGCTTTTCTTTTGCTTTCATTTCTTCATCTGTAAGATGGGGCTAAAAATAGCAGTTACTTTCAAATTGTTGTGGACTGCATCCTCTGTGCAGAGCACTTAGACTAGTTTTTGGCATGCGGTAAATACTCAGTAAAAACATACTGCTATCAACAATTACTGCATTTAATTGGCTAAATATTTCTGTCAGTTTAATACTAATATCCCCCTTACATATGAAGAAACAGACTTAGAGATGTCCAAGGCCCCATAGGTGTTAAGTGCATAGCTGGAGTTGGAACTCGGGTTTTTCTGATCTGAGAGTTCTCAGGTGTCCATGATCATTTATTTTTTAATTTTTAAAAAATGTTTATTTATTTTTGAGGAGGGGTGGGGAAGAAAGAAAAGAAGACAGAGGTTCCAAAGCAGTCTATGCACTGAAATGAGTGAGCCCGATGCAGGCCTCAGACTCACGAACCATGAGATCATGACCTGAACCAAAGTCGGACACTCAACTGACTGAGCCTCCCACGTGCCCCCATGATCTTTTAAATACATCAGTGTATCCCAAAGTGTTGTCCATGTGGTTCTAGTCCTATGAAATGCTGTAAGGAAAGGGATCTTCAAGGCTTTTTAAGTTTAGAAAATGTTTAGGGAAACTTATACCTAACATTCTCTGATTAAAGATGCTGAAAATTTCTGCAGCCAAGAAAACTATTTGATTTGGTTTCACCCAACATTTTTCCAACTCTGTTGCTGACAGAATCATTTCCTCCTGGCACACTTGCTAATATTCTGCAAATTATAGGATTCACACAATGGACTCTTTGGGAAATGTTACATTCTAACACCATGACTTTCACTATTCTACAATAAATAGGAAGAATTATTCTCTGTATTTTACAGATGTTGACAATGAAACTTGGAGAGGCTAAATGTAGACAATTTGCTCAAAGGTTATATGCTGCTGGAAGTCAAAATTAAAAACAAGGTCTTCTGATTTTAGTTCATCCTAGTATCCTCTCTACTGCATTATGCTACATGTGGTTTATGTATGACATCGCAAATTATGTAAACACAAGTATCTCCTGCTTTTCCAAAGCTTGTGTTAGGCCACTTTGCTTTTACAGAAGACCTATGTTAGTTCTTGTTTTTGCTAACCAAAAGAAATCCTGAAGAGGAATTTTGCTTTTACCAAAAAAAGGCTAAAAGCAACACAGCATTTTCAATTTTATAATCAACTCTGGAATCTTTTCAAATGTAAATTCAAAGGTCCAAAACCAGGGAGGAAGCACACCCATCACGGTACCAAGATGGAGTCCTGCTTGTGCCCTCCCTTACTTATGCGGCAATTTAAATCTGATTTAAACTCATAAACACCCAAAAAATGTTCATTCTGAGTCACTCTTAAAACCTTGTTACTACATTTCTGGCCAAATAGCTGTCAAATTACCATATCGAAGCATAACTGTTCGATGAAAATGCAAACAATGCAATAATTGATTAGGAGGTTGGCCAGTTGTATAAAAGGAGTCTTTCTTGGGGCGCCTGGGTGGCTCAGTCTAGCACCTGACTTCAGCTCAGGTCATGATCTCATAGTTGGTAAGTTCAAGGCCCAAATCAAGCTCTGTGATGTCAGGTAGAACCCCCACTTCGGATCCTCTACCCACCCCACCCCGCCCCTCCTCTGTTCAGGCACTCAATCTCAAACATAAATAAAAGCATTAGAATGAATAAAAAAAATAAAAAATAAAAGGAGTCTTTCTTGCTTAATTAAAGCCAATAACCAAGAAATGCTTTTCTACAGACAGCCCCACACAGTATTTGGGAACTTACAAAATTTCCTTGTTTTCAGCCTTTAGGATTTGGAGGATCTCTTCTCTATTTGCAGTCCTGAGGTGCTGAATGAAGGTCAGGAAGCTTCGGGCAGCCTCAGCCTTAGAGAGGTTGTCAGGCTGCAGGTGTTTCCTGGTGGACTGCCAGTGCTCCGAGAGCTGCAAGAAAACACGGCTGCAGGCTCACACCGCATTCATAATTCTGAACATCCACATTGGCAAGGGATATTCTCCCCAGAAATAAAATTTTCCTTGTATCTGACAAGCAAAAGGAGGGTTTTGTATCTTGCCTCAGTATGCCTGATTGCCACCTGCCCCTGTCACATTCCTGTGATTCCCCCAGATGAATAGAGAGGTCTGAGGACCCTGTGCACGATTCCTCTGCAGAGCACCATTTTTGTCGATTAGTATGTAGCTCGAAAGAACTCAGGCTTCTGGACCTAGAGGGCCATTCCATGGTTATCCCAAGGGAATTCTATGTGCAGTGGGGCTTTGACTACCGTACTACAACTATGCAGAATTTTCGTTAACAGCAGGATATGTTGGAGGGGGAATAAATCAAAACCTCTGAATAATTGTGACAGGTTTCTTATTTACTGGGAGGTCACTGAAAATAAGTCTGAACTTATTAATAAGTAATAACTTGAACTCCCCATTCTAACTCTTTATTGTTTTTATGAAATGCAGTGTTTAACTATGCTGAGGTCCGAACTGTTCATTACTTATAATGTTAAGTAGAGTACTATTTAGGTAAAGGTAATTCTCCTACTATTGTTATTCTACTATGGTTTTAAAAATAGTAAATAATTCAAATTAATGACATATTCTGGCTTTGAAATAAGCTAAATACTGATTTTTCATAGTTTACACTTCTCCCTTAGTTGTAAATAATGTGTTTAATCCCATTAATGACCTCCAATTCTCTAATTCTGAGGTAATCAGCATGCTACCAATTTTTAAATTATCCAGTCCTTCTAAGAAGCAATGGACACATATTTTCTCTTTTTCAAATTCCTCTTGGTTATCTAATCTTAAGAGGATATTCCAAAGCAAAATTCTAGCTATACTTAGGTAAAGATTTACTGGGTCATTTCTGAGGGCAGAGAACACACCAGTGTGAATTTAGATTTTTTTTTCTTTAAAGGGTACAATAGGGACAGTATACATAAGTTGGAAAAGCAATTCCTCAAAGACATAAATGCTTCCTATGATAATGAAGAAGTAATTGTCAAAAATCTAAAATGGCTTATACTTTTTAATAACCATGGGGGAGAGAAATTAATAGTTCACAGCATTCAAAAAAAAGATGATTGGCTTCATTAGTCACTTTCCTATATAATTTCCACCTCTATATAACATATTAGAGAACCACAGTAGAATACTAAATGATATATGGAAGAAAAACAAGTAAAAGAATTTATAAAATCTTAGACTTATTTTTTCAATGTTTTTCCTTTAGTTCAATTTTGATAAATTTGAGAAATTAGCAAGGAATAGTGTCTTGAACTTTTAGCAAATTATGGTATTACTTCTTGATAATTCTACTTCTCTGAACACCAATAAAGTCAAAGAGAACAGAATCTTTCGGTAGCTACTAATAGAGCATGATGCTCTGTTGCTTATGCTCAGAGTTTGCTCTCCTGACAAGAAGTTAAGTATTAGGAAATGCTAGACCCTAAGGTCATATCTGTAGCCATCATCACAACTGACTCATGCAATAAATGAAATTTCTTTTTGCTGATTTTAAAATGTTACAAGATGACCTATACTTTGCCTTGGAGATGTGAGATCTCATTTCTGCCTGTAATTGTAGGGGGGTTTGACGTATGGTAAAACAGTGTTTCCTAACCGTTTTTAGTCCTCAAAGCAATACTCAGAACACTGAGCTCAGTAAAATATTTCACCTGAGGACTTATTGCTACTAAACGGCAGAACTTTCAGGATTCAGAAGTGACATGCTCTTCACACTCCATACTTTCCCTCACTTCATCAGGCCGTTTATCCCCGCCATGCATTCTAGGTACCACTATTCAGAAGATGCCCTTACTTAAGTCATAACATTTTTAACTTGAGATGAGTGGACGGTAATTATTTGTTAAATGTCATCGGATTACACATCATCTCAGGTGCGTACTGTTAAGACCATGCCATTCTAATTCAGTGGTGGCTGGTAGCTCTTAATAAACTTTCTTCAAAGAATTAACTGAAGCTTGATTGAAGACAAAAGGAAAAGAGAATTGTAAGCCATGAGTGTTCCCCCATCTGACCACACTTGTGGTCAGACTTGTTCACACTTACAGAAGGGCATCCTTTACACTTGCTCTGGAAGTCCTGTCCCACAATGGGAAGGGCCTTGTACTCTGAATCAATTGCTTTAATTATGGCTGTAACCTGCTTTCCGGACTTCAGTCTTGGGCCTGCTTCAGTGGTCTTCAGCTCTAATTTCTGCCTGCAAAACAAGGAAGGGAAATACCACATCAGCAGTTTTCCTTTAAGTGAACAAGCCACTAAGTGCCATTCTTTTGACAAACAATATATTCACACTATGGAAGTCCATGTCTTTCAAGCTGCAATATCTCAGTAACAGAGACTCCAAGCTAATTATGAAATCGTTTTGGAGCAACACATTTATTCAAAGATTTGAAATTTTAAGTCTGGATTTAAGAGAATACGGGTAAGAAAACTTGCCTGGATGCTGACCAAGATAAGTGATGTCACCTCTTTTGAATTTAGCCCTACTCTAGTATCCAAAATCTACAAGGAACTCTACAAACTCCACACCCACAAAACAAATAATCCAGTGAAGAAATGGGCAGAAGACATAAACAGACACTTCTCCAAAGAGGACATCCAGATGGCCTACAGGCACATGAAACGATGCTCAACATCACTCATCATCAGGGAAACACAAATCAAAACTACACTGAGATATCACCTCACGCCAGTCAGAGTGGCTAAAATGAACAAATCAAGAGACTATAGATGCTGGCGAGGGTGTGGAGAGATGGGCACCCTCCTACACTGTTGGTGGGAATGTAAACTGGTGCAGCCACTCTGGAAAACCGTGTGGAGGTTCCTCAAAAAATTATCCATAAAACTCCCTTATGACACAGCAATAGCACTGCTGGGATTTACCCAAGGGATTTACCCAGAAGTGCTGATGCATAGGAGCACATGCACCCCAATGTTCATAGCAGCACTGTCAACAATAGCCAAAACATGGAAAGAGCCTAAATGTCCATCACCTGATGAGTGGATCAAGAAGATGTGGTATATATATATACAATGGAGTATTACATGGCAATGAGAAAGAATGAAATATGGCCATTTGTAGGAAAGTGGATGGACCTTGAGGGTGTCATGCTAAGCGAAATAAGTCAGGCAGAGAAGGACAGATACCATATGTTTGCACTTCTAGGTCTAACAGGAGAACAGGAGAAACCTAATGGAGGACCAGGAGCAGGGAAAGAGAGTTGGGGAGAGAGAGGGATGCAAAACTTGAGAGACTATTGAATACTGAAAACAAACTGAGGGTTGAAGGGGAAGGGGGAGGGGGGAAAGGGGTGGTGGTGATGGAGGAGGGCACTTGTGGGGAAGAGCACTGGGTGTTGTATGGAAACCAGTTTGACAATAAACTATTAAAAAAAAAGAATTTAGCCCTACTTTCTGAAAATAATATCATTGGTACAACCACATATCACTTATTAACTAGGACAGTTAACAAGTCTTTTTTGCTAAAAATGGCTTCAACGATAACTTTGCCTTATATACTCTTTCAGAACTATGTCTTTCTCCCATCAAGAGTTAGAGTCTGCATCCCTATCCTTGAACCTGGTCATAACTCTGTGGCTTCTCCAACTAAGAGAGGGACAGTAGAAGTGACACTCTGTAACTTCTAAGGATAAATCTTAAAAGGAAATTCAGCCTTCATTGGGAGTGTTAGCAGCACAGAAGAAGAGATTTGAGAGACTTGAGCCGCCATGTACAAAGTCTGGTTACCTGAAGCTGCCATTTTGAGAGGCCACATATTGATAAAGAGAAATGCTTGGGGAGCCTCAGTAGTGTGAGTCTTCCCAGCCCAGGAACCAAATAGGTGATGGGGCAACCCGTGAACCAGCTCTGGTCAGTGACTGTCCGCAACTGGAGGATAAATGCCAAGCAAGGCATGCCTAGCTGAGCCAATACAAGACCCAGAATTATGAAAGAATAATAAAACAATTGTTGCTTTTCACACCATTGACTTTGGAGTGGTTTGCTATAGAGCAATGGAAACCTGATGGACCTGATAAGTAATTTAAAATACTTATTTTGCATGAGAATATATGAACATAATATGGTACAAAGTAAAATGCAAAATTCTATCCAGATGACTTCAAAAATACTTCAAACATTTATGGTTTGAGGCACTTCTCCCAAGATTTTGCATCTACTGACCTCTGATACTGGAGCTACTTCAGAGAAAATCTTTGATAAGCAATGGCATAAAATATAATAAATCTAATGCTAGAAAATCTTCTTCTAAGGTGAAATCTGAAAGGAACACACACTCTCAGATTTGAAAATTCTAGTTCTTAAGCCTGTGAGAACTTCTGACCAGAGAAATCTTCTCAAATTGAAATAACAGGCTTGAATGTGTAAATACTATAAAGCAAAAACACAAATATTCTTTCATATCACTTTACCATGGAACTTTTTATGTGTTTTTTAGCAACAGTAACAAAAAAAATTCTCAAGGAGAGAACATACAGATGGCACTTTTTAACCTTATTGTTGGAAACTTCTGACAGAAAAATTAGATAATAAAATAAAAATAAACTAGAACTTACCAAGTAGTTTGCATTTTTAAATGTAAATTCTATTCAGTAAACAATTGATACAATTTTAAGTGAAATTCTATTAAATACATAGTACTTAATATATGCCATTATTGTAGATGATGTGAAAAAATAAAGATGAACAAGATGCAATCATAGTTTTCAAGAAGCTAATTGTCAAAATGAGGAAACACTATATGTATATGTATATATCACTATATATGTATATAACATATATACATTTAACACATCTAACATATATATTTTAAAACAAAATACAATAATATACCAAAAATGGAAAGAAAATTTAAATTTCAGAATTATCTTACTTTGATACTATTTTGCCTGCAATGGTTTGTAGAGAATTCATCCGAAAAGCATGTGTCTCTTCTGCAAGCACAGCTATAACAAAGCTGTCTTCTATCTTATAGGTAGTGACAGACGTGGCTTTCGAAGTGACACCCAAGACCTAAATAAGATAGATAGATAGATAGATAGATAGATAGATAGATAGATAGGTATTTGTAGTTGTAACAATCAGCTTTTTATCTTTGAATCAAGTTAAGCAGTAAACTGTCTTCCAATGGTCAAAAGGGCTTCCCCTTAACATCTTCCCATCACCACCCAACATATGAAAACAAACCTTGTCATTTGATATTGTATGAAACAATACCCTAAACTAAAAATTATAAAAGTTCCCAAATTATATTTTACCTTATTCTTATATTTTAAACTAATCTCTAAAAAATGTAATTATTTGGATGCCTTACAGAGAGTGACATCAATCATACCTGATTAGAGGTTGTAAATCCAGACCTCTCTATTTTGCATGAATCCAAGGCCTTAATTTTGATCACTTTGTCTTGATGAGACTGGTATGTCACCTTACAATCCCCAGAAATATCCACCTGAAAAGAAAAGTAAAAATACAATGTTTGGGATTTTCCCACGAACCATTTAAATTCCAGTGGGAAGAAGCCTGAAAACTGGGGTTCCTGACGAGCCATCGGGGACTACCTTTTTTGTCCAAGCTGACAAGATGGAAAGACAGGAAGAACTCAGTGTTTCCTGAAATATGTAGATTCTTTTCCATCTTCTTTTGCTGAGTCTTACTAGTACCTTCTTATGCCCCAGGAATAATAAAGGATTTCCTATTTCTCTCTAAAGTCTAATGAGAATTGGACAAGTGACCTGGTCATAATCAAACCTCTGGTAAAGGGGTAATTGTGTGGGGAGGGGATTTGACTTTTAATGCCGTGTCTAGATGTGAGTGTGTGTGCACATATATGAGTGTACATGTGTTCTTTCACTAGATGTATATAACTAGAAAACCTTAAAACCTGTGGGATTAATTCAGCTCATTATAAGTCACATTAACAATTTGAGTGTGGGCAGATGTATGCCAGTACAGACTGCTTAGCCTCTCTGAGCCTTCTCCAAGTCTCTGCCAGCACCACACCCAGTCTTTATTCTAGCACACTAACCAATATTCCTTGGCTCAGCCCTGCCATTAGATTTTCTTGCCCCCTTGTGGGCTGGCAGAATTCAGAACAGGAAATTTAGACTCAGCTCTGCTTCTGACTCAAAGTGTGATACTTGGGGGGACAGCTTAACTTCTCTAGTTTAACCTCAGTTTCTTTGTCTGTAAAATGAAGGGGGTTGTTAGTATAGACCACTGGTCCTCCAAACTCATAATGTATCCAAATTATCTGAGAAAACTGTTATAATACAGATGCTCATGTCCTCCCTAATCTATTGAATCAGAATCTTCCCCATTAATCCATGGAATCTATATCTTAAATAGGCTCCCCATTGAAATAGTGATGCACAATGATGCCACTGACATGCTCCCCAAGGGTTTCTACATCTCCATCACTCAATCATTCTATATGTCCCCTTAGTATAATGGATTCTGATTTCCTTTTCCCTATATTCGAGTACAAATTGGGGTAAATGGCAATCTGTTTTACATGTAAATGAGACTTAACCACCCTATTCACTTTTTCTAAGCATTATCATAGTAGTAACTTTTTTTAACTAAATATTTACAAATAGAAATCCATACAAGCAATTTTGATAACTATCGACAAATAATATTCTGGATCCTTAATAGTATTAGTAAGTACCTCATTGGCGGTTCCAGAGGTTAATTGCATCTGAAATAGGCTAGCCAGGCCTCTTTTGAGATTTTCTATGGCCACTGGCTCATTTTGATACGAGTAGAACTCTTTGACCTAGAGGGAAAAAATAGACAAACATAAATGAAGCAAAAATGCATCATTTATTAGATTTGGTTAAATAAGTGGCAGGAAAGTTCAGATTTTCACCACTGTCAATCTGGGAAATAGAAATCTGTTTACCCCAGATCTGGTCTTTCTTCTTTCGGTTTGTGTGTGAGAAAAGAGGCTATTTAAATGTCTAAGAAGCTATACCATGAGAACATGGAATTTGGGAAGACTGATAATTAAGGCTCTGAACATGATGGGAATGGCATAGGGAAGGAAAGAGTACACTGATTTAGGGTGGGATTTCTATGAAAACAAGGATTGCCCAAGGAAGGGTAATCAGGAATATTCTTTTTGAACATATCAACATGTTCTCTACCTGTAACTCTGCCTGAAATAAAAATGAACCAATGTTTAAAGTAACAAAGAAATTGGTTCTTGAAAGAAAATGGAAATTATCACATTTGACACTCATGAGTTAACACAGTCTCTAAGGGCTATGACAAGGGCCTAGATGTGACCATAATGCCCATGGACAAAATTCCACAGGGGTGACTTTCTCTGGCTCTCTAGAGCATCCATGTTGGCCTTGGGTATAAGGGGATAGAGAAGGTTGAAGAATTTGAGGTTGAGATTGCTAGCATGGCATGGCCTGATGCAGACACTGGTTTGAGTCCCTTTAGAAGGCAGGAAAAGAGATTGAAATCAGGAGGATGATTGTGATGTGGCTGAAATAGGAAACATCTTAGCTTTGTTTTATCCTTGATATTTATAGGCACAGGGGTAATAACAATGTCTTATACCATTTTGATAATTTAGGTCATGTTTAAGAAACAAGAATAAAAATACAAAGAGAATTTTCTGGAAGGCCGTGTCACTTTTCACCATGTATTAACTCCAAACACATCACACAATTTAGAAATAGAGGCTAGGGGCACCTGGGTGGCTCAGTTGGTTAAGCGTCCAACTCTTAATTTCAACTCAGGTCATGACCTCATGGTTGAGCTTGAGCCCCATGTCTGGCTCCATGCTAACTGTGGAGCCTGCTTAAGATTCTCTCTCTCCCTCTCTCTTTGTCCTACCTTGCTGGTGCTTTTGCATGCATGCACATGTGTGTGCACACACTTTCTCTCTAAAAATTAAAAAAAAAAAAGATAGAGGATGGATATAGCTTCCCTGTAAAAATTCCCAAGGTCTATGCTAATTATAGCTGAGCATTCCTACTAGAAATACCTTGAATGCCTTACTTTCTCTTTAAAACCAACCATGATTTCTCAAGTAAAACAGAACTCTCAGTAATTTGACAATGAGTTCAATTAATGCCAATCTGAACACAGTTCAATATATATGGAAACTCTCATGCCTTAGAAGGGACTCTTTTGTCTGGATTAGCCAACCAAATGCCTCAAATCTCTACTTTTATTTTCTACATATACTCTGCCTAGTGACAAATTTACTGGGTATTTTACCCAGAAATCAATTTGAGTCATTACACTAAATGAACCTACAAATGTTGGAATTGTGGTTGTCCAGGTTAAAAAGGAACTAGAATAGTGACCTCAGCGTCTGAAAATCCATGGTATCATATTCTCAAACAAATCACTGGCAATTTCTCAGATCCAAGGCTGAATTTCTGATGTTCTATTTTGTAAACTGGGTCTTCTTTCCTTTTTGGAATTACAGTGTAACTTCCTTTCCAAATATTCGGGAGTATATCTCTAGATATCATGACTTTTAAAAGTTCATAAGTGGGTCCCTTGAACCCAGATACAGTTAGAAGGACTCATTTAGTGGCAATACACATATGTCTATGGCCTGCAACATTTTTGGCAAGCCTTAAGTACTTTAGAAGGCAAAAAGGAGACAGTAAGTGGTACAAATACTTGTCTGTTTATCATTAGTATTCTCACTTTCCTTCCAGTCTATAAAATGCATCTGAACTATTTATAAAGTGTCACCTAAAATTCCAGGACACCTAGTTCTCCGATTTAATCTTTGAACTACACAAAAGATCAGGTACTCTTCTATCAATGGCCCACGTGTATGGATCAAGTTTTGATCTTGACCACAAGGCCTCCAAGAAAATGGTGTTCACAGCTATTTTCCCCCCCGTAGTCTGAACAATGTAAACAGGAAGACAAAAGAGGGTTTTTTTTCATTTTTCTATTAATTTCTATCATTTCTCTAAAATTAGAAAAGTGGACAAATCTGTTTTTCCTCATGTGTATGACATCTATCTTTGAGGCCTAAATTCTGTTCTTTTAGTGCAGACCATTGCAATCCAAAGTGAAAACATCTCTGGTATCCATATTAGCTAAATGTCAACTATCAGAATTGAGCAGGCTCTCAATAATTTAAAAAAAAACAAACCAAAAGTCAGAACTTTGCAGTTCAATCCGTGTGGCTGTCACAGCAATAATCTTAAATTCATTATTTCGCAACAAGAACCAAGTTTTATTATATTCGTGCCATAAAGCTGATTCATTTCATTCAGTTCTGAAATGAGCTCTGAACATCTGAGAGCACAGGACTCTTATCTAAACTCACAGTCCCTGCAGCTTCCGGAGAGCAACAGTGACACCGCTTAGTTACAAACTCAGTCTTTCACCCAAGGAGACCAAACGTAGAGAAAGATGGGGACATTGTGGAAAAGGAGACGCAGTGCCTCTTCCTGCCAAATTTTGAGGGCCAATTTCACTGTAGAATCAGTAGAGATTCATCATATTTTTTCCTTAGGAAAAAAAATGCTTCTTACATCCCCTGATATATACATTCCCGAAAAATTAGAGGAAGGAAAATTCCATTAACTGGCCAAACAGCAAAAATAAAAAGAATCCCAGCAAACTTAGACTAATCATTTTATTTAGTCTACTTAGCTGAGCTATGTCTCTAAATATATCTTTGATCTATATCTAACACAGAATATAGCTAGAGAATGACACATTAGCGAACAGACAAGTGAAGATACACTTGAAGAATTGAATGTTGTCAAGGTGTCGTGTCTTTTGGAGGTTTGGTGTGTGTAAAGAAGCCATACTGCCAGATTCAGAGAACAAATCAATGCCCAGAAACAACACAAAATAAAGGGCCAACTCGGCAGCCATGAGGTTAATTTAATTAATAATGGCAGCAAAGACCAGAAATGGAAATCTGGTAATTATCCAGTTAATTGGATTAGCATTTCAGGTCCACAAAGGATCCATGCTGTAACTTGAGGCATCTTTTGCTTGTCAGTGTTAATCAACTTAACCAAAAAACTGTCATGTATCCAACTTCACTTATGATCTATAGACAAAACTAGAGTCATGCCCAAACATTTATGTAGGGAAGATGTGTGGGCTTGGAAAAAGGATGACGTGCAATAAATATGCATCTGAGTATTTTAATGGGCTCTCCTTTATCATGTAAACATGGGAGCTTAAAACAGGGGGCTCTGGAAGGACAAAAAATACAAGCTGCTGGGCATCCTTGAACCACAGAAATTTCAGGGAGTAAAACTTAATTCGAACCTGGGGTGGAAAATATTTTTCAATAAAACTGCCAATCAGTAGCTCAGCCTTTCCTTCCCTAATTCCTCTCATAATAGGCTGGGGTGATCATTTAAATAATGATCCCTCTGACAATGATGTGGCTGAAAACTCCACATGGCTTCTTAGTCTCCAGGGTCATATTCCCGCCCCCCCAACAAGTACTTTATCATATCATTGATAGATAGCACAGCGCACTTTAACCCACGGCTATCGTAAATCATCACAATCACAGCTCCTGTAGAACTGGCATACTGGAGTCACTGAGACAATGATGTGGCAGCTCCATCCCAGCCTTTGAACAGTGAGGGCACTGAGTCCTCTGTGTGTGTAACAAAAGACTTTGTACTCAAGTGCTACCCAAGGAGCTATAAAATGGCAGGTTGTCATTAAGATTATAAATGCAACTAATATTTTATGGGCTCAAGTGTCTTTCTATATTAGAAGGTCAGAGAGGGAAAAAGCAGTATTTCATGTTGTTGTTCCATATGAAAATCGAGTGAGTTAATAGATATAATGAAGGGTAAAAGTAGGAATATTGCAAGTCAATCAAAGAGATGGTACTTCCCCAAATCCTTTACAACTGGAAAGCATTATAATGTGGAAGTTTCCAGCTCAGCCTCTGAGATTAGACCTGTTTGAATTCCAGCTCCACCACCTGTGAGTGTGTGACCCTAGGCAAGTTCCTTTACTGCTCTTGACTTTGGTTTCGTCGCCTATTACAAGAGGCTGATATAGCAGCACCTGCCTCCGGGAGCTTCACGAGGATAAAAGAGATCGTTCTTGTAATGCCTCCAGCCTCTGGTGCACAGTAAGTGCTCAGTATGATTTAGCTCTTATTCAGCAAAAAATGGCTCAAGTCTTGTCAAAGTTCAACTCGTTTTAGCCTTGTATAACTTTGTGTTCATTCCTTTAATTTACATTCATTGAGGCCCTACTATGACAAGACACTGAATATACAGAGTTAAAGATACTGTTGTTGCCCATGAGCTTACTCTGCCGTCAAATGCTGTACCACTGAGCTATACCCCCTCAGTGAGCTTACTCTGAATGCCAACTACAGCCAAATAGAGGATTTCAATATCTGTGATAAACACTTGAATACAAATAAGCCTAAAGGAGTATGTATGGGGTTTGGGAGAATGTTGGGAAAGTCTCTCAGAATACCAGGTCAGTCAGCACAGGGCATGGTTCTGGGTGTTTTGCGGAGGAAGGGAGTGGAAGGCATGAAGCGGTGCGTGAGGGGCCGGAATATAAGAGGGAGGGGAATTTTCTCTACCCAAACCCAAAATCTAGTCGTGAACACACATGACCGAAAGGACAGTGATAAGGGCCATGAGTGAGTTACAAAGGGCTAAGAGGGTTCTAAAGAGAGGTGATTATTTCCAGTTGGCTGGAAGGATACAAAATTTATAAAAGAAAGGGCCTGTGAGCAATGCCTGAGGCATGGAAAGTATTTTGACAAGTGGAGAAGAGAAGCGTTCTTGAGATGGGGATTCACATTTGGTTGTGGAAGAGGTGACAACATAAGAATTGCTTTTTACTGCTTTATATAAAAATGGAGATCATGATTAGCAATATATCACATGTCTAAAATTTATATTATTTTAAAGAATTTGTTATCACCCTTAGAAATTTTGAATCTAGAGACATTTTGGAGATGTGTAGAGTTTTAACTGTAATGGTCCCTCTGTTTTTCTACTTTGGTAACTAAAACTGAGCTTTCTTCTTTATAAATACATTTTTATGTGTGTCAATATAATATCTATACTTTTCATAAGTTCACATATGTCATGCCTATAATTCACTGATCACAATTTCTTCTCGGTTCCAAACATATTAAGACCATTGCAACAGATAACAATCAAACTGTAAATAATGCACACTCACAGAATTTTCTGAGCAAATTTCCAAATGGATGTTATAGTGTTCATTCATGACGTTAATATATAAAATGCTTTTCAAAGTCATAGTTTTTAAATAATCTCTAAGTACTTTTCAAAAAAATCAACTCTACCTTAGGAATGACATGCCATTTCAAAAGCTTCAATTTTGTACATTAGCCAGATACTGATAGTCTCATTCATTAATATCATTTATTGAGTGAGGCTAGATCATGCCATTCTCATAATTTGTCTGCTTTCCTGAATGATATAGACAATCATCTGTGATGACCTCGTGTGTTACAATATCTTTCCAACCCTTCCTAATAAGGAATATATCTTTTATTTTTTTTTTAATTTTTTCTATGTTTTCTATTTATTTTTGAGAGACAGACAGAGACAGCTTGAGCAGGGGAAGGTAGAGAGAGGGAGATACAGAATCCGAAGCAGGCTCCAGGCTCTGAGCTAGCTGTCAGCACAGAGCCCGACACAGGGCTGGAACCCACAAACCGTGAGATCATGACCTGAGCCGAAGCCGGACGCTTAACCTACTCAGCCACCCAGGCGCCCCAGGAATATACCTTTTAATAGTGCCTCTCAGTAAACAAATACTTGATTCTCCTGTAATGGTTTTCATAAAAATAGGAAACAAATGACTAGAAAATATAAGTGAGTTCAATGCCTTGATTAACTTCTGAAGCATCTAATTTGCAACCTCTACTTATTAGTTCTTGAAAAAATTCCATTTACTATGAAAGTAGTGATATCATGATCATTTCAATGTAATAACTACAGAAGGAAAGAAAAATTTAAAGTAGGGGAAAAAATGTGGGACCCCCCAAATCACTTTTACCTTTCCATGGATTAGATGAAGGAGCACAGGTCTTTGTAAAGCTTCCAAGTTTTCCTTTCTTATGATTTTGGGTGGATTTTTTCCTTTGAAAATGCTCTTCTCTCCTCTCTGCTTGTTCACATTTTCAACATTTACATCTTTCATCTGGAGTCATGGAAAGAAACCTGTTAGAAAAATTTGCTATCTCTATTTCCATCACAGTCTTGTAGGAAATAAAACATTAAAGCAATAAACAGGGTTGGTCTGTTGTTTTTCAATTCATGATTCATAGGACTTAGCCATTAGCTTTTAAAAGAATGGAGAAGGCATCCAAAAATTGGGTTTTTGAATTAGGTAAAAATACTTATACTTAAAGAAATCTATGAATTCAGGTTTATAATAATCATGACTGAAAGATGGCTCTTTTTTGTCACTGTCACTCTCCTCATTCACTTGACTGTTGCTGTCTGCCTGGTCTCTTCACTTTACCATTTTTTGGAGCAGAAATTCTGCCCCACTGTATTTCACTTGTACATACAAAACTAAAGATGAACAGTTTGATTACTGAACAAAGAGGTACGTAATGTTTTCTGTAGAATACTTTACTGTTCTATTGAGAAATGGTTCAGAGAGGTGGTTGATGAAGTGTTGAGCCAACCTGGAAATCACAACAGCTATTAGAGACATCCAAAGAAGCAAAGATCACTTGATACATGTATTGCAATGACACCTCATTATAAAGTTTATCAACAACTACTTATCAGTTATAAGGGAACAAATCTTGGTTCTGTGTACCTGTTTCACACCAATAAGTAGAAAAATAACTGACTTTACTGGAGAAATTTATTCCTTTTAGGCCTTTGAAAACAAATATGGAATCACCATATATTAAAACTGAAAGAGGTTCCAGAGGCCATATGTTTTGACCTCCTTTCTCAATACATAAATCTAAACTACCATAGTTGACCAAATATGGCCATGCAGCAGAGCACCTGGTTCTTTCCTCAGGAAGAACACAGAATGGGTTCACTTCCTTATTGGTACTTATGTTATATGGAGGCACTGAGGAAAACTGAGAGGTGCCAATTTATTTCCTCTTTCAGTTAAAGTAGTCTTAATTGTTTCTCACATGATGTGGACTCTAGACTCTTCACTCCCAGAACATTTCAACTGGATTCTAGTTTAATGTGTCTATTAGTGAGAAATATAGATATGGACATCATACAATAGTTACTCACCAGCATGTGCCTTCTTTTGCTTGCTTCAACAACTTAGAAAGACCAGATTACTTTTGATTAGCAAAAACTTCAAAACTGTAGATCTACTTATTTTAGTGATAGATAACAAACTTAATGGATACATAACCAAGAGCCCAAAACAATTGCTTTCAAATAATATAGTATTCAAAGACATTGCTGACATCTAATCTTTGCATCTCTGGTAGAAAATACCTACTGTGATTTGGATCAGTTGGTCATCATCTCCATCAGGGTTCCTCCACAGTAAGACGACATCCACATTAGATGAAATTCGGTAGCCTACGCTGTCTTGGAGTTTTCCTTTGCCCCGATCAAGAAACACTTCAGTGGAATATGTGAGTTTGTACAGACGGTCATTATTTAATGAGAGACCAGTTGTGTGACCTGCATAAAGATTGTGACACAGTCAAGTCTCAACTGTAAGGTATTTAACATACCATGGAGCGTGCTGTCTTGCCATCAGTGCATTCCTCATCCAGCGTCGTGCTGCCTAGTGGGAACTTAGTAATGTTTACCAAATGAAAGATGGTTCTATTCTCCATTTGCTGAAATCACTGACTTGAACAACAGCAAAAAGAACAACTAACAAACAAACTTCCCTTTCAGAACAAACTTTAGTTTGTGTCCTTCATCAATAGTCACATGATCTAAATATCAATCTGGTTGAACTATAGAACCTTTTCTTTAAAAGAAAATGTCATTGCATTGTTTTCAATTATATGAATATGATTTCTTTTCTCCCTCCAGCATTATTGAGGTATAATGAATATGATTTCAGGTAGAGGTTTAGCCAGGAATTGGTTTACAAAATTAAAAACAACCATTTGCAACTAATGTATCAATTCAGTGCAAAAGATCAATGCCAAGGTAACTTTAGGGGTTAGAAGACAGTTCCTTAAATTGGATATTTTGAATATTTAAGGACTATATTTATATAATATGTTATAAATATAATTATGTTATATTTTATACAGTAATTATATAGTTGTATTATATATTATAGTTTATAAATATATAATATACTATATGTCTAATAACATATAGTATAATATATAATATATTATAGTTTATTTAATTACTGTAAACTTTTAGTACAAAATACATTTCAAGGCTATACATATGTAAATTTAAATTAGGCATTCCTGAATAAACTAATGTTTTCCTACATAAAATTTTAGTACAGGCTTTAATTTGGCAGGGGCCATTTAATGTCAAATAGTATAGTGAGCCAAAATAATTGATATATGGAGCAGTTCACCCACTGTCTAATTCAGCTTACCTTAACCCAAAGAAATGTGACAGAGTTGCATCAGCTCTTTCGCAGAGATGACTTGAAGTTTATGGTCATGCAAACCCCCTTTGTGCATTTTCTATCTATGGCTCCCAGGACATAGTAAAAAAAATTTCAGTGTACATTTTTCCTCAGTGCTAATGGAGTTGCATTGCCTAGTTGAACTACAGTAAGAAACTGTAAGTTCTTCTTTCTGCAGGAAATATGCATATGGAGGAGGGCGAGGAAGGGAAGTTGAAATGAGTAGCCCAGACATGAGGAAGCTGAGAAAGAAAATAAAATTACTTTGCAAAGCCAAAAATTAAGAAAACTTCTGAAGTCTACGGTCTCCATCACCTACTACAGTGCCTTGTGCCAAGAGGGAAAAAATGGTCAAAATGCATTGTCTCAGGGCACCTGGATGGCTCAGTCAGATAAACATCTGACTTCAGCTTAGGTCATAATCTCACAGTCAGTGAGTTTGAGCCCCACGTCAGGCTCTGTGCTGCCCACTCGGAACCTAGAGCCTGCTTCTGTGTCTCCCTCTCTTTCCTTGCCCCTCCCCTACTCGCACTCTGTCTCTCTCAAAGATAAACAAACATTAAAAAATGTTTTAAATTTAAAAAAATACATTGTCTCTAATAAGCTGTTTGATATGTTTTATGTATACTAACTTCATTAATTCTCACAAAACCCAGTGGGGTAGTTACCATTATTAATCTCCTTTTATAGATAAGGAAACTGAAGGGCATAGAGTTTATACATTTTCACCAGGATGACCCAGACAGTTAGTGATAGAGCCAGGATTTGAACCCAGGCTGTCTGGCTCTAGAGACCATACTCTTGCCTGTACTACACACATCTAAACCTTTAGGTTGAACTCTTTTCCATTCCTAGGGAGTGAGCTGGGAATTCACTCATACATCCAACATGGATGTACTGAGCACCTGGGTGATAGACACTTTTCTAGGCTCTGGGGTTTTACTAATTAATAAGCAGACAAAATGTCTGCCTTTGTGGAGTTTACAGCTAAATGAGGAGATGGGCAATAAGAAAGAATATAAGCAAATTACAAAATGTTAGAAGTGCTAATGAAGAAAAATGAAACAGGAAAGGAAATGAGAATGCTGAAGGAAGCAGCTTTGTGAGAAGGTAATATTCTGGGCAAAGCCTTTAGGCTACGCCCGCAGGAAGGGCATTTCGTCCATCTCCACGCTTTCAGCTGCCCCCGCCCTCCACACACATAGAGGGAATGGGAATAGCCAAGTTTAAAGGCCCCAGGAGAGCACAGTGCAGGTGTAATGGAGGAATAGCAGAGAGGCCAGAGAGGCTGGAATTCAGTGAAAGACAGAAGATGAGGTCAAAAAGGAAAGTTCTGGGTGGTGAAGTTATATATTTTGACAAACCTTCAAAGAAAGGGGATACGGAGACAAGAGATAGGAATCTAGAAAAGCTAGGAGAAGGACGCGTGAGAGGCGAGTGTCCAAGAGTATACATACAAAAATAGACTGTGTCTCAACACCAAATCAGGCAGAACCTCTGGTATGAGATACAGAAGACAAAAAAAAGTCAGGAAATGGGCACCTGCTTGGCTAGGTTGGTTGAGTGTCTGGCTCTTGATTTCAGCTCAGGTCATGATCCTGGGGTCATTGGATCAAGTCCGGAATTGTGGAGAGGGATTCTTCCTCTCTCTCTCTGTCCCTCTCCCTTGCTCAGATGCTTGCTTGCTCTTACTCTCTCTCTCTCTCTCTCTCAATCTCTCTCTCAAATGATGATGATAATAATAATAATAATAATAATAATAATAATAATAATAATAATGATGTCAGGAAAAACCCTGAAGGAGATAAAGTCTATGACTAATGCTTGTCTCTCCTACCTCAACCTCTTCCACATTTTAACTGGGGACACTGCTACAGGTTCAAACATTGGCTCTCCGACCAGGAGAGGCATTTTGGCCAGAGAGGCCTTCTTTTTATTATGCCTATCGAATTCCACAGAGGGCATAAAGGAAATAACATGTCTTATCTAAACCTCACAGCAATTCTGAAAGGTAAGCATTATATGACAGCTAAGAAAAGCTGACTCTGCTCTCAACCCAACATAGCAGATACAATGCAGAATTCGATGTTTACATTTACTAAGATCCAAGTTTTGTGGACTACATAAATATATCTTCTGGCTAAAAAGACTATGAAAAGTTGGTAGGAAGGTAGCTTCTGTTAAATTTTAAATATTGCCAAAGTATCATATTGATCATTTTCTTCTACTTTACGAGTCAAAAAAATGTGAAAGCAGACAATATGTAAGAGATAAGAACTTGACTATGATGTGGAAGTGATAAAGCACAGGAAAAAAAAAGGGCCTTGTTCTAGATCTTTCTCCTACCTCTTTAAAGAAGAGATAAAGCCTGAAATGATTCAAATAAGTGGACTGTGCAGTAATATTGTCCCTGTTATCCTTTCCTCTTTGATAAGTGTTTCTCTGTTCATGTTATTCAGAGATCTGGCAACACTGGGCGACGGGAGTAAGTTCTATTTATACTGTTGACTTATTTCTTTCTTGGGATGTTGCTCTATAGAGTATACAGAATGGCATTTTTTTAAACTGAGTCTACACAAAACCTCTTAACATGTCCCTTCAAATGTATTTAAAATTTTTAAGAGACTTAAAAGCAACAAAACTCTTATTTTTGAACCTGTTAATAAAAATATCTGAAAATACACACTTTGAAACTTAGGTAAATTCAAGGTGAGATTTAAAGGCACAAGGTAGGCAATGGAATTGAGGATTCCAACAGAAAACTCTAAGACCAAAAGTGCAAGAGCAGGATGAAGGACTAGGGGGAAAGATTGGGAGATGATTGATGTGAATGGACTGAAAAGCGTGGGTCAGGCCAGGGACTTGAGAGCCAGCCTAGAAGTAAAGGACTTGGTTGGATTCAGAGATAACAAAATTAAACAGAACACTAGGCTAGCAAAAGTAAAAGCACTATAAAGAAAACCTGAAGAAAGCACTGAAAATAGGTTCATTCAGCCTAGCTCTTCTGAATAGACCCTCATCTGTACTAATCTCACCCCACCTGCTCCTCAGGCCAACCTCTGCTCATCATCTGCCCAGATCTGGGGATTTGCCAAACTGTTGCATTTAAAATTAAATGTAACATGGGTGTTGAGGTGATACATGAGACCCCCAAATTTATAGTGGCCTGATTTTAAAGTAGACTTTCACAAGAAGTTTATTAAATATCATCATAGAGGGCAAGGAATCTATAATGGAATCATAGTACCGTAATACAAAAAGGTATGACATCAGGTAGAGAGAGAGCTGTCAAATCCTATACTTTTAATTTATGATATTTGGCACAGGTAGCTTGTAACATGACGCTAAAGATGCTTAAGCTTTGGGGCCTTCACTTGCTCAGGCAAGATCTTGGAAGGGGACCCTAGCAATGTGTACACATGCCATATCTTTTCTTTTAGTAATGTTTGCAAAAGTAAGATGTTTTTGCATTTTTTTTCTCAAAGATGGCCCCTAAATTGCATAAGTTTCAGGTTCTAAAACTCTGGATTTGCCACTGAGTTTGTACACAACACACGGTAGCTATATGTAATGTTCTAAACCATATTTGCTACATGTCATTGCTGTGTGTGTGTGTGTGTGTGTGTGTGTGTGTGTTAGAGTCATTATAAGTGCATGTATTTGAAAATATCAAGTGATGCAATTTTCTCCTTTATAGAGTAGAAAAAAATAAAAAGGTATAATGACTACCATAGTTATTTTTCTCAAAATTATTAGGCTTGATATTATGGTGTAAAATTCCCTCATATTTCAAATACTCTACAATTTATTTGGCAGATAATGGCAAGTAAGGACTGTATTTTTAAATACGAAACACTTTAGAAACTGATGAAAATATTATCTTTAGTTGAGGAATCTAAAGTGTGATTTGCTTAGGTGAAATAATTTAAATTTAGCCCTGCATTTTTTTTTTTGCTTCAATAACAAAGATTATCTTTTTTCTTCATGTGGAAATTTTCCACATGAGAAATTTTGAGACAAGCTTAACTTTATGATCAAAAGCTAGTTATCCCAAAAAAGTTTTAGAAGTTTAATGTGAATTGTTTTGTATGACTTAGTTCTTAAAACTCAACCCATCATTTAGGGCATGCTAAGTGATGGGTTAAATCAACTGGTTTTGACAGTGTATCCTTTTAAGAGACTCTAAAAGTGACTATTTTATGGTTGCAACATTTAGGAATCCAAGGAGTTTGTTTACATTCTGGTTTATTTAAAAGACAACTCCATATTAATACATTTCATTCAGTTTTTAGAAACCATTCCTCATAAAATATGTCTGTTCCAAAAGGTATACAACTCATATGTATTTTTAAAAATGAACTTTATCTTTAAAGTAGAAACTACAAATAGCAACACTATTTATCCAGAGACAATAAGTCTTATTTCTTAAACCGATACCATGAAGTTTTATTTTGTTTAATTCACCACTTATGATAATCCTCACTTTTGAATGGCAATGCAATTAAACACATGCTTTACCATTTCATTCATAATGAAAATCAATTTCATTCATAAGGCAAATCAAATGCCTTTTTCATTGGGTCTAATTCTTCTTGATGTCACATTGCTAAGCAACTAAAAGGAAATTTAAAAAACTGGTTTTTTAAAATCCTCCTTTACAATTCAAATGAAGGAGCTGTATTCAGTGAGTGACCAACAGCAGCAGGTAACAATAGCTGGCATTTCTTTTCTCCCTTTTAAAAATAGACCATGAATGAGACATTGAAGCCAGGAGCACTTTAGTCTAAGGGACTGAAACTAAAAGGAACCTCTGTTTCCTTAATGTATGTAGGAATTTGAATTTGATTTTCATTCCAATCCAGTCATGCCTTCACAAGTATCCCAAAGTTCTGTAGTTTTGAAGATGATTTAGTTAGGAGTTCCTTCACTGTTCTCACACACACACACACACACACACACACACACACACACAACTTTTCCTCTCCATGATTATAAAATTGAAGTTCAAAAAAAGGAGACACAAACTTACCTTTAACAGAGGCTGAATATGAGGAAATGAAGCAGAGAAAAAGCACAGCAAGAAGAATCATATTGCCTCGCTACCCTCTAATGCATCCAGTTGCCAGCCAGGAGTCACTGAGAAGTGGCCTTTTCAGGTGGCAGTGAGGGAGTGACCCTCTTCAGAACCTGCAACAAGCCTGTTTATCTTTGGGGAAAGGTCAGATTCCAAACTCCAAAATGAGGACCTAAGTTCACCAAAGAACTCACTATTAATGATTAAACTTAGGTGGGCTGCAGTTTTCGGTCTCTTACTCTATTTACTTTTTTCTTTTCTTTTTCTTTCTTTCTTTTTTTTTACTCAAGAAGGAAAATCAAGAAAATGTTCACTTTTGAGAACTAAACCAGTCTGCCTTCCTATAAATTCAAAAGTTCTAAAGGACATTTGAGGAAAACTGGTGGTGATACTTTTTGGTTCAATACATGGATAATCATCATGCCAATATTAAGTGCTTATTTGTCCATTTGGTCACATTATGTGGGAAGGTGGCGAGGATTCTCTAACTAAGCTAAACTTGACTGAATTTTATTATGTCTTTTTGGACACCTTGGAATTTTTTAATACATTTATATGCTGGTATTTAAACATCAGTCTGAATTTTAGAATTTAAAAATTTTTAAGTTGTACCACCAGCAACCACTTCAAAAACATTACAGTACATAGAACTTTCAATTTTGAAAACTAGATGGTTCTTTTAATGTGTGAAAGTAATGGGGTTGTAGCAACTCAGCATTATCTATCATTAACATGCTAGCCTGTCAAACGAGAATATTACAGTAGACCTCTAGCTATTTCTATGACAAGAAACACTTGCCTGAGTCCTCAGGCTGGCTGGCTGAAGGCCCCTATGCTTTCTGAATCTCATTTCTAGGAAGAAATTCAGAGGGGAAATTCTAGCCCTTAGCACTTTTGCTACGGAACATTAATGAGGAAAGTTTTCTAGAATGAAAGTGAATATTCTAGTATGGCTAAAAGCATGCCAGCTGAACTAACTCTCGTCCTTGAAACCCCTGCAAGAGAAGTCGGCTATGAATACAACCTACTCAAATGAGGTGGTTTGGGGGTGGGGGATATTGTGGAGATGTTTTGGCAGGGAATAAAGTACTAGTGAAGGGCTATTTGAATGAAAATATTGTAAGGAAGTAAATACTATAAGTATTTGAAAATACTTATAGTCATGTTTAAGTATAAAGTGGGTTCTTAAATCTTCCATCCTTTTTCTCAAAACCCTTTTCTAGAATCCTAAACCATAAGCTTTTATCTTTTAGACAACTCAGATAAGAGACAACTTAATGAAATATAAAATTTAAAAATCTCCAAAGTTAAGCATATTATCTATTGAAATCTATTTTTGTATGAAGAACTGAAAGATGATTTGTCTTTATCATCTATTGAGATTAGAATTTTATTTGCTACCATAAGTTTCATGTATAAATAATGGCTGAATGTTTAAACATTTTAAAGGTAAAATGTTTGCTGTGACTATCTCCTTAAAATTATAAATAATAAGTTTTCCTGGGGTAAACAGAAAAGGCCATTCTTAGAAGAAAATATTTGTTGAAACAAATAAAAGTTTTTATGAATAACAGGAATTCTAAATACTTTGTTGCTTTACATTTAAATGGATTTCTATGTGCTCCACAATTTCTGCATTACATACATAGTGATATGAAGCCTTTAGACTCACCTAAACTTGGCATGCTTATTTATTTAAATAAAAGACTGGTTTAAATCATATGTAATTCTCTGATAACTGTCTTTGGTATTTCCATTTGAGGCTCACAGTTACATAGACCTTTAATGTTTGTGGTTAGACTATGTGATGCATGATACGTGTCTCTTTGGGTAAAGTACCATTTGCTGTCAAATGTTTACCAGAGTCCAACCAATAAAAGACACATCACTATTACCTAATAAAATAAATGCCATTTCATTCAAGCATTTGCTTTGGACTAGAAAGCTTCTATGAATCACACTATTAAGTAGTCATTTCAGCATAGGATGTTCAAAGAGCCTGTTTCTTTCAGTAATAGTGTCATCTGTCTATATTTTGCTTAGAACTTTTACTTTGTACAAAGAAACTTGAAAGATTTAAGATTATTTTACCAAAAATAAAATAAGAATGCCAAACTCTGTCTATAGTCAGTGAACTCTGTATATGGAAGAAGAGGCTTTCTCCTCTGTTGCTCAGTTGATCAATTAGAGCAAACATAGTAGAATATATGTGGAAGATACCTACCCAAACTCATCACTATTTTACATGGCATGGGAAGCAGGACAGGAGCATAGCACAGTATAAAAATAATAAGCGCTATCATCTATAAAACAATTGCTATGTATAATAAATTATGCTAAGCACTGTAGATTTTTTATAGTATATCCTAACAATCAATTTACATATTAGAAAAATGAGGTTTGCATTAATTTAGTAAAAATGACTTAAGAAATTTGGAAAAATCAAACCCTAAGACCTAATCACTGTTCTCCTTTACTTTAAAAATCTTAAAGATAGGAAGTAGAAAATCTGATTTCTTAGGGATGACAGAGAATTATTAATTGGGACTGTCACTAACTTGAGTAAATCCATCACAACTTTGTACAGAGGCTAACAGGGCACTTGATTATTGTGTTTAAATGCTCCAGGCTGAACAAACAGGGGGAAAAACTGATCTGTGCTAAAGAGGTCAAAATCAAACAATAGATTTTAAACCAATTCTCTTGCAATGAAAGTCTATTGGTAGTACATGACACTGTGGAATATCTGCTCTACACCTATTTTGCAGTGATAAACAAGAGACTATGACATAAAGATGAATTACTAATTCCAAAGTGCAGTTGTGTTTCTGTTGAGTATCAGAGGTTGTTAGGAGTTAACTCATTTTCCAAGATTGGAAGATAAATGAACTTCACCCACTAGAGGTTGGAAGGAAATGTATATCTGTACCCTACCAAGTACAGATACACTAAGTCAGACTATATGATAGCTATGGGGGTGGGGGGGAATTTATAACATTAGAACACTTGACTTTGTTTGTAGAAAAAGGCATGGCATTAATGGGGAAATAAATTTAAAAGGACACTTCAAATACCCCAAAGTGGTCCTAATAAAGTCTACCAGCATTTTCAATTCAGTGAGGGAGTTAGAATTTTCAAGAGATCCTGCAAAAAATAGTTTTGTTAGGTTGAGAATATTCTTATGGTGTGATGATCTCTTTTATACCAAGACAAAATTACATAAAGTAATTTTAAAAGGAGAGTACATAAAGTATTTTGAAAGGTATATTTTAAGAATTCTTTGAATAAATAAAAACCTAAGTGTCTAACAGTAAATGCCTTTCCTTAACAAGAATAAATTTGAGACTTAGGTTTGAAACATTTGAAATCTTCAAAAAGGATAGCAATTTTTCCAAAACAAGTTATTAGACAAACTTTATCTTCACCCCTACCTCTGGACACACACATATTTGACAACAACAACAAAATCTTTAAGGGTCAATAATAGTCACCATAAGAGGAGTAACTTTACATTACTTTTAGCCACAAAACCCCTGAATTTCTAGCCTTTAAAGGAGAGAATTGGTGATTCTCTTTCAGTAGACTACTATAAAGACAACAAAATTTATTCTTTTTTAATGTTTTTATTTATTTTTGAGAGACAGAGAGAGACAGAGCACGAGTGGGGGAGGGGCAGAGAGAGAGAGGGAGACACAGAATCCAAAGCAGGCCCCAGGCTCTGAGCTGTCAGCACAGAGCCTGACCCGGGGCTCAAACTCATGAACCACGAGATCATGACCTGAGCCAAAGTCAGACATTTAGCCAACTGAGACACCCAGGTGCCCCAAATGACAACAAAATTTAGATTTGGATCATGATGCTTGATTTTAATTACCAAGGTAGTCCAGAGATTTCCAATATAGCCTATACCCAGGTATTCCTATTATTATCTTACACTATTGTGGTAGATTTGTTACTTTTAAAAAATATTGATACATTATTATTAACTAAGATACATACAGACATACCTCATTTTACTGCACTTTACTGTGGTTTGAAGATCAAACTCGTGCCATTTTTCCAATAGCATTTGCTCACTTTGTGACTCTGTGTCACATTTTGGTAATTCTTGCAATATTTCAAACTTCTTTACTATTATATTTGTTACGGAGATCTGCGATCAGTGATCTTTGTTGTTAACTCTTGTAATTGCTTTAGAGCACCACAGACCACATCCATATAAGATGGAGAATTTATTTAATAATTAAATGTGTGTGTTCTGAATGCTCCACTTACTGACCATCCCCCATCCTTTCCATCTCCTTTGGCCTCTTTATTCCTTCAAATTAGGCCAGTTGATAGCCCTACAATAGCCTCTACGTGTTCGAGTGAAAGGAAGGCTCACTAGTCCTCTCACTTCAAATAAAAAGCTGGCAATGATTAAGTGTAGTGAGAAAGGCATGTTGAAAGTCAAGATAGGCCAAAAGCGAGGCCTCTGGTGCCAAACAAGTAGCCAACTTGTGAATGTAAAGGCAAAGTTCTTGAAGGAAATTAAAAGTATTATTTCACTGAACAGTTGAATAGTAAGGAAGTGAAACAGGCTTCTTGCAGATATGAAGAAAGGCTGAGTGGTCTAGACAGAAGTTCAAACCAGCCACCACGTTCTCTCATGCTAAAGCTTAATCCAAGGCAAGGCCTTAACTCTTCCATTCTCTGAAGGGTGGGAGAAATGAGGAAGCTGCAGAGTTTGAAGCTAACAGAAAAGTTTGAAGCTAGCAGAGGTTGGTTCATGAGGTTTAAAGAAAGGAGCCACCTCCATAACATAGAAGTGCAAGGTGAAGCAGCAAGTCCTGATGTAGAAGCTGCAGCAGGTGGTCCAGAAGATGCAGCTAAGATAATTCATGAAGGTGGCTACACTACAGAATAGATTATCAATGGGGAAGAAACAGAAGATGCCATCTAATCATCATCTCAAATCTTCAAAGGACAAGCTGACTGTCTTGTTAAGGGCTAATGCAGCTTGTGACTTTAGGTTGAAGCCAATGCTCATTTGCCATTCAGAAGATACTGAGACCCTTAAGAATCATGCTAAAAAAATAAAATTAAAATTAAAAAAATAAAGAATCATGCTAAATCTACTCTGCTTGTGCTCTATCAATGAAACAACAAAGCCTGCATGATAGCACATCTGTGTATAACATGGTATACTAAATATTTTAAGCCCACTGTTGAGACCTACTGCTCAAAAGACTTCCTTCAAAATATTATGACTCAATGACAATGCACCTGGTCACCCAGGAACTCTGATGGAGCTGTATAATGAGATTCATGTTGTTTTCATGCCCACTAACACTATATCTATTCCACATCCTATGGATCAAGGAGTAATTTCAACTTTCAAATCTTATTATTTAAGAAATGCATTTCATAAGGGGTGCCTGGATGGCTCAGTCAATTGAGCATCTGGCTTCAGCTCAGGTCATGATCTCATGGTTCGTGGGTTCAAACCCCATGTCAGGTTCTGGGCTGACAGCTCAGAATCTGGAGGCTGCTTCGGGTTCTATGTCTCCCTCTCTCCTCCTCCCCCCCCGCCCCACTCTCTCTCTCTCACTCTCTCTCTCTCTCTCTCTCTTTCTCTCATAAGTAAATAAATACTAAAAATATAAAAAATAAAATAAAATAAAGAAAGGCTATAGATACTATAGTCTGATGGATCTAAGCAAAGACAATTAAAAATCCTCTGGAAAGTATTCACCAATCTAGATGCCAATAAGAACATTTGTGATTCATGGGGAGAGATAAAAATATCAACATCAAAAGGAATTTGGAAGAAGTTGATTCCAACCCTCAGGGATTACTTTGAAGGGGTTAAGACTTCAGTGAAGGAAGTAACTACAGCTATGGTAAAAACAGCAAAAGAATTAGAAGTGGAGCCTCAAAATAGAGCTGGATTTGTGACTGGATTGTTCGAATGTCGTGATAAAACCATAACAGGTGAAAAGTTGCATCATATGGATGAGCAAAGAAAGTGGTTTCCTGAAATGGAATCTACTCCTGGTAAAGACTGTTGAAATGACCGTAAAATATTTAGGATATTACATAAACTTAGTTGATAAAGCAGCAGCAGGGTTTCAGAGGATTGACTCCAATTTTGAAAGAATTGCTACTGTAGGTAAAATGCTATCAAACAGCATTTGTTGTGCATGAGTTGAGAGGCAGTATCTCATTCCGGTTTGGATTTTCCTTTCCCTGATGATTAGTGATGTTGAACATCTTCTCATGTGTCTGTTGGCCATCAGCATGTTTTCTTGGGAAAAAATGTCTACTCAAGTCCTCTGCTCATTTTTAAATCAGGTTTTTAAAAATATTAATTTGTGTATGGTCTTTATATGTTTTGGATATTAACCCCCTATTGGATGTATGACTTGAAAATATCTTCTCCTACTCAGTAGGTTACCATCTCATATTGTTGATGGTTTCCTTCACTGTCCCAAGGTTTTTCAGTCCAATATAATCCCATTTGGGTTTTTTTTCCCCAAGCTTTTGTTGCCCTTGGACCAGGAGATGGTCCAAAAAAAGTATTGCTAAGACTTATGTCTACAAGCTTCTTGCCTGTTTTCTTTTAGGAGTTCTATGGTTTCAGGGCTTATATTCAAGCCTCTAATCTATTTTTAGCTTACCTTGCATATAGTGTAAGATAGAAGTCCATTTTTCAACACCATTGATGGAAGAGATTGTCTTTTCCCTGTTAAATATTTTTGCCTCTGTTGTAAGTTTAATTGACCATGCATGCATGGGTTCATCTCTAGGCTGTGTATTAAATTCCATTGATCTATACATCTGCTTTCATGCCAATACCATACTGTTTTGAATATTGCAGCTTTGTACTGTAGTATCAGGTAGAGTGATGCTTCTGCCTTCGTTCTCCTTTTCAAGATTGCTTTAGCTATTCAGGATCTTTTGTGGTTCCATACAAATTTTAGAATTATTTGTTCTAGTTCTGTGAAAAATGCCATTGGTATTTCAGTGGGGATTGCATTGAATCTGTAAACCATTTTGTGTAATATGAACATTTTAATGATACTAATTCTTCCAGACCATTTACATGGCATATCATTCCATTTATCCGTGTCATCTTCAGTTTCTTTCATCAATGTCTGATAGTGTTCAGAGTATAGGTCTTTCACCTCCTTGATTAAATTTATGCCTAAGTATCTTATTTTTTTGATGCAATTATAAGGAGGTTATATAAATTCCTCTTCCTGATAGTTATTAGTGTACAAAATGCAATAGGTTTCTGCATAATAAATTTGTATCCTGTAACTTTACTGAATTTATTTATTAGTTCTTAAAGTTTTTTTTTTTCTAAATAAAGCTTTTAGGGTTTTCTATATATAGTAACATGACACCTGCAGGTTGTGACAGTTTTACTACTTCCTTACCAATTTGGATGCCTTTTGTATCATCTTCTTGTCTGATTGCTGTGGCTAGGACTTCCAGTATTATGTTGAATAAAAGTGGTGAGAGTGGCCTTCCTTGTTTCTGATCTTAGAGGGAAAGCTTTCAGTTTTTCATACCAAGTATGATGTTAGCTGTGAGTCTGTCATATGTGGCCTTTGTTACATTGAGGCATGTTCCTTCTGTAGCCACTTGGTTAAGAATTTTTATCACAAATTGATGTTGAATATTGTCAATTTCTGCATCTATTAGGATGTTCATATGATATTATCTTTTGTTAATCTAGTATATTACATTGTTTTATTTGTAGATGTTGAATTATCCTTGCATCTCTAGAGTAAGTTCCACTTGATCATGAATTATGATCCTTTTCATGTATTATTGAATTTGGTTTACTAATAATTTGCTGAAAATTTTTTCATTTGTTTTGATCAGGAATATTGGCCTCTACTACTACTACTACTACTACTACTACTACTACTACTACTACTACTATTTATTCTTTTTCACAGTGTCTTTGGTTTTTGTATCAAGGTAATGCTGGCATCGTAAAATGAATTTGAAAGTATTCCTCCCTCTTTAATTTTTTTGTAATAATCTGAGAAGGATTGATACTAACCTCTTCAAATGTTTGGTAGAATTCAACTGGGAAGCTGTCTGGTCCTTGTTTTTTGAAGATTTTTCAAATTACTGATTTAATTTCATTACTTGTAATTGGTCTATTCAGATTTTCTATTTCTTCATGATTCAGTCTTACACAGTTCTATATTTCTGTGAATTTATCAATTTCTTCTAGGTCTTCCAATTTGTTGGTATATACTGTTCTAGTAGTCTCTAAGAATAATATTTCCTTTTCTTGTCTTATTGAACTAGCTAGGACTTCCAGTAAAATATCTAAATATATATGTGTACTTTAAATATTTTATATTCTTTTCTGAGTTCTGTCACTCTTCAAATATTGTTTTCTCCAATCGCTTTATTTCTCAGTTTTCTTTCTGTTTTCTGTTGTTCTGGCTTCTCTCACTAATGTTTTTTTGCTTTGAAACATTAGGTTATATTCTTCATATATATTTTAGCTACTTCACATTCTCTTATTATAATAACTAAAAATGATTCAACAATAACCCTTTTGTGGTATATTTTAAAACTAAGCCAGTTATTCTTCATCTTTAAGAAAGAGAGGTGCATACAATGGCTTCTCTAGTCTCATGGTTCTAGAGTTCCTTTTCTTGTGTTTTCATAAAATGACACTTATGTATCATTGTCATTTCTGAGATCTGTCTCTTCCCTCTACTTTTATTTTGACCTGAATTTTTCTCTTCCTCTATTGTCCCTCTCCTGCTCGATTTGGATTTTACTCTTAGAAATTTCTGCTTACTGTTGGGCTTTGTCCAAGATAGGAGCTCAGCTTTATTAAGTTTTAAGAGTTCATAAGCTCTATACCCCTCCAGCATTCTCAGACTTTACTGCTCCTCCCTTTGTTACTCATCCTGAAATTACAGTCAGCCAGTTTGCTTCTGATCTCATATTAGTCTCCCTTGCTTTTCAGTAAATACCTGTTGGTAGTTTGAGGGTCCTCCCACTGTCATGGCCTTCAGATGCTCTATTGTCTTTCCACTGTTTCCTCCTACATAGATGCTCATCCTAAGTTGATGGTTTGTTCCCACCTGCTCACATTTTGAGCTTTATAAGGATTCTTTTCCACTTTGTTATATTATTGCCATGATGTGGATTTGTTGTTTTGCTATCCAAGACATTCTACCTATTTTTATGACGAAATTCAGACTACAATACCTCGATAGTCATCTTCCTAGAGTTTCACTATTCATGTATTACTTGGGGAGAGAGAGAAAGTTTTTTTGATTGGTTGGTTGGTTTGACTTTTTTTTTTTAAGTTTCAAACTTTTCCTATATTTTCAAAATCAATCAAAATGCAAGTTGAAATGATTATAATAGGTTGATTCTGCCTTTTAGATAGCTTTCGAGTAATTTAAAAATTAGTTGTTTTGTTTTCTTAGCCTAAAATTAACATATTCCAGAGTGTTACTCCATTCCCATACCTTCCCACTCTCAACTTGCTGGAGAATACTCTCAGACTTAATGAAATACCAGAACTAGGCTTAAAATAATGGAATTTGTGATGACTGCCCAATGTTTTCAGGCCAAACATTTGAAGGAGCTCATTACTGTATTTATTACCATTTTGTTACTGCTGTTGCAAAACTCTATCTGTAGCCCCTTTCTCACTCACAGTATACTTAACAAACTGGCAGCCAGTTCTCTGACTATGGTCCACAAGTTCTGTTTAGCCTGCTCACTATTTAAAAAATGAACAAACAAAAGGGTTGCCATCACTTAAAATCCAGATTTCACATAAAAATCCAGTTTCCTGGCTGCTCTTTAAAAGTTGAGATCTGGTGTAATTAAGCCCATATTCCTACTTGGAACTTGTGCCCTGACTAAACAGAGAATATTCTCTCCAGTTTGTGACCCTTTTCTCCCAGATAGTATCTCTCATTTGCTACCTTCTGGTCCTCATGGACATTATAGATTTGCAACTCATGAAACTAATGTCTATTTGATTTCAAGCTCTTATCTTGGCTTAGGCCACCAGATATGTACTGATGATTTATCAATCTGTTTCTACTTAGATATCCTGCATACTTCCCAGAATCCACATATTCAATATCAAACTATATTTTTCAGAATGTCATTTCCTTCCACTATTCTTTAAATGACCCAGTTAATATAACTATATTCCTACAGTTGTACAAATTAAAAAAACCCTTAGGGTTATTCTTTCATCTTTTTTCCTTATCCTACCCACAGCTTTTCAACCATGTGCCAAATTGCTATCTTTGCTTGTATAGCTCCCAATATTTTAAATACCTTTCCCTTCTTTATATATGGAAAAACACTTACTTTTCAATATGGAGCAAAATTATTCCATTTCTAAAACTGCATCTCCTGTGTCCAGAAGCATTTAGTTGCTCCTTTCAATGTATAGCCATGTCAAGTACATTATATGTTGTACTGTATTTATTTACTCCCTTAGTAGCCTAATGGATTCCTTACCAGGTCAGAGATTATGATTTACTTATCTTTGTATCAACAGTATTAAGACAAAAACACGGAACTCAATAAATGTGTCAAAAAACATATACATGAATTTTACAAATCAATGAAAATAAAATTATTTCATGTCATGAATTTGCCTTCCTGTACTTTCTATATTATCCTTCCATCTTTGGTTAAATTGCCCCCCCTCCCCCCTTTCCTTGCTGGTCCTTTTGTGGTGCTTGCTTTGAATTGACAGTAGAATCATTTAAAATTTTGCACCATATGACTATAACATTAAATGGCCATATCAAAAGAAAACTCATTCACTACACCATGACAATATGAGGGATTTCGAGGTAACTTAAAAATTATGTTTTAAATAGCTAGGGATGCCAGGTATTAACACTGAAAAAATATATAATTACTCATAACAGAATCCTGAGGGGCACTGAACAGCTGTTGAAAAACTTGGCACATCACTATGCCAGCCTGAGTTTAATGACCTACATGTGAAGGGCTACATATCCGATTACTAATCCTTCCTCAGCTACTCTTTGCCCTGATACAGAGGCAGCTGAGAAAAGATGCCCTACTAACATCAGAAATGGATCCAGACTTTGTGGTCAATGTTCAAAGATCGCTTAGATTTAAGATAAGGAAGAAACAGGGAGTGACCCACAACAGTGTTACAGCTGATACAGTTTTTCAAGTAAAATTTGAGGGTTGGAAGAATGACTTCAGTTTCATGATCAGAAAACTCAAATTCTGAATTTAATTTTCTATTCATGAAAACCTTTAAACATGTTCAAGTATGCTTTCAAATATCAAGTATTCACTTCACAATTCTTTCCATACCAATATGGCAGTCTTCTATAAACCAATTCAAACTTCATTCTTATCTTCAAATTCTGCAATAATCACCTATTAGAAGTGGGCCAAAAGCAAAACTAAATAGAAAATGACAGTCTATTAGATTATGTTTCAGTTCTCCCTCAGTTGACTTGGTCTATATATAGCAAAAAAGATCATATAAGGTCACGTATTATAAACAATGAAATGCCACGTGATGTTTTGCAAAATAGCATAGGAAAAATAGCTCAAGGAATAAATGGAGAGTTAAGATTTATGGTCATAATGATGAAAAAAGTTTAAACATTCTAGATTTAAAAGCATCTTATTGGGAATTTGACTCACTCCTTAAATGTGATTTTCCATTTGAGTTGTGTGAAATTATGTGATGCAACCTTCTTCCGTTTACATTATAATCGAGGCAAGCTACGCTTTCCTTTCATCTCCAGCAGAGCATTAAGAGCCCTCCATCAGTTTCGAATTTAAAATTTGTAACAGTAGGTCTGCCTTAAGACCTCTCCTCCATCCCCATAGGAATATATAAATGAATACATGCGCACCAAGTACACACTTGCCTTGAGGTGGATAAACATACACCACTGTAACTACATTCCCCTCCTCTCCGAAAAGCCTAACGCTAGGCCCCGCCCAACATAAACTCCCTCCCCCTTTCTTCCGCTGCGGGTCCAACATTGGCGCAGTTCGATGACGCTAAGGCGTAAGGGCCGTAGCCTCCTCCGCGTCGCCACCATCCCTGCCTCTGGGAGTTGAAGTTTCCTGGGGAAGATTCGTGAGCTACATCGGGATCATTAAGAGAAGGCTTTGTGTTGGTGCTCTCGGTTCCCTGACGACTACTGAGCTGGGTAAGTCGCCTGGTACTGCGGCTGGGGCTTGCCTACCCTCTGCTCTGTTTTGGGCGCAAAAGGGGCTTTTGTAAGTGTCATCCTCAGCATCAGGGCTTCCGGGGGAGAGAGGAGCGGGGCCGTGGAAGTGGCGCCTGTACCCTGTTCCCGAAGGAAGTGATGTCAGATATAGCGCGTCCCCGGCGCTAAGCAGCTTCCTGATTCGCTGGCTGCAGTTTAATCCCGCCTCGAGTGCGTCCGCAGGCGGGTGGCCTAGAGGGGGACACTGGGGTGAGGCCTTCCCACTCCCGGTGGGGGCGCCTGTGCCCTAAGTTTGGGGGACGGGATCCGGTCCCTAGTATGGGAAGAGTGTGAGCTTCTAAAGAGTGAGGGGAGAGGGAAATCTGGATTCTGAAGGGCTGGAAAACGAGCTGTGGTTCTACCACTTGGTGGCTAGAGACCTTGAGCCGTCGATTCCCTGTTTAAATCGGCCTCAGCCGTTTCTCCAGCTAGGGGCTGATGTGGCTGAGCGCTCAGGAGAAGGTTGCTGCAAGTGCTCTTAAGCCCCGTGGTGGTGAGCCGAGGATGGTTTTTTAAGAAGACTGAGGTGTTAACGTGATTTCAGTGAGATATTTTAAGTGTTAAAATGCGGGAGTTTTTCTAGGGATATAAAGACGATGGAAACAGGACTTTCTCTTTTTGTGGGTTTTGGTTGCTTTGTAATTTCTCCCCCACTCCCTGTCCCAGCCAAAATCCTCCCAAGGGGCCTGAGAGCTGAACCAAGCGCTCTTGATACTGCATATCAGGACGGTGCGTTTTAAAAGGGGTGTTCTTTCATTCCCTGCCACTGTCAGGTCGTTTAACGACACTTTGCAGTTATTCCAACATTCGTTTGTATATTTCAGGAAGGGAGGCAGTGTCATAAATTATCAAGATTTTATTTAGCCCAACCATATCCATGAAAGTTGGGGGCGGATATTTTTAATTTTATTTGGCTATTCACTGATGTGTGATGTGTGGAAGTTGTGCTAAGAAGCGGAAATACAACTTTAACTTATTTGCCTCACATCAAATGGCCTTAGTCATCTTTATCCAGTTCTTAGTTTTATCGGATCACCTGATAACCTATTTCTGTGACGAAATGAACCAACCTATTACAACTTATATGTTAAACTGATTTTCACACACTTATATAATTGCTACAAAGTATTGTTCTTACATATTTGTTGAACGTGGTTGAATAAATAAAAATGTGCTGAGTGTCACTTCACGCAAGGGAGGAACACAGAACTGGTGTGGGGCTTCTAAAGGAGCAAAAACTTTAAAAAGCGAGTATACCGAGTAAATTGCCATATTTTACCAGCTAACCTGAACAAGCTAGTACATAGTGAAATGCTTATTGTGTGGTATAGAAAGTGGGAGTTGGTACACATCTTTGTATGTAAAATGTGATATAAGCAGTAATGTACTGGATGGTAAGCTAGCATCCTTATTTTTTTAATTTTGTGCTTCTATATATCTAGCTTTTCAAAACTTAAAAAACGTTTTTCTTAATCGCATTTTGTTAATTGAGAATAGCTTTAAAAATAATTATGATAACGTTGACCAGCTCATGACCTTTCCTTGTATGTGATAGCCTGTTTAAAAACATTAGTATGCAATGATAGACCAAGTTAAAATTAACATAGACATCTTAGATAGGAAAGGCAAAAGCTCCCCCTGGTGTACATGTAAAACACTGCTATACATTGCTTTAAATTTTTTTTCACATTATAGAGCCAATGAACACTTGTAGGTTTTTTTTAATAGTTTATTGTCAAATTGGTTTCCATACAACACCCAGTGCTCTTCCCCACAAGTGCCCTCCTCCATCACCACCACCTCTTTTCCCCCCTCCCTCTTCAGCCCTCAGTTTGTTTTCAGTATTCAATAGTCTCTCAAGTTTTGCATCCCTCACCCTCCCCAACTCTCTTTCCCTCTTCCCCTCCCCCTGGTTCTCCATTAGGTTTCTCCTGTTCTCCTGTTAGACCTATGAGTGCCAACATATGGTTTCAGTCCTTCTCTGCCTGACTTATTTTGCTTAGCATGACACCCTCAAGGTCCATCCACTTTCCTACAAATGGCCAGATTTCATTCTTTCTCATTGCCATGTAGTACTCCATTGTGTATATGTACCATATCTTCTTGATCCACTCATCAGGTGATGGACATTTAGGCTTTTTCCATGTTTTGGCTATTGTTGACAGTGCTGCTATAAACATTGGGGTACATGTGCTCCTATGCATCAGCACTTCTGTATCCCTTGGGTAAACCCCTAGCAGTGCTATTGCTGGGTCATAAGGGAGTTCTATGGATAGTTTTTTGAGGAACCTCCGCACTGTTTTCCAGAGTGGCTGCACCAGTTGACATTCCCACCAACAGTGTAGGAGGGTGCCCATCTCTTCAAACCCTTGCCAGTATCTATAGTCTCTTGATTTGTTCATTTTAGTCACCCTGACTGGCGTGAGGAGGTATCTCAGTGTGGTTTTGATTTGTGTTTCCCTGATGATGAGTGATGTTGAGCATCCTTTCATGTGCCTGTAGGCCATCTGGATGTCTTCGTTGGAGAAGTGTCTGTTCATGTCTTCTGCCCATTTCTTCACTGGGTTATTTGTTTAGTGGGTGTGAGGTTTGGTGAGTTCCTTGTATATTTTAGATACTAGC